>NC_051237.1:16267500-16867500 GCF_015220715.1 Pygocentrus nattereri
AGATCACTCGCTGACCGTTAATGTGTACGCAACAGTGCGGAAGCATCTATAATTCCACGATACACTGCCCCAACAATGGGTCTAATGGTTTTCTTCTGGAGAGCTGGGAACAATGTTGCAATCAGGCTGAATACAAAAGGCATCCTGATAGATTGGGTCCCGCAGGCAGCGAAATTATTGTAGACCTTCACACCCCATTTTGCGACCAGCGCCACCTGTGCCATAGTGTGTCTTATCAAGGCTTTCTTCTATGTGACATTTAATTTCCTCACCTCAAAAAAAAAAAAAGAAAAGGGATTCATTTCATAGAGTATGAGGTTACTCTGAGAGAAAGATGACCTATATTCACCCACAGGGAGTCAGATTTCAGAACTTTCACTGCAGACCCAGGAACTGTCAAACTCCTGTAATTTGCTTTTTCTATGCTGCAAAATGCAGCGTACATTCAGGAAGTTCTTTCAGCCGAATGGAGAAGAAACAATGAAGTTCATTTAAACAAAACACTGGTCTTATTCTGCCAAGCACACACTGTACATAAAATAGTCTACATTTTCTTTCCTTTATATTCACATTAGTGTACTTGTATTTACCAAAAACACTCATAATTCATTTTACATGACTGTTTTGCAGCCTCTCTGGAAAGCCGGTTTAGTAGCTGTGCCTTTAGGACATTTTTAATTGACCTCTGCTAAAGGCTGCTTTTTATTCATAGTATTCGATTACGCCATTCAGAAGATCACGTCGCCATATTGGAAGGCAAGCTGTAAGTCTGACTGCTCTGATGGAGCTTGTCTCTGCACCATTACTGCAACTACAGCCCAGCAGGTGGATGAAAACTACGCAAAATAGACCAAGATGGGCATAAAGAAGATGAAAGATGTAAACGCTCCTACAGAAAATGTTACCAGGATAAGATTAGCTAGACTTGTGGACCAGATCCATAAAGCCTGCATATCTCATGAGTTCAGAATGTTCCAGAGATATTTTATAAAGACAAATAAAAGTGGCTACCTAAACTGCCAACTTCTCACATAGTGAACTCGTGCGTATATATCAAGCTCAAGTCAGCTTCTTATCTGCCAGTTTCTCGTTTGAATTTTCCATTTCAACTTAAATGGTGCTGCAGCAACACTGACGATCCTTAAACGTAGAATGAATGACAATTGGTGAATTTGAAGCCAACATCAGCTTCATTTTACCTCAATTTACCTAAATAAATGATCCTTAATCAACAAATGCCTCAAACTTTCACTTGGTGATGTTTACTGAGAAGCTAATGGGCACCGCACCAAAGCTCATTGGAGCTGTTAAACTCATAGCACTGGTTGATATAATGGGGCATCCCAAACCACACTTTTGTACTTTACCTTCTACACTAATGAGTGCACATCTAATGGTATACATGTTATTATTTGCAAATTTACAGTTTGGGACATACAAATAATAACAGAGGGTTAGATTTTATAGATTTTAGATTTGTTATCACTATATCAACAAAACAAATCAAGTCAATACACTCCAATATATTCGTTAAAATACTTTGAAAATGAGATCTAAAAAGTGATTAAAAACCATGTTTTACTGCCTTTGCTGGGCAGATGGCCACAGCATTGGTGAACGACCTTGAAGTTGCCTACCAAAGTGGTGGCAGTGCGAATGTGTCGTCATCACAATACAATCAATTGTGGTTCATTCAAAAAACACTCCTCATAACTTCAGCATGAATGGACGGAGCTACTGTAGGCAGATGTATGTAAATGTGCACGTTCCTTATAGGGAGCACAGAGAGGAACAGTCAGGGTCTTCCAGAACTAGGGTTTAATGAATTCTGTGAAATAAAAATATTTGGAGCATAGTAAAGACCTCATGTGTTTTAGAGCTGCCTCATGTAGTTTTTAAACCTTAAATATATTCTAATGCAATAACGCTTCGAATACACTCATTTATTTCCCATGTGATTGTGAGCATAGCCACATATAAACAGTCTAAATGGTCATCACTCAGTTCATTTACATAAAGTTCAACCAGAAAGAAAGAGAAAGCGGACTCAACAGGCTGTTTATCAGGACATGTCAGTTTATGTATATTATTGTCTCTTGCTATATAAAATCAGATGAGAATGTTACAAAATGACAAATCCTTTTGCGTGATATCACTGTTCACATCACGTGTATTCAGTTCAAAATGTCAGCAAAACCTGCCTAAAACATCTTCCCACGTCCCTGATCTGCAAGTGTTACTACAATACCCTTATTTCATCATTACGTTTTAGTTGGAAACAAAAGGGTTAAATCCTTAATTAATCCAAAAAACTAATGTACATTAAAAGCTTCAATAAAAAAAACATGAATTGAGCTTCAACTGTCCTTGCTTAATTTAAAATGTCCAGAAAATGTTTGTTTGAATCACCAATACCTAATAAATAATACATGGCAGTTGCCTACTTGGGGCAAAACTATGCAACAATACACTGACCAATGACATGGTCATGCTCTAAACATGCAATTGGTCAAGGAATTATTTTGGTGCAATCAAATTTTATGAGGTAAAAAATGTAATTCAGGCAAGTTCTTTCACTTGAATGCTGCTGCTACATGCTAAAGACTAAAATGTCTTAATTATGCATAACTCATTGAATAGCCATTTGAGTTTTGCTTTTAATCTAGTACTTCATTTGATTTATTTTAGTTAGTTAGGTAACTGATCTTTCAATTAACCCCCCAAATGGCCAGGGCGGTGGGCCTGAAGGTTTATTAAACACTTCCGTAGCCTATTTACGATAAAATAACTTAACCAGTTTGTATTTAAGTCCCTGTAGGAGCTAAATAAGCCTCAGTATGTAATAAGCCAGGAATTTTTATTAAAACATGTTTTACTAAATAACGAATAATGACAATGTTATTACATAGCAATTTGGCTAGCATTTAATTTATAGTTCATAGAAAGTATGGAAATGTGTTTACTTTGCCCACACAGTGTGAGTTTTACATAAAAAGGCAAATAAGAAAAAAATTTTAAAAATTAAAAATCGGACATCGGACAATTTGTCAATAAAGAAAATGGAATCGGCCATAGTGTTTGATGATTGGTGCTTCACTAGACTGAAAGGTATGTTTTGAACATTTTTACATTCCATCCACATCAAAATATTTTAGTACAAATAAAATTTCCTTGATCTGGGCCCTTTAGGCAATCTCAGGTTTTGAAATCCAAGTGAAAGCATCCTGATAGTGCCACTGTCTTTCTCTGCCAGTTCTACTGGTTTCCTCCCAGAATTGGATATGAGACATTTGAGAAAGGCGTGTGGAAAAAGTCCCGAATAACACGAAAGAGGGATCATTTAGACTAATTGCTTTGTTGATACAGGGAGTGACACAGGAGATGGAAATGGCTCGTTGGTGGCGGACTGGGATAGGAAGTCCATATCACTCTTCTGAAGGCTTTGAAAAACAACCCCTGCAGGGAGACAGGAGTTCTAGCTGCGTTTCAGGTGGTCCATGAACACGGCCACACACACATAGAGGAGATGTCGATAAAGCCTGAGACGCAGAGCCTAGTCCTCAGATGCGAAAGTAGCACTACCCAGCTCAAACACAAGGTCAACACATTCTGCATCTGTAGGGCTACGTCACTGCTTCCTGTAAATTATCTCTCTCTGCATGGCCGGCACGTCCACACTATGCAGAAGCAGCCGTTAATAATGCACTGTACTCTCTAGACTCGCCTATTTGCTATGAATCATGAAAGCACAAAGCATTCTATTCCATTATTAAAAGGGAGTTTGCGTAAACATTACAAACAGATGCCACACTCTGCTGATGGGGCTGCAAATCAACAAACAGTCTGAAAAGTGCAAATTTAAATAATTGTTAACAGGAGCATCTTTGCAACTAGTAGCATGGAGAGTGCAGTAGGGTATCGAAGAGCCTGTCAACAAGCATCATTGAAGGAAAAGGGATATCAAAGAGAATTTTTGGCACTTTCCTCACACTCACTTAATCATCTTCTTCCCCATAAAGAAGAAAATAAAGAGTCTTTCATATCAAAGAAAAGCATCAACGAGCCCTTACGTTTCACATGGTTTCCAAAGCAAACATGGGCATCCAACTTTTCCAGACTGAGGCCCTGAAATATGAAACACACTATGAATAAGTCAGAGCATGCAGATCTGCCTTTAAATAAACAAGCATCTCAGATGGAGATAGAGCACAGCCACAATGCTGTTCCCTCACTAAAAGGACATGTGCTGTGGGAGGGGAGTGGAGTGATGGGGACCAGCATTGTTTTGTGTGATAAAGACGAGGTAACCTCAGGTTTGTTTGGGCATGTAAAATCGTCCCGCTCACTCTCAACAAGAAAAAACATTCCAAGGGATATAGAAAGTAATAAAAAGGTTCTTGTTCCTGTCTCATCCTGTCTTCCTACCCTTCAAGGGCACTTTAGATAAGACAGCATCAAAAAAAAAAAGAAGATATTATTCCAACCTGCTCAGAAGTCAGGGCTCGAGCTCAGCGTTAGCAGCAGTTCTATGAGATCCGGTATCATTCTCTGAAAAATAAAAGTGACAAAAAGGATGCTTTGGAAAGATGTCATGGAAGAACCACTTTTAGTTCCTATATGAATCTTTAACTATGTGGTTCTTTAAAGACCCATCTTGTGAGAGTTGCTAGGGTGAAAAGTTTAATGTGGCACAAGGGGGTTTTTTGAGCAATGCCACAGAAGATCCACTCTGGGTTCCATACAGAACCAGGTTGAAAAAGAAATGTGTGAACGTGAAGAACATTGTTTGAAATTTTAAAAGAACCTTTACATAATGTAAAGGTCCTATAACGTTAAGTATAGGAGGTAATACAATCACTGAGCACGTTATTAGGTACACCTACCTTGTATCAGCAGTCATTGTACAGTTTATCAGCTCATCTTTCCATATAGGAGAACTTTGCAGTTCTACACTTACAGACCATAGTCCATCTGTTTCTCTGCACACTTTGTTACCCCCCTTTACCCTGTGCCCCCACAGGACCAGCACAGAGCAGGTATTACTTGGATGGTGGATCATTCTCAGCAATGTCACTGACATAGTGGTGGTGTGTTAGTGTCTGTTATGCTGGTACAAGTAGATCAGACAAAAAGAGTTTAAAGAGTTTTTAAACACCAATCACTGTCTACACTATTACAGTCCTACCTTGTTGGTACAGCTTTCAGACGAAAGTCAGAGACTGTAGCTCATCCTAGTGATCCTCTACTCCTTCATCACTGCTGTTTGGCTGGATATTTTTGGTTGGTGAACTGTTCTCAGTCTAGCAGAGACACTGAGGTGTTTTAAAAACTCAGCACTGCTGTGTCTGATCCACTCAGACCAGCACAACAAACACTAACAAACCACCACCACTTCAGTGTTACTGCAGTACTGAGAATGATCCACCACCAACATAATAGCTGCTGTGTGGGGGTCCTGACTATTGAAAAACAGGGTAAAGGGGATAGACAAGTCAGACGGACTACAGTCTGTAACTGTAGAACTACAAAGTGCTCCGATATGGTGTATGAGTGTAGATACAAGGACGAGTTCCTAGTAATCATTGAGTGTAGATATATAAATACCTTTAAGTACATAAAGGTTCTAGGAAAAACCTTTTGTAATGGTGAGGGAAAAGAGCCAGGATGCAAGAGCAAGGTGATTTTATTGTAATCCATAATGGTACCAGAAGAATCCACAAAAGCCAATAAACAAAGACTAACCAAAAGAAAGAACTAGAGAGTAGGGAGCATGAGGCCACAAAACCGGGCTTATGAAACACCACCAAGCAAACAAGCCAAACAACCAGGGGTATAAAAAGCAGAGAACAAACAAGAAACACCTGAGGCTAATGAGAGGATGGGGCTACAGACTAGAGACAGGTGAGACAGATAAACAGCAAGCAGGACAGGAGAGGGGACTGGCCTTCTACGGCATTGTGTGAAGAACACTTTGTGGCACCCTTTTTTGAAATCTAATGTAAAGATTCTATACCAATGAAAGTGTTTTAAGTATATCAGAGACGTCATAAAGGAGACCCCTTTTTCCTTAAGGATTCTCAGTGTGTGGTTCTTTAGAAACAAACTAATATTAGTAAAAAATTATTAACTTTGCAGACTGAATAGAATTGTGCCACGGGCCTGACTTGGTCCACAGGCCTTGTGTTTGACTCGTGGGTTTTATATGAACCTCTTTTGGTTCTGTAAAGAACTATGCTGAAAAAAAGGGATGTGTGATTTATTAAATATGTAAATTATACACAATGTGTTATGTAAAACCTTATGTAAAGGTTCTATAGCAATTTCAACGTTCTTTAAACTTTTAAAACGTTAATCACACTCAAACGGTTCTCTAAAAAATCCATTGAAAGGTTATTTGGAGAACCAAAAGTGGTTCTAAGGTTTTCTCTGCACACCTAAAAAATAAAGGTGCCAAAGAGGTTTGAGCAGTTTTAGTTCTGTGAATCGGTAATTCTCAAACTGGCCTCCAGATGGTCCCTAATTTTGTTCAGTCCTAAATCACAACACTTAGGGATACAGCAACAATGTAGACCATCTCAGAGGCCGGAGGACCAGTTGGAGAACCACTGCCGTAAAAAAAAAAGCTTTCAAGGGATGGTTCCCATTTTCTTAAATGAGATGTGCTTGTGTGGAGAACCTTTTCAAAGTTTAAGTTTAAAACCTCTATGGAAAACAAAGGTTCCATTCCAGTTACAAGTTTTACTTGGACCATTCATCTAAGCCAAGAACCATTTAGGAACCTTCATTTAATAAGTGTGTTCGACTTCTCCTTATGCTCAAAGAAAGAACATTTCAGTTCATTTAGCCTAAGCCAAATAACGACAAATGGCGCTGTTTTGTTTCCTGTGGCAGCAGGATATTAACAGCAGCGGAACCATTTCTAGCGGAGTTTTCCTCTCTCCGAATGGGGGGGGGGGGCTTTTTAAGTCTCCTAGCAGGCCTAACAAAGATAGATAGTGGCCTTTGCGATGCCCCCCAGCCTCTGTCATGCATCCTTGCGCCGAGGAGGACCAGAGCAAGTTTCCCGCCACGCGTTCCCAAGACAGAGCGACACGTCATGGCGGCGACTCTCAGCGCTTCATCATTGTAAAGGTCACCAGCGTTACTGTAAAGGAGCCGCTGACAAGGGGTCTGCCGCCGACGTACGAAAGAAAGATAGGCGGCCATTTCCCCCCCGAGCGCCTGGTGTCATCACTGCAAATGGAGCTTCAGTTAATCTGAAATCATCGCAGAAAATCATTTCCCTCTGTATTACTCGCCCTACATCTCGGTCGGCCTAGAGGAGGGAAAAAAAGGTGGGCCTGGCCATTGTGCAAGAAGAAGTCATTCATTTCCGCTGTTCGGGGAGGCTTGATCCAGCCTGCCAAAAAACGAGCCCTGATAAGACACCAGGGGTGATATTACTTAGCGTGGTGGTGGCGTCTCACGCTAGAATGCTGACATTGTCATTTTCTCCGTCTGCAAGCTCACAGAATGCAAAGCAGGTTATCGTCATGCACCATCACGTGGGAGAGCCTTGATTGAAATTCTATCCCATTCCGTATCTACATAGAAGCAGATACGATGTGTCAGGTGCGCGTGGGGATCCTCTCACTTTTATATGCATTTGTCTTCCAACAGTGAATCCTGAAAAAAAAAATCCATTATGTACAGATTCCTGTCTGAATAATCCTGGCCTTCCCACACGACGCAAAGACAGAAGAGCGCCTGCCGTGTAGCAGTTAAAACATAAACCCCGCTCCTCATCTCCAGAACCAATCAGCCTTTTATAAAATAGAAGGTATTACCTCTGTCATGAGGCTTTGTAGAAAATGTATTGGACATGCCAATGTGGGGGTTAAAGGATGTCACTGCATCAGCAGAGCTTGAGTCACGAGGCTTCGCCGGAACTGCCATCAGCTTCAAAGCCAATCAGCCGCGCAACTGGAGTTTTTGATCACAGGAGACAATTGATCTTTGGTCTTCAAAGAATATTTACACCCAGCCACCCAGCCCTACCTTCCTCTCTTTTCTCTCCATCTTGCTTGGGGCTGTTCTCAGAACTAGTGCGCCGCACCCTGCCATGGTGCATGCGATTGTGTCATCAATGTCACTGAGGAGAGGGCTCATTAGCAGCCTGCCCACAGTGAGCCTGGCTCTCATTTCGGCTTTGTGGGCTTTGCCACGGCAAACTTGCCTCATTTCCTATGTTCCCACTGTATCATGCAGCAAAAGCAACCTCGTAATAAACTCAAGTGGGAAAGCCGCACAATTCAAAGTTGCATAATTTTTTGCTATGTTTATGAAACAGTGCCTTACAACCACAACCACAACAACAACATTGTTGACTTACAACCAGCTTCTACTTGCGTTTCATCAAAAGGTTCACCTTTCCTGGAGAAACCCCCTTATTTCAATTACCATTGGCTAGACCATAAATCTGAAGAAAACCTGTGAAAAACAATGACCAAAGAGCATTTTAAGGCAATCAGATATAAAGTTATAGACATGCACAAGACAGAAAGAGGGAACCGAGTAATATTCAAATGTTTGGATATCCCAGTGAGCACTGTTGGAACATTTGTGTGCCTAGACAAGGCCATCCCTCAAAACTCAGTATCAGTACAAGAAGACTTGTGAGGGAAGCCACAGAGAGGCCAACAATCACTGTGAAAGAGCTGCAGCGTTCAGTGGCTGAGACCAGAGTTCACAACATCAAGACTCTGTATACAACTGGCCTGTATGAGTGTATCTGGAAAGAAGCCATGACTGAAGGAAAACCACATCAAAGCACATCTGGAGTTTGCCAGAAAACATTAGAGTTACCCAGTTAAAAAAGTTCTGACAGGACAAAAGTTGAGTTTTTTGCCTGTGTGTGGCACAAACCAAATACTACCCAGTCCTTAACAAGTACCATCTCAAGAGTGAAATATGGGTGTGGCAGCATCCTGTTGTGGGGATGCTTTTTCTTAGTAGGGACTGAGTGTCTTGTTAAAATTGAAGGACAGATGAATGGTCCAAAATACAGGGAGACACTGCAAGACAACCTGCTTCAACTTTCTAAAAAACTAAAGCTTTGAGCAAAATCCCAAGCACAAGGCAAAAGCAACACCGGAGTGACTGAACAACAAAAAAAGTGAATGTTTTTCAATGGTCAAGTCAGAGTCCTAATCTCAATCTAATCAAGAATCTGTGGCACTATTTGAAAACTGCAGTCTGCGAGCGGCATCCAATTAATCTGAACGACCTGGAGCAAATCTGCCAGGAAGAATGTGGAAAATCTCTGCCAAACAGTGTGCAAAGCTGGTTTGAAACATACCCTTTAGGGGTTAAAGCGGTTATTGTTATTATATATTATATTATATATTGTATTATAAAGTTCTAGTCTGAAGGGGTTGAACACTTATGAAAGCTGCATTTTTCAGTTTTAAATCTTTTTAAATATCTGCTGACAAGTAATTTATTTCCATCTGGATAATTTACTTTAAGGTCATACGTTTGCAATAAAAATACTGGCTGAAACGGTCAGTAAATATCATTTGTGGTCCAGAAAAATCTGTATGGGGGAGTGAATACTTTTACAGCAAGGCAAGGTTACGTTTGATGACCATATTTCATTGTTTGCTTTATTCAACATGAATATGTAGTCAGTGAAAACATGCTTACGCTGAATATTTTTGAGGTATATGGTCAGTTATAGCATAACAAGGCCACAGCTTATAGGCTATGCCAGTGTTTACTAAACGGGTGTCTACTCAGCTCTAGTCAGGCTGGACATTCTGTATTTAAGTGATCATCTCTTGTTGATGTAACAACAAAACTTGCTTATAGACATGGTCATGCCTTGTATTAGTTTTACTATGGAACTGTCACTGACATGTACATCTTAGTTTACAGATACTTTATCCCACATAAACTGTCCTGTACTTACAAAGTACAGCATAGAGTTTCCTTTGGTACAACTGATTCAACTTGAGTAGCATCTTAAAGCTGGAAGAGCACTCAAATGTGGCAGGAGCAGAAAGCACTGTAGTAATGCACACACTCTAGTGTCTGTGCCTAACAGTGTTTCCCAACATCCTTGAGGCCCACCTGCTGTTTTGTGTTTTTTTCTGCACCTGAGTCATATCATTAGCTATTTATCAAGTTTTTGTTGAGCTGAATCAGTCGTGCTAGCATAGAAAAAACAACAAACTCTGCAGGTGGGCCCTAAGGACTGGTGCAAGGAAACACTGTTAGGCACAGATGCCAGATTCACTGTACTACTAGTGTTTCCTAATGCTTATCTTGACCATCCTCCTGGCTGTAATACTAATTGCCATGGCTGCTTTTTTGAATGGATGCAACTAATGTGGAGTCGGGACAAACCCTAGAATTTCACTCCTGCAGGTAGGAGGCTACAAAGTAGTGACTATGTTCTTGGAAAGTTTAATGTTTTTTTTTTTCTTTGATTCTGTTGAACTATTCCCAGGTTAAACTTCTTAGCCCTACTCATGTTTACAGGGTAAAAAGCAAATTCGATTGGTCAAAAATGGAATTTCAAACATGTCTCAATTATCAAGTGCATCTCTATTTGTGTTTTGTTTTATTCATACAAATCTTACTTAGATGGGCTTTGAATACTTTTACAAGGTACTGAATGTATAATGCAAGATTATGTACACATTACATTTAAAATTTTAATAATATGTTTATTATTAAAATTAAGCAGTCATTTTGTGAGGGCCAATGGCAAAAGAGGGTGGGCCTCGGTCTTCTGGGCCCTGTCGTAGCACCCCAACTGTCTAATATTATAATATATGGGCTTGGCTATTAGTTTATAAATTCAGGTGTGTTTGGAGGAGAATAAGTGAATATATGCAAGTACGGCTAAGTCCAGTACAAAACAAGGTTCATATCTACTTCAACAAGGAGAGACCTATAAACCTGTAGCTACTACACTCTTAAAAATAAAGGCACAAAGCCATAGAAGAACCACTTTTCATCCATCCATCCATCCATCCATTTTCTAAGCCGCTTCTCCGTCAGGGTCGCGGGGGGATGCTGGAGCCTATCCCAGCAGTCTTCGGGCGAAACCACTTTTCAGTTGATGGTTATTCAAAGAATAGTTTTGAAAAATAAGTGTGAGTGTGAAGAACCTCCACAAAAGGCAAAGGTTCTTGGTAGAACTCTTGGGATAGAACTTTGGCATCATAAAAGGATTTTTAAACCTTTTGAAGGTTCTTCACAAAATTCTTTCAAACATCTTTAGGGACCTAAAAGCTGTTTTTTTTCCTGTGGCACTGTTCAAAGAGTTCAGCCAAGTGAACATTTCAAAAGTATGTTAAATTACAGTATTTGGCTCAAGTAACACATAATGTATCAGTCAGTGTGTTCCAGCTATTATGCTCGCTCAAATCTTTGGGAGGAGTCAAAGGCTTGACATTCTTTATGGCTTTACTGGTTTCTACAGCTTTTCCTCTGATGATTATGTCTCTGGTATAAGAACTTTGGCAGCATTAATCAACACCAAATCAGGACTGTTGCAAAGACAGCAGTACCCTGTATCAGTGCTTATGCCCATATGACACCATGAACGGTCTCCATGAACGTCTGGCCAGCTATATGTTTTACTGTGCTTTCTAGACGACTGCAATACCTGTTCGGTACCATAACCAAAGTTCACACCATTATTCCATCACTGATAGGAAAGCTATCCCACGCCGTGTGCTATTAAGTGATGTAAGGTGCACTAACACTGAGTTCACTAGCATTGCTATGATAGGATGAGGTCTTGCCACCTTTCCGGCTTATGAATGAATCAACAGAGCAGAGGCATCACCACAGCTTCCTGTAAGCCGGTACCGTTATGAGAATTTACTTCCACAGAAGCGTGGACTGTTGTATTATCTTTTCTTTTTTTGTCCTTAGAAACACTCTGACCCAGGAGCCACATGCATTATTTAAAGCAGTGATAAGGTTGATGCTGGACGTAGCAAAGGTTGCGGCTTTGCGACACTGAAATATGTGTCGGCGCTCTGTCCTTACCTCCGCACTGCATACATAAATTAGAGCATGTTACAGCCATTAGCATTTCATCCCATTCATTTGTGTTTAAACTTTGGACTGCCTCCAGCCACACTCCCATAAAAATGATGAACAATTCTGAGTTTAAAAAATAAATCTATTGACTCGCACAGAATGCGATATGATAGCTTTTTAATAGAGGCCATTACCACAGTTTCCGGCTATATATTAGGCCGCCATTAGCAGTTAATTTCTTTGATGATTAGATAAACAAATGCCCTTATAAAACTTTGATTATGTTTTCTGATTGCGCTACATTACAAATCCAATGCAGCGGATAAATGCGGTTGCGTTTGACAGACGTGGGGAGAACTTTTCATAAGCTAATTGCCCCGCATGCATCACGGAGCTCACATGACTCATGTTTATGCATCACTTCATTTTGCATGCGCCCAGATATATTTGGACGATAATGCATCTCACGCCCGCAGGCCAAACACGAGCAACATCAACAGCGGCCCCTGTCTCCATGACTGAAATAATTCAGTAATAGCATAATTGGTTACTCCCAGTGCACACCACAGCAATCCACTGCACTGGCAAGAAGGAAATTTCTGCAGAGGAGATTAAGTATTGCGTCTCGGATGTTCGCTCTCCCTCTCTCAGCTACTCCTTTGACATGATCTTTTATCTCTGCTTCGCCAGTAATCTCTGCACAAACCTGCATCGCTGAGTGAGAGGCTGTACTGTAGCCAGCGTTCAAAACCTTTGATTAAAAAAAAAAAAAAAACAGGGCTCTCAAGTCTCATCTAAAGTACAGCAACTATGGGAACTGGCACAGTGTCGGCAAATTCCCAGCAAACATCAAGCAGGGGGAAATAGAAAAGAGCTTTCTGCCCACGCGGATGCACGGACCTGCATTCCGAAACACATCCATCCACGTAAAGTGGTTCACAATTAACGGCCTTGGACCTTCGTTTGTGATTGAATCAAGGCCTGATGAACAGACTTCACTTTGAATGTACGTTCCTGGTGGAACAGTGAGGCTTATCACTTGAGAAATCACCAAGAGCCCTGCCAATGCCTTTTAGAGGGTAAATCTCCAAGAGCACACACAATCCTGCTATTAGCTCTCCTCTCCCTCCATCTGCTTGATTGCACAAGTGCTGCAGGGCTCGGAATACGTTCCTTGTCACAAGTTCAAATATGCCGGTTGCTATAATAGTGTAAAGCACGTCTCCCACCCTTGCAAATGAGGAAGGCCTTATTAATCACAGCTATGGAGGGTGGTCTGTGGTGCTGGAACGGTAAGGAACTCTCAGATATCCAGGGCTCTTCGGCATTCAGAGCAGGCTGCCCCCCTCCTTGGGCGGAGGGTCACCCGTTGCAGAATGAGGCAAGTCGACACTGATCGACAACTCCTAACACAATCACTCCATCCTGCTTTGCATACCATCAGAGTAGGAAGACACTTAACAAGCCGACGAGGCCCTTCGCTGGCAGGGTCAGTGTCGGAGGGGGGGGGGGGGGGGGGGGGGGGGGTTGTGATGGGTGAAATGATTTCACGCTTCAGTTCAACATCTGGCGCGGCGTGTGACAGGCACCGAAAAACAGCTCCCGCTCAAACCTCGACAATGTAGGCTTTTCAGATCCGCTGCCACACTCCACTGATAAAGCGCTACCTCATGTGAAGCGACGGACCTGGAGAGGAATCAGAATGAGAGCAAGAGCTGGAGCTTCAGACCGTGTGGTGTTTTATAATGATCTGTCTTTAGACTTGAACCCGAATTCAAAGAAAACATCTACCTGAGGAGGCATCTCTCAGAGGACTGGAAAAACTGCAAGCAGTACTGATTGATTTTCAAGTAAATGGTAATAAAAAGGATGCGCAGAGAAGTGAGATGCTCAGAAGAAGCTGCACTGTACATTTAACTTGCACTTAAAAGTACAGAGGTTTCTTGAATGGCTTGGATATACAATGTATTCTGTGGAGGGTCTTGAACCCCTTAAAAACACAACATAAGCCTTATTATTCAGTAACTACATGGACTGCAATTTCAAACTGACTGAGCTATTCTTGGGTTTTAGAAGTATGTACTATAAATGTGAGCTTGTCAATAGATCCAAGGGTTAAGCTTTAAAAATGTTCATTATACTTACACATCATGTTTCCAGAAATTATTCTGAGTCTCAGGGCCCCAAGCATTGATTTTGTTGGTGCATTTTCATTTTTTCCCTTTTAAACTGTTTTTAGGATGCCCATAGGATGACCATAGAATGTGAAGCACCTCTTGGCTCACTCCATCACATTTAGCAGGCTGAAAGTTCCCCACAAGAGGGTGCTGTTAGCACAATTAGTCAGCTTTGTTTAATAAGAGTGGTGCTTTGCATAAATGTACTGTGTGTCCTAGTTACATAATTTGCTTTGGGTTTTTTCATAATTTCACAAGAAGTGGCATCACTAAGTCAGGTTAATTTTAGCTAGCTATATATATATATATATATATATATATACATATATATATATATATATATATATATATACACACACACACACATATACATACACACAACAAGGAATACTGCTTAAAACTCTGCAGGTCCATGTACTCTCTGCCCCAAAACACCTGATCCATCTCATAAAGGGTTTGATAATTACCCAATGAACTGATTGAAGTGTTGAGAAATGTGGGGGACGGGGGCGTCTGCAAAACTGGAACTTGACTCATTGATTATAATGGAGTAAACACTGTTAAAAATGGTGAAAACATGCTGTATGTATAACAATTTGCACATACGCAGTGCTGTGCAAAAGTCAGAAACCACCCTTTATGTATTTAATTCCCAGCCAAATCTCACATTAATTACCTGTTATTTACTTTCAGGAGAAACCTGTCACCAGCACATAAATAGCAATTAAGCTTTCCTCTTTGAGAGGGAGGAGAATTTCTCTTTGTTTTTTCAGATCTGAAAAAAAATCCACAAATGTCTGTCCATCCTAACACTGTGCGAAGACAACTCAACACCGAGTCTGAAAGGATGAGAAGCTATCCAGAAGCCCTTACTGACCAGAGTCCAGCTGGTCAATAAGCCCTTAGCACCCCGAGTTCAGATCTCAACATCACTGATTGTGTTTGGGATTACTCAGATTGTGAGAAGCAGAAAATGCAGCCACTTCTAAGGCTAAACTTTGGAGGTGTGGAAAAATATCCCTGCAGATTACCTTGAAAAACAGAAAGTCTGTCTTCTGAAAAGAATGGGAGCTGTACTGAAGGCAAACAGTGGACAAAAAAAGTGTGAGTCATTGGGGCTTGTGTGCAATTTACTGTTAAATATATGTCAGGTTTTTTTTTTTAACACTGAAAAATGAAAAACTATACTGACCAATCATGATTAGGAATTAAAGAAATGAAGGCTGGTCTCTGAGCTTTGCATGTGTCTCATTTACATTGCATTGGTTTGTTACTAAAAATGCAGAGAATTGCAGGAATAAAGTCACAGCTCAGCTAGTCATTTGTAAGATGGAATTTGCTTGAAAATACAGAGCAAGGCTGCCAGTAGAAGACATGTAGTTTGAATTTGTCATGCAGTGAAATTCAGAATACCAATTTTACACCACAAATGATGCTAATGATACTAGATTGTGAAGTGTTGGATATACGGTTTTAATGTTGTAAACATTTTCTGCAATTTGGCAACAGATGGTCTCAGTGGAGGGTTAAAAAAGTGACACTCCAAACCGGAGTTTTTGCCACCTTTATTTTTAAAGAGTGCAACATGCTGTCCTAAAGTGTCATTACTGCTCACTGACACTGCAACACCTAACTGTTCTATTAAAAAGAGAAACAGTGGGTTTAAAGGGACACATGGCATGGTTTGTGTTAGGCTTTCTGAACTGTACTATCTGCAAATACTAATCCCTCCTATGAACCTAAGACACCAAAGAAAAGCCCTTAAATCACTGCCTGGAATCCCCTAATAAAACAGTGCTCTCTTATCTATGGGCTTTATAATTAAAATCATAATTACACAACTGTGCACACAATCTCATTTCCAGCCAGCTGCAATTAAATCTAATGTGACATTGGCTTAATGATCATTACAGGAGAACTTTGTCTCCGACAGCTTGTCCAAGACCTCGAGAGATGTGTGCAGAGCAAAGCCCAGCTTGCATCGACACTCCAGCTGTCTATCTGTCTAGGAGAAAGAAAAAAAAAAAAAAAAGCCACACAACTCATCTGTCCTTGCACTCTCTCCGACACAACGTGACTGAAAGCACTGCATTTATTGCCAGGACTAGAGGAGTCTTGTGATGGCAGGGAATCAGCACCAAGGACAGCGCCATTGCTCAGGCTCCAGCTTCGGAGCCAAGGCAGACCGTTTTCTCTGAAATTATATCAGAGATATTTTTGTTATCTTTCCTATATGGCAAGCACTTCCAGCCCTGAGTCCTGGACATCTACAATCCTTTATAGGGCTGTGTTTTTCTCTGCTCCAGCACATTTGATTCAGTACATGAAGGGCTTGATAAATTAGAGTGAAGAAAATAATGAATCAATTAACTTCATGAGTTAAACTATTCCATACATTGACTACTGATGTCATCGCTCTTATATCAAAACCTCATCACTTTGTTTTTTGATGTTTTACACCAGTTAATATCATCTGCTTTTTACACTATGTGAACATTCCATAATGAATGGCTAATAGAAATAATTCAAAATGACTTGGAATGAAATCTCATTACTAAAGCTGCCCTTGTGAAAGACAAATGCATTTAAGTGCACTTGTTAGATGTATATTTAATGAGAAAGTGCACTTAATGTTTACACAAACATAATTTAATACAAAATAAATGTCAAATTGGAAGAGGTTATGACAACTTCAGTTGATTTCAATTGAAATTAAGCTACTAAATATATTTTTAACACATTTAGTTGTTCTGGGTGCTTTTGTGAACACTTGAGTAAACATTAATGAACATTTTAAATTAGATTTCAAGATCCTGAAATTGACTTTAATATATTCAGCAAATTACATACTGTATCTGAGTGTACTTTTATGAAACATAATTAAGTATACACTTAAACATGTACACTTAAAAATGACTAAACACTGCTTATACCTGCTTAAGTTCCATTTAAGTAATGATGAAATACACATTTAATGCCTACAAGTGCCTTTCTGTTCTAAATTAAAAACAACTTATATTGCAGTGAAGTTAACTGAAGCAAATTACAGTGTTACAAGCAACAAATTCTACTACTCTGGAAACATCTATATATCTATATAAACTATATATGCTTGGTGCAAATCCATAATCAGGGTCAAAACAGTCCAAAGTCAGAGAGCCAATATGGATAGATCGGGGAACAGACATGACAAAAAGGAAAACAGGCTAAACTCAAAAACAGAGACTAGGAAAAATAATGGAGGCCAGCAGAACAAACACAAAACAATACAATACAAAGACCAAACAAAGACCAGCAGCCTAACAGGGGAAAACACAGTGCTTAAATACAACAGGATAAACAAGACACAGGTGGTTAACACAGGTGGTAACAATCAGGGACAGGGTCTGGAAACAAGGGGGCTGTCAGAAGTGTCATCCCTCAGGAAGATTATCACACACAGGTCGCAACATCAACGTGGACAACTTTCACCAGTGTGCCCCTTGCTCGGCATCTCCTGGAGAAGAATCTCACTATTGTTGGGACTCTGTCAGAACAAGCCAGACATCCCTCCTCTGATGAAGCCTTCCAGGTGCAGGGAGGTTCACAGCACAGAGTTTGGTTTCAACGATAGCCTTACGATGGTCAGCTATGTCAGAAAGAAAGGAAAAGCTGTTCCTGAGCACGATGCACCACGACAAACTAGTGGATGAAAATAGCAGAAAGAAAAAAACAGAAGTGATCACATTTTACAACAACACAAAAGGAGGTGTAGACACCATTGACCAGATGGTTGGCACCTACACCTGCAAGCGCCAAACACAGAGGTGGCCCATGATGCTGTGATATAACCTAATTGACATTGCCACCCTGAATGCCTACACTTTTCACGGCTCTGCACCCAGAATTCAAGAGTGGCATCACCAATGCACGACGGCTCTTCCTCAAAGAGCTGTCAAAGGACCTAGTCACACCACACATGAGGAATCGACTGGAATGCTGCCCCCAACTGCAAACCCCGATTACTAAAGCAAGGGAAAGGTGTGGGGCGACAAAAGCCACAACCCAGCCACAGGAAAGAAGCAGACAGGGCCAACCAAAGAGAAAGAGGTGTCAGATCTGCCCAAGTAACAAAGATCGAAAAGTCAGCAATACGTGTGGGAAATGCAATGTACCTGTGTGCAATGATCACAGCCAGAAACAGGTAGTTTGTCTGAACTGCATATAGTGATGAGAGAAGAAGGCAAAACAGGGAAAAGAGAGAAAAGAGAGAGGAACTGTCGATGACTGGACAGTTAGACACACACACACACACACACACACACACACACAATGTTCACAATGTTCACGTTTTTCTATTACTGTTCTGGGTAATTTTCTTTTTCAAAGATGTTAAAAAGTGAAAAGTAAAGATATTTCAAACATGAAATAATTCTTGTGCGGTCCTAAATATAATACTAAATTATATTATAATTATAAAAGTATTATACAAGTGATTATTCTTAACCAAAATGACAAAAATGGCATAAAAACACATTGATTCTAATGTGGGTCATTTTTGACCCACTTATGGAAGAGTGTAGGGTCCAGTCACATGTGCATCTAAGGGTTAAAAACTTAACTAAATTAAGTAGCATTAACTTAAGCTTTTAACTTGCTTCTACTATCATTAGATGAACATAACTGTATTAAATTGAATTTATGGGGGCTTTCTAGTGTTGGCCCTATCTTCAGGAGATGCCATGGCCATCCGAAGCAGGTTAATTGGCCTCGCTCACTCGGTACTGCCTCTGCCCCCAGTGTGATGCTAACCAACGCAGGTCTCTGTTAGCTGATGTAACAGAATTGGCAGTTCCAAGCATGCTGAGGTGTCCAATGATGCACTACTAGCAGGATTTTAAAATTATGTGGTGGAGCTTTGCATGTCTCAGGGAACGCATGTGCTAGACTTCTCCCGTCTTGGCAGCACCATATGATTGAGGGGGAATTAGCCAGTGAGTGGAACTGACACAGAAAAAAATTGGTGAGAAAGTTGTATAAAAAGACAAATAAAATAATGCGGGTAATACATAAAAACTATCAGTCTGATTAAATATAATCTCAAATAATTTTTTTGAGAGTTAAGGAACATGAGTCCATGTAAAAGGTACTTATAAGAGCTGCCTGGAACCACTTAACATTTTTAAATCAATTCAAATAAAATTTTATTGGAAGTACCAAATACATAAAAGCCCCTCATTTCGTGTCAGATAGTGAAACAAATACATAAAAACCCTTACTTTTATGCCAAATTTCAAGACCTAAGAAGTCAGTCTTGTTCCAGAATCTGGACTGGGGTCTGCCTGTCTAAATTACATTCCATATGGTCAAAAGTTCTCCATAAACTCAGATTTATAGCTCTACACATCACAGTTAGGTCTACAAAGCAGTTTAAGCTGAGCCTAATGATTGAATATTGTTGCCAAAATTGTCAAATTTTCAAAAAATGTCACTGGGTCTTTCTCAGTGTAACGTCGGGGAGCAATGAGGTGGACGCAAGGCGCTTACCTGAGGTCTCGTCGTCCAAATTGAAGATGGGATGGTCCTTCGCCTTCTTACGGGACTGACGAGATGCTGGTGTACCCTCAGCGCCATGGGATTTGCTGTGGCTTGGTGGCATTGGGACATGTCTAACTCGGGCTACTTAGAAACAGCCAGAGTTTCGTCCCAGCGGAACAACCACATACCAGAGTCTGGCTTCCTCGCTGCGTCCTTCGGTGAGCCAACGCGAAGAGAACGGTGAGAACATACAACAAAGGCTAGCAAAGGTAACACAAAACACAAAGCAAACAGTCCATCAAACATACAAACATATCAAACAAAGACCAACAAGAAACTCAGGAAAGCACAGGGCTTAAATACAAGGGTTAACGAGGGACAGGCAGAAACACAGGTGGGAACAATCAGGGGGAGAGTCACAAAACAAGGGGCCGGACTGAAAACCAAAACAAAGAAGCACATGGACAAGACTGGGAAGTAAACATAACAGGCGCACATGGACAGGACTGGGAGGGGCCAATGGTGACACTCAGTCTTCCCATCAATTAAATTGCCAATTATCACCCACAATTTCCATCTCACAGTGCCTCCAACCTGGTGGTGTGAGAACGTCTTCCTCTCATACTCCTCACTGTGGAGAGCTAAGACGTCATCAGGATTTGATCCGGTTTTTACAGTGTAATTTCTGTAGTTTAAGCCTCACTCACTTTCAGTTTGTGATTTTTAGACGCACGGTTTTGTTTTGACAGCAAGACTGTGCAAACGAGAACATTACACTATGGAAATGTGGCATTACATGGACCATACTGAAAAAAGATATCAATCCTATACTGTAAAATGTGTTATTTGGGCTAGGACAAAAAGCACAAGGCAGATTTACTTTGGGGGATGGAGTGTGAGTGCTATAAATAGTCATATACAAAACTCTGAAGTTAAATGGCTCGATCAGTTTTATTCACCCGCATTAGCTACAGGCACAGTTCATTTTTCATATTATCAAAGAGGAGAGCTTTGGTGAAAATATTACCTAATGTGGAGTTAGCCTACTTAAAATTGATTAGGGCAATTTCATAGCACTCACAGTTTCAGGCTGGAGGGGAATGCTTACTTCCCTGTGAAATGTGTGTCATGAGTGACTGACTGAACTCAATAGACCCGGAATCCCATTCACAGCCCAGCATTTATAACCATTACTGCCAGCATTTTAAACGCAAAGGGACTATAAATATCATGTTAACTTTTCACCCTTCGTTCAGCCCTATTGACAAATCTATCAAAGTAAGATGTCAGCTCCTCTATAGACTTTCTTTTTCTAGGGAGCACATGAGAATGAGGCTGGTACTCCACACTCCCTCTAGAATAGAACCTATCAGCTTTGAAGAAGGGAACGAACATGGGCTCTCTGTGCCCACCACATGCTGAAAATGCATGATTCTTTTCTCTTACCTAAGCACTAATATAAATATGAATACTGTATGTACAGAATACTGAAGCATCTTGGTTAATTTTCTCTACTACTTTACTGAGTACATAAAATATATACATCACTGAAATAAGCAAATAATAATCTCCAAGATGAAAACTATGAGAGAAAAACGTTTTTAAGACTAATGAATGTTTTAAGACTAATGAAGAAGATGTTATTCTGAGTAATGTTGGACTATTTCTATTGGTCTATGTATCATGAAATGTTCAGACAATGTAAAGGTAATTGCCAGTTTGATGTAAGTGACATGCATATCCAGATGGATGGCAAATTAAAGGAAAAACCCAGGATAAATGAGTGAACATAATGAATGCAGATGTAGATGGACGTGGGATAGAACAGGGCTGTTTGGTACAGTTTTCACTCTCTGCCATATATCCCTGGCATACCATACATTAGACCAGGGGTGTTAAACTCAACCACGAAAAAGGCCATGATAAAAAATCTCAACACATGCGTTTATTATTGTTTATTCAAAACATGCCAAAAACTGCAACAGTAAAATATAGACACTTGTGGTAGACCGTGATATATTATATGAACTCAAACTGTTCAAAAATAATTATATAAATAATATTTCTGCCCTGTATTTGACATAGAACTTTTAATTTAAAATGAACTCTAAATAAAATGTTAACTAGCAAACAAATTACATATTTTAATCAATTTACATTTTCATTGGGTTGCATTGCACAGTGGTGGACAAAATACACACCCGCTGTACTTGAAAGTAGAGGAAAATATCACTCAACTAGAAGTGCATGTCCTCTGTTTTGATTTCATATGTTAAAATGTACATTTGATGCATAGTCTCTGTCAAAAGGTATTTTCATCTTTAGATACACTATATTCCCAAAGTATTCGCTCATCTGCCTTCACACGCATATGAACTTGAGTGATATCCCATTCTTAATCCATAGGGTTTAATATGATGTCGGCCCACCCTTTGCAGCTATAACAGCTTCATCTCTTCTGGGAAGGCTTTCCACAAGGGTTAGGGTTTATGGGAATTTTTGACCGTTCTTCCAGAAGCACATTTGTGAGGTCAGACACTGATGTTGGACGAGAAGGTCTGGCTCACAGTCTCCGCTCTAATTCATCCCAAAGGTGTTCTATCGGGTTGAGGTCAGGACTCTGTGCAGGCCAGTCAAGTTCTTCCACACCAAACTCGCTCATCCGTGTCTTTATGGACCTGCTTTGTGCACTGGTGTGCAGTCATGTTGGAACAGAAAGGGGCCGTCCCTAAACTGCTCCCACAAAGTTTGGAGCATGAAATTGCCCAAAATCTCTTGGTGCTGAAGCATTAAGAGTTCCTTTCACTGGAACTAAGGGGTCGAGCCCATCTCCTGAAAAATAACAGCACACCATGATCCCCCCTCCACCACACTTTACACTTGGCACAATGCAGTCAGACAAGCACCATCTCCTGGCAACCGCCAAACCCAGAGTCATCCGGATTACCAGATGGAGAAGAGTGATCCGTCACTCCAGAGAACTCATCTCCACTGCTCTAGAGTCCAGTGGCTGCACTTTACACCTCTGCATTCGACGCTTTGCATTGCGCTTGGTGATGTAAGGCTTGGATGCAGCTGCTCGGCCATGGAAACCCATTCCATGAAGCTCTCTACACTGTTCTTGAGCTAATCTGAAGGCCACATGAAGTTTGGAGGTCTGTAGCGATTGACTCTGCAGAAAGTTGGCGACCTCTGTGCACTATGCGCCCCTCAGCATCCGCTGACCCCACTCTGTCATTGTACGTGGCTGACTACTTTGTGGCTAAATTGCTGTCTTTGCTAATTGCTTCCACTTTGTTATAATACTGAGAGTTGACTGTGGAAAATTTAGTAGGGAGAAAATTTCATGACTGGACTTGCACAGGCGGCATCCTATCATGGTACCACACTGGATTTGACTGAGCTTCTGAGAGCGACCCATTCTTTCACAAATGTTGTCACAAATATATATATATTTTTTACTGAATGCAAAAGTAATATAAACACTGTAGTTGTGTTACTTAGTATGTTATTTAATAAGTGTGCACTATATAAAGTCTAAAATACTATTTACTTGTGATAACAGTCCTACATATGAGCAGGATGATGTGCCTAACAACCCAAAATTAATTTGCCAACAAACCACAGGCACATCAGGAAAACACTCTGTGTTTACTCCATGTTAGCTAGCAAGCATTATTTATCCTTGGCTTTCGATCAAATATCAAATTAAAGCTTGAGCCAATTTAAACTGAATAAAATGAATACATTTGAAACATTTGTATAAACTATTTACTCAGGGAGACTTTTTAAACACAGAACAATAGGAAAATACCCAAATGTTCATGTTCAGAGCTCTTGACAAATTGGATGAATGTTACATTTTTGTTCCCACCACTGACCCAAAAGTTAACATGGCATAATACAACTAAGACAAACATCCTACCATGCTGTGCATGTGTATAAAACTGCTGAGCAGATCCAGTTCCTGCCAGTTTTGGATCAAGTATAAGAGGAAAAGATTTAAGTGACTTTAACCCCTTACCAAGCCATGGGCCCACCAGCAGACCAAAAGTTTTATTACACACTTCTATAACCTAAGAAAAGCTTCATTAGTTTGCACTGATGTCCCTGTAGTTAATAAATAATAAAGCTTTGTATGCAATAAACATGGAATGGTAAGATGTTCGTCATTGGGCCTGGATGGCAGGAGCTTTAGTCACAAAGGCTGCTCAACTGGCTTGTGTTTCAATAGCAACGGTGACTTTTGCATTTAGATCTACAGGAAAGCTTCAGCAGATAGAGTTATAAATTGTGGGGGAAAGTGCACATTCAATGGCTGTAATGTATTAGTGCAATATGTAAGAAAAACAGGTCAGCTATTCCTCAGTTCACTGAGAATGTCAGCGTAGGACGTGATAAGACTGTGTCTGCAAGATCAATCCGTCCACAACCACATAGAGATTTTCTACAGTGGGGTCATGGAGAAAACCTATGGACACTGGTCGGCAGGGATGTGGAATAAAGAACTACGGTCAGATGAATCATCTTTCACCATATTCTCCTCAAGAGGATGAATGCATGTGTTACATACACCATGAGAACAGTGCAGGCCTGGATGTTTGGCCCCTACAGTGAACGAGTCTGGTGGCTCTGTTATGCTGTGAGGGACTTTTTGCTGGCATAGTTGGGTCCACTTGGTGGTTTCCCTGCTCTAACATTCCAACTAATCTGGCAATTAACTGCTGAGATGGATCAGGTGTATTTGAGCAAAAATAATCTCCACACTGTGCAGGAATCAGGCTCTCCAGGACTGGAGTTCCCCACCTTTGTCTTAGAGGGAAGCATCACTGCAAATCAGTAGAAAGTCATTCTGACTGATCAGCTTTATTCTGTGATGGATCATTTGTATCCTGAGGGGAGTGGTCTCTTCCAGGGTGATAGTGCCCCCATCTACAGGGCCTGAGGGGTCACTGAATGGTTTAAGGAGTATGGACATGATGTAAGGAATTATATTTTCATATGTAAGATTTAATTTCTCATTTGTAAGGTTTCGAGGCTTTTTCTGTAACGGATGAGGCATTGGGGCAGGATGCAAGTGCGAGTTGCTTTTCTTAACACACAATGTAGAGTTCACAAACACCGGGGCATAGACGAAGGGACTGAGCAAACATAAAATACTATATAAATATTGACATAAAACAAAAAAACACCTGAGACTAATGAGTGGGTGGGGCTGGGAAACCAAGGACAGGTGAAGACAGGGCAGGACAGGGGAGGAGCCAACAAGACAACAAAAGCACATGTCAAAAGAAAACAAAAGCACATGGCAGATAAACAAAAACACAGCACTAAGAGACCAAGAAAAAGGCAAACAGAAAGACCAGGACAAAGAGTGAATGTTACATTTTCATTATAACTGCAGTACTTTTTAACTAACATGAATCAAAGTTAAAATGTGGTCATTGTTTTTCCTCAGAACTTAAATTGGCACGCAAAAATTCTATGACAAGACATTTTAGCTATTATTTCCTAGTTTTCTTGATCTCAGGAATTCAATTTACATATTGAAACTGAAAAGTGAAAATTTTAAGGAAATTTATTTTTAGTGTCATGAGTGACTGACTGAACTCAATAGACCCGGAATCCCATTCACAGGCCAGCATTTATAACCATTACTGCCAGCATTTTAAACGCAAAGGGACTATAAATATAATGTTAACTTTTTTTTTTCCAAATATTTAGGAAATACTAAAATTCCTTTTCGACTAGTAAAAATTTAATTTTCACATGAGTAAACTGAATTCCTGTAATATTCACATGTAATTAAAATCTGAAAAATGTCAAATTATTCCTCACTTATTTGAATTAAAAGTTAAACTTTCTTTTCGTGCACAGTAGGGCAATTTGCAAAACACTGAATTTGATGCAGGAAGTCAAATTCAAAAAAGACCATTTTAAGCACAGCGCCAGTCAAATCTATAAGCCTTCTTCCTCCTCATGTTTTCCTACAACAGCCATCACAAGTTTAACAGGGGAAATTACCGGAAGCGTGGTTAGCAATATAGTTTTGCAGGATTGTGTCGTGTTATGAATTGCTATTGGCACATGTAAAGTGTGGCGATGCCTCATTTCATGCAAGTGGTAAAACAGGCCAGGAATCCTTGTTTGTAAATGAACAAACATGTTACTGCAAAACCGATTGCTCTTAACGTCATGGTAAATCAGCTTGTGCATTTTCTGAATCTGGTCCTTTATGTTGGTTTTGCTTTTAATTTGGCATCCATTTCTGATGAGCCAAAACACTTTGATGTCTCTCAGACGAAGCGAATAACAGTATCTCATAATACCAGCACTTGGCAGGGTCTGGAAGACCTGAGTGTCAGGGCATGAAGACCTAACTGACTTTGACAAAGGCCAATTTGCTATGGTAAGACTAATAGGTCAGAACATTTCTGAAACAACAAGGCTTCTGAGATGCTCCCAGTAAGCACTACCTAGCAACAGTGATCTGAGCAGGGACAAACCACAAAACAGTGACAGGAATTTGGGCACCCAAGGCTTACTGATGTGCAAGGACAACCAGGGCTATCCTGTCTGATCTGAACCGACAGAACGGCTACTGTGGCACAGACATTTGACTATCTACTATTAACATCTTGGTGCCAGATACCACAGTGCACCTTCAGGGATCTTGTAGAGTCCATGCTTTGGTGGGTTGGAGCTGTTTTGGTGGCACATAGAGGAACAATAGCATATTAGGCAGATGGTTATAATGCTTTGGCTCATTGGTGTATACTTTTAAGCTGTTTTGGCCACTGAAAATCTGGCAAAATCAAAGTATGTCTCCTGGATGTCAATGTTCAACACATGCTGTGGGTACCTGCTTAACTGCCAGCATACATGTCTGAACTGCAAAATCACCTCTGAGCTTCTAGAAAGTGCAGCGTGAACTGAGAAGACCATGTGTATCTGACATCCATCCTAAAAAAAGGTAAACATATAACAATACAATATTTATCTGCCCCAGATAAATAGCTTAATGATGTTGATCTTTATACTATTTGGAGCAGTAAAGTGCATTTACAGCATATTTAGACTACCCTGGGAGAGAAATGTCCTCAACAAAGCTGTTATTGAAAGTCGCTTGGAGCTTCATTGCTTTGGTACTCTCAATAAAAGGTCAAACCCAATTACAGATATTTTGCCGGGGGCACTATGTGACTCCACGAATAATGACGCTTAAAACATTCAAATTAGAGGCAGAGACAGAAACAAGCACCCAAAATTAAACTCTGACACATGGGCCGGTTTCAACGATACAAAACTCTCTCTCCAACGCTTCTAGATGTCACTAAGGCTTTATTTAGAGAATGTAGGGATCATGACAGCATACCACATGTGATTCAAAGCAATGCATTATTAACGCCTCCCTCTGACACCAAGGCTTATAGGCTAGAAGGACCGAAGCCACACATGGAAGGCTACTGGTCTCAGCGTAGAAACATAAGGATTAGAGGGAGAGAACAACTGTGAGAAACGTGCTCCCAACTGTTATTGATCCATCATTTCTAATGCGCCAACACAAGACTAAACATGCCTGCAGACAGGTAGCTTATTAGCTTGTATGAGGCCAAATCAGAGGGGACTATGGTCATCAAAAGTGATCAGTGCCTGTCAATTTCTTTCTTCAAACCTCTTTACACTACGTGGTATCTTCCACATCCATCTATTCCATCAATTTATACTAGATGTTACCTTCCATATCTGTTTATTTGTACGTGACATCTTCCACATCTATCTGAACCATCTCTTCAGAGCACGTGGCTGAGAAAAAAGGCCCAATTCAAATCTAAAGTGATTATTGTCAAAGTTGTGACTCATTAGTTGAAAAATGGATAAAACTGATAATCAGGATGCAACGTTTGCCAGAGAGATGCTTCAGTCCTTTGCTATCCATTAATTTTTCCATGTGATCTGTCAGTCTATTTGTTTACTTATTCATGGTGGGCTATGAGATGAGCAGAACATGAAGCAATGGAGAAGTGCAGTGTAATATGTCTGTTGACTTTCTCAAACAGATGTTTAAAGAGGGGAAGCTATCACAGCAAAGCATGGCGGCGATTCCTCAAAGCAAACTGCCAACTCACCATGTTCGGCGCATAATGAAACCGTGCAGAATGGAGGTATCTGTCAGACATGCTGCTAAAATCCGTTTAATCACCGATGTTAAACGGCAGGGTGTTGGGAAAGGTTTTATTCAAGCCATTGATTTCGAGAGTGTCTGCGTGACTATATATTGCTGGACTGATGAACCCGGTTGTAATGAGCATGTTCCATCACTTTTACTGGCCTGGCATGCTATGCGTTCCCATCGGGACAAATGGAATGGAAATGCTGTTTGTATAGGCCTGTCTGCAGCCAAAAGAGTGGTCTGCGTGCGCTCCCGACGGCCTAGGCTGGGCCATGCTCTGTGAGGCGAGACCTCAGCCAGGCAGGGATCATTTCATCCATAATGTCCAGCAGGTCAGAGTCAAATTCGACATAAATCCTTCAGCAGGACCGGAAGGCGTGTAAAACTAAATTACCTCGCCTCAACTCCTCAAGCACTTATCTGGACGTTTTCAAATTCCACATCTGCCCTATTACTTTGTGGTACCTAATGGTGAAAGTAACTCAACCACAAAGATGTTTTCATGACTGCACCAAAAACAAACAGCTAGGTCCAGTCCAGTGCTCTCAGTGGTCGCCGACTCTCCTCTTGGGAATCTACTTTCCAGCAGGTTTCACATCTAACCCAAAACAAACCTACAGCTAATGTATCAATGTTTCAGTGATTAAGTGTTTCATGCTGATCTATTTCTTCTACCTTCAGAAATTTGGTACATATGGGCTCAGACGCAGGTAATCGAGAACTTCTAAAGAACATTAGATGGAGCAAGAATGGTTATTTATTTATAGAGCTGACCTCTGCAGGGCACCAGATCTCCAGAAGCAGGGTTGGTCTAGGTCCAGGATCATAAAATACTGGCCCAGCCCAAACCTTTGTCAGTTCTACTGAAATTATGTGGAAAACCCTTTGAAAGGTATAGACATATGATTGTATGCAAATGTGTGTATGAAAATCCTCTACAACATGGCATTTTTGTGCAGAAATGTGTTCTCTGTATAAGATGTGTACATAGTTGCACTTAGAAAATCAACAAAACATATCATTTGACCTGGGGCGCCCAAACGAATGTATGCTTCTTTTGACTTTTGTTTCCTTTGTGACTTTTTGTTTCTAGCAGTATCTGAGCTCAGGACTGGCTTTCTCTCTAACCTATTGGTAATTAGTAAAGATACGTTCTCTAGACAGACAAAGCACTTCTTGTAAGTCGCTCTGGATAAGAGCATCTGCTAAATGCTGTCAATGTAAATGTAAATGTAAATGCTTCTGACAAAAATGAGAATCAATTGAAAGCCTGGAAAACCCTCGACAAACATTGACATTCTGATATCTGCAGTTGTCTTCCCAGGGGTGTAAAGAGCACTAAAAATCCATACTCAAGTACTGTACTGTAGTGCTAAATTACTCAAGTACAAATAAAAGTATTAGTAACTAAAATTACTCAAGTAAGAGTAAATGAGTACTTCATTAAAAAACTACTGAATTACTTTTGGCGTTTTCACACTTGGGCCGTTTCAGCGTTCTGAATGCTGAATGAATGAAACTTCGCCAGGTGGAGCTTCAGTGAGGACCACGGCCAAAAACTGAGCCCACCAAGAAAGACCCACGGGGCCATTTTTCCAATTTTGCACGATACACTTCGGCCAATCTTTTCAGCCAATAGGAGAGCAGCAGGCGGGTCTGACGGTGCTTCTCGTCACCTGATAGGTCGGATTTATCAGAGAGCGCCGCCCACTTGTGCACCATGAGGGCTGTGAAAGGGGTCCGAGCTCTAATGGAGCTGTGGTCTGAACAAGAAGTGGCCTAAGATCTCAAAGGACCACTCGGTTCGGTTCTTTTAAAACGGACTATATGTGAAAACACTGTTAGTTACCCTTTCGTACTTCCTCTGTCACAACCTGAAATACATCCTCGGCTACATCATTGGAAACAATCTGTACAGAGCCTGACGGTATGTGGGACAAAGTTCTGAGAGCTGAGACTGATCACAGAGGTGGGGAGAGATCAGATCAAGCCAGTCGGCTTAAAGAGCGACAGAGCGACAAAGTCACTGCTCAGAGTTTATGGAGAACCTGTTTTTCACTAGCTAGTTAGATTTCTTGTCTCACAGCCGTGAGCGACCGTTTATCTCCAAAACAACAGCTAAACGAGGCTGTATGAAGGGGTACACTGTAGACTGTAGTGACACCTGTTAACTAAAGCAGCTGACAGACACTGTAATAAAACATTCGCAACAGATGTCAAGTTTAATAAACAGAAGCATTACAAACAAAGACAATCTACCCGATTAGCTTGGATCAGCTAGCTGGGCTAACGCTGCCTCAGGCTGGAGTCGAGCTGAGATCTCAGCAGGTTCGTGTTTGGTCGTTGATAATAACGCCGTTTTCTTTTAGCTCATGTTAAATGAATACAGATGACCGTTTGGACACGGTTTGCTCCTGCTGTGTGCTAGTTAAGTTCTCCTCTGTCCTTCCTCACTAAACCGGACCTCTCTGTAGGGTTTTTCGTGCCAGAGCTGCTGTTTTTGGATTGGTGAATCTTTTCAATTTAACCGTGCGTCGTTCGTATAGCTGTCTGAGCTGATACGGTCATCATTTACTTTTCCTCTGTAACCTTATGCAAATTAAAGTAGCGAAGTAAATGTATTTAATTAAAAATTAACTTAAGTACAAGTACTATGATTTAATTCTGCTCTAAAAAGTACCATTACAGGGAAAACCATTCTCAATTACAGTAACGAGAGTAAATGTAATCCGTTACTTACTTCTCTGTGTCTTCCAGTAATCGAACACAGACGTGGTACACCAACCAAATGTTTGTGTTTGTTCATGTTTACTTGTACCCTGGCCTCTAAGAAATAAAAAGTGGTTCTTCAACAGAGATGTCTTTTTGGCATCTTTGCTTTCAAGAGTGTAGACCTAAATGAGTCTTCTGGAGAACTCCTAACTCTTTAGGTTTCACCTCTGGAAGTGTCTATGAAGACAATCACTAGATGGGTCATAGTGCTTGAGTGTTAGAGTTGGATTGGTGAATTGTCTAAAATAGCTGTCAAATTCAGGTCCAGAAAGTAAAAGTCCTTCCCAGGATTTTGTTCCAACAGGCTGGCTTCTCTAGTTAGATCACACCACCAGCAGAGCTGTCCAGCCTGTTGGAACAAAATCCTGGGAAGGATTCTTTCTTTCTGAACCTGGATTTGACACCTATGGATTGGTGAAAAGAGCCACAAACACATGTTTACTTTTACCCAGTGTGAAATACCCCCTAGTATTTTGGGCTCCCTTGTTGGCCCCTCCAGCATTGCCTGGCTGCTAACGCACCACTGATGCTAGCTTTGGCATGTTTTCAGATTTACAAATGTGCTGTGGAATACTGTCCAGTTTTTCAGAGGGATCCTGACATAGTCACAGCTTCTAGGCTAACTAGGTGAACCAATTTACTACAGTGCCACCCTGAGACAGACCAGCATTGCATGCCTAGTTAGTTAAGAATACCAAAAACAGAACCTCACTGATTGCAGATCAAGCAGCTAAACAATGAGCTTTCCCTGAATTAGTATTTGAGTGTCTATTTTACACTAACAAACAGTATTACTTCAAAATAATGTTATTTTCAAGGAGTGCCCTAAAATTTTGAGACATTCAGGAGATTCAAGAGGTTAATTAGCAGGTCAGTACTTTTCACACCTGCAAAAACCCCCAAAAGCAAAATGCCCTGAGCCTAATTGTGGGATCTATTAACTATGTTCAGAAAGAACAATAAGGTTACTTAGATGCCTTAGTTATGTTGGTGTGCGTATTTATTTAATTTTTTTTTTTTTTGCTGTAATGGCCTCAAACAAGAGTTCATGGAAAAATAATATTATCGTGGTTATGAATGATGAACGAGGCAGCGCACAGCGTCCCTTCAGGGCACAGAAAAGGACGGGCACCTTCTCAATTCTGCACAGCCTCGCCTGTCCCGGCTCCGCTCCTCATTCATTATGAACGATTGTGATCTCCATCATTTCAATAAATAACAAAGGCAAACCATGGTAAAAGTTTAATCTTAAGCCCATAACACACATCAAAGCTCATCTTCTTACTCGCGCTCCTCGCCACTCAGGCCGACAGGGGAGAAAATCAAAGGAGATCATGAAGTCGTAAACAGACTGTATAAGGAGGCGAACGCTATTTGCTTTTTTTGTGCAAATAATGATTTGGGAGGAAAGTTGGTATATACATGTGGTGGGTTTAAGCCTAATCTGATTTTGGCACGTCAAGAGCTGAATAATAATCTGCAGCAAAGGAATCAATTTTGGTTGTAGTATCACCATAAGAAGTATTACATCCTCTCGTTCTCTACTAATATTGGCATCACATTTCTAACGTCAGCTCTCATTGACCCGGAGGTTAAAAATAGAATAGAGGACTTGGGGCCTTTGAAAATGTATGGCTTTGTGTCTGAGATGCTTTTGCTGTCAAAACACAAGGAATGGTGCAGCATCTTAAAAGAGCGTGAGGGGATGAAGTATGGAGAGATGGAGAGAGAGAGAGAGAGAGAGAGAGAGAGAGAGAGAGAGAGAGGGAGCGAGCAATGATCATCCCTACAAAACCAGTCGCTTTATACAAGCCTTAAACAAACACAGAGGTATTCTCTATAAAGCCAGGCAGTAGCAGAGAAGGAGCATTTGGAGGGGGGGGGGATTCACAATACTACCAGAATATATTTCCATAAAAAATATCCTGTGAACACACCTTATTGTACATTGATAAAAAGCCAAACATTCCAAATCCAAGTTCTCCCACTGTGCACATGCAACAGAAATGACTTGAAAAAGACACAGGAATCAGTTCGTAACACTGACAAGGTCTAACCAAATTAAAGAGATGCACCCGCTACCTCCTAATTATACAAGAGTTTCGTGGGGGAGGAAAAAAAAAAAGGGAAACGCACACAGTCTTTACACCAAAGAGATGTGACAACGTCTCTACATCCTGTCACAAAAAAGCAAATATTTTCCCATACAAATTGGGCTGACTGTGAGGAGAGCGCACAGCATTCCTTATTTGATGAGGTTTTTGGGGGAGCAGCTCTTCTAAACCTGTCACAAACGGGCTTCAGCTCTGCGCGAGACTGGGCTCTCGGCGGGGAACACTTTTGAAGCTGTCTTTGCTCCTTTTTGTCGGATGCTCCACACTCAGGGAGCCTAAAGCCACTTGAAAGGTGAGGAGAGAGTGAAGCAGTCAGGGGAGGAAGAAAAGTGGCGGGAAGCTAGTGCGTGGAGGGCACTGTTAGCATGCCGACAGAGGCTTAAAAGGAGACCAGCCGATTCACAGGGGACAATAAAGACATGGCCAATACAGTCATAATTATACCTTCAATATGAATCAGCAGTGGTGCGAGAATAAGTGCCTGATTTTACACTTTCTCCCATCCAAATGGGCTTATGGGTTTATTGCCTACTCTGTCAGGTCATGTCCTGGACAGTTTAGATTGTTGGCTGGCGGATTATAAGCCCTCAGGCCTGACTTTATACGGTGAAACCTTCATGCAACTACTTGTGTGTTGTGAGTTACCTGCAACATCATTTCCATGCAACACGTCCACTTATTTGTGCTCTTATATAGACTAAATCACCCCACCTCACTAGATGAGTCCACTCAGCCAGTCTGATCAAACACAGCAAGCACACAATCACATGAAGGCCTACAGATTCTTCCACACACCAACCAATAAAACAATAATGATACAAAGAATGCCCCACAATCAGAATACATAAGATTAGTTGTACAATATATGTCTTACACACAGAAATGGTGAGCACACACACTAAATTACATATGCTTACAGTACGCACACATGCATGTGCACCCATTCCCAAATTTAATTCAAAGGCAACAACCAAAGCTTAATGACATGATTGACCAGTTACGCAAGAATAACAATACAGCATATACAGTACCTATCAACATATATCTATCCCACAAATACAAACACGAGCAGGAGAAAAACATCTGACCTTTTTCGCAGATAAAACCACAGGATAGAAAAAAGCTCTCACAAGACTTTGGCTTCAAGTTCAGATTTTTTTTTTAGATTCAACTTCACATAGCAAGCCTTATAACTTGTTGGAAAGAGTCAGAACAGAGCAAGGCAGAAATGGAATCGAGGGCACTCAAGCCTCTTTCAGGGGAGCTAAACTTTCCTTGGCTCCCCCACATAATTCAAATACTAGTATGGGAACTATTCTCACCCCAACCGTGCCAATGAGGTGTTTAACTCCAGCAACGTCACTGGGCCTCATATCAACATTACTCATATCAGCACAACACACTCTACCATGTCAGTATCGCTGCAGTGATGAGAACGACCAGCACCCAAACAGCAGAGGCTATAGCGGTCCCTTTCCATTGATGGACCAGGAAGATGGTGGCTGATAAATTGTGCAGTGACAGATGGGCTGCATCCAGTAATCGTGAACCTATAAAATGCATTTATATAGTAAATGTACCTGTTTAAATGGGCAATACGTGTAACTACAGGGTAGATGTTTCTAATAAACTGGCAACTCACTACAAGAGATCTAGCGGAATTCTGAATTCCAGCACCCAAAACGTGTGCACTGCATGTCATTGTCAGGGAGACTGCAACACTCGAGCGCATTTTCGACAGGTGCCAGCGCCGAGCAGGCCTGTTGAATGGACTTCTCTGTCAAACCACAGCGCTACCTCTGATGATATGCAATATGAATCGCTTTGATCTCTTTTTGCATGCCTGCCGAAATGAGCAATTCGCTCACCTATTGTTCGCCGCTTAATTCGTATTCTGTTTGTGTCCCAGTGCTATAGGGTTGGCTTTGGATCATTTTCACATGGGTTCTGTAGAGCTTATTCAAATCAATAAATGGCTGCAATTAAACTTGAGTGCTGATTCCAGTCGATGCTTTCTTCCCCCTCCAGGCCATATTTTATGCACGGCTCACCCATACGCTCTTATTGTCTACAGAAAAGTACCATGTTTCTCAAATCAAACAAATGATGCTTTAGTCCCATTGCCCCAGCTTAATCCAGCCTAATCGCTGGCGCCCAAGTGGGTCATATCACCTTCCATCAATGAATATTTCATCCCTGCGAGATTGTTGCCTGGTAAATTGTTTCCTGTATTTATGGGTATTCTCAAAATCAGATCACTATTTGCATGAGTTATGATATGCCATAAAAACTGAAAATCTCATACATACTAAATGACACAACCATCTGTTTCTCTAACAAACACAACAAGGAGCCACGGCAGAGCTGGAAGAATGGGCGAAAAACAGAGAGACAAGACTCAGCTTGAGAAATGGCGCTAATGTTTTCTGTCATCCCCTTTGGAATCATTCATGGTTGTGTCAATAATGACTGGCAAAAGCAATTCATACTGAAAGCACTGGAGCATGCGCTTCTAATTAACCTCCGTTAGGCTACCATACAACAGTAAAGCTATTGAATCTGTCAAGACCTGATACATAAGGCTCTTTGATTGCATTTGATATATAAGTCAAATACGGCTTACTTTATATATAAATGTATATGTGTGTGTGTGGGCTGTATGTGTGTGAGAGGAAAAATGATGAAGGGGGACTGTGATAAAGTGATAAATAACTACATAGATTCTCACACGTCAGAGGTGCATATTTCACATGCCTTGAATACCAGCCATATGAAAACATCCCTTGAATAGTGCTTCTACCTTGGCACTGACTAATGTTCCCCCTCCACCCTGAGCACTGATAAAAGGAAGCATGTTCTTCTTCACTCTCAGCATGTAAAACTAATATTTTCATGTGGATACATTTAATGCCTCACTTAACTCAGCAAAAATACTTGAACATGCCCCAAACTCTTTCACTTCAAAAGCCAATGTCTGGCTTTTAGAAACTGCAGATGATCCATACCCACTTAATATCCTTCAGTGGCAAACCTCAACTCCGAGTGTTGGAAGTGTGTGTGAAATGCAACTAAAAACAAGTAGTTAATCCACTGTGACTTGCATTTAAATGAAAAACCAAGGATGTGTCAAGGCTACCCCCCCAAAAAATGTCATTGAATAATCCAACCATTCAAGAATAATGTTTCTCAATATGCATGAATTTTAGGTATTTCACTCTGCATCATCGAAAGATTCAGTAAATCTAGAGAAATATGTGCGTGTAAAAGGCCAAAATCACAACTGAATTCTCCTGACCTACAATCCCTTAGACCCAAAAGCCATTTTGTCCTTTCAGTTAAAATCTAACCACCTTGGGAGTCACACCCTTTTATGTTCATTTTACTATCTTAGCTGTAAATGTGTCTCAGTACATGCTAAAGCACTAGTATAGGCTAAAAAAATGCAATGTAAACAAAAACACAAGCTTTTTGCTCTGCTTTTAGCTTTAGCTCAGCTATAGCCGCTTTCCTCGCATCTCTGACAGGATACTTTTCCACAAAAGTTTCCTGTAAAATATCTCTCAACATTTTATTTTTACAAGGCTGAAGTCAGCTTCTCATTTGCCAGCTCATTGTTCTAATTTTCCTGTTCCACGTTCAGTGGTGCCTGAGCTGCAACAGGGCAGTAAAAGAGTTGCATGTTGGCGACCCCTGACTTAGACCAATGATGCTATCAAAGGAGGGCCAAGGGGCCCTGAAACAACTGCTGACCCCTCCTGGTGAGTCACATGTGCATAATATGCTTCAAATATCAAAAATTCAACTATGCAATTAAATTGGTAAAAAAAAAAATAGGTATTTGATTGTAAAAAATAATATTTGATTGTGGACAAAAGCCACAATACTGCAGTTGTCTGCCTCACAAGTTCTCTCGTGGGCCTGAGCACCTGCACTGAATCCACTGTGTGACGGACAGGAGTCCCACAGTTTCACTTTCGTGATTTAAAATGAAATGTAGGACCAGCAGAAATGAGTAAATAATACAACAACCATGTGGTAATGATGGCAGAGAGTTTACAACTTATAGGTCAGTAGAAGTTGGCAAAATTGTGGAAGGCAAAATTGTGGAACCTCAATATAAACTTGTATGTAAGCTACAGTTGACCGACCATTCAAGCACTAGCAGCCTCAGGGCCTCATCTTCTAAATATGTGCCAAAATGATTCAGTTCCTCCTCAAATTCACATTCCCTTTTATAATTCAAGGCCACGTGTGCTCATGCACACAGCACTGAAACAGTGGGACGTGAAATGGTTAAAATGCTAATGCCTCAGTTTAATAATCCAATTGGCAGCAAAGCGAAGATTTACACTTTTCCTGAAACTTCTTTCTGTAGTTGCAGTGTTGTTTGATGCTGATTTCTTCTCAGTGAATGCGAATTGAACGTGAATTCCTCTCATTTATGTATATATGTGGCATCATTACAAAGGGCTGATGCACAGTGAAAATGTTTATTGTAGTCTGATGAGTCAACCAGACTGTTTATAGAAATAATTTATGTTGTGTTCTCCAGGCCAAACCAGAAAAGGACCGTCCAGATTGTTACCAGTGTAAAGTCTGAAAGCCAGGATCCACCATGATATTGGGATGCATTACTGTCCATGGCTTTATAACTTATGTGAAGGCACCAATAATGCCAAAAGACACAAATTTTGGAGCAGCATGTGTTGCCATCTAGACAATGTCTTTTTCATGGGTGTACATGCTTCTGGGTTTGTGTGGGTGTGGGTCCTACACTGGCCTGCCTGAAGTCCAAACCTGTCTCCCATTGAAAGTGTGTGGTATATCATGAAGCACAAAACACAACAGTGAAGAACTTATAAGATTTCATAGCTGAAGACTTGTATAACAGAAAACTAGTCTTCAGTCAAATTATTTTTTTAAGAGTTATTAAAAGGAAAGCTGATGTAATACAGTGGTAAACATGCTCTTTTTCGTGTTTATGAACAAAATAATAGCAAAAATAATAAATCTCATAAGGTAAGACATCAACCATTGTGTTTTTGCAATGTTTCCAGTTCAATACACCATCCATCCATCCATCCACTCATCCATTTTCTAAGCCGCTTCTCCGTCAGGGTCGTGGGGAGTTTAATTCACATCAAACAGAATTTACTAATCACTGAGTTCTGCTTCAATTAGCATTTTGTAATCTGTCCTGACTTTTTGCAATTAAGGTTTATAGAAAGTATCATGCTGTTGTAGGATATCACCTCCCCCAATTTGACAGTGGATGCTGGAAAGGCACCAAGCTTCAAGTAACATGACCTGCAGGCTCCATTAGTACAGAGTCAAAGCCATGCACTCAGTCCATTTAAGCTTGCCTCATCCTCCTCCACTGCCCTCCTACGCTCAGGGTGAAAGTGTTTGATTACAGACATTTACAGCCCCCCAATGAACTCCAGCTGTCCTGGGTCAACCTATATTCCCAGTTGAGCCTAAGACATTTTTTCCCACCTGTTTTCTATTGTACTATGTTTGGCTGGTATAATTCAGGTCCTTGGTAGACTCTGGGGTTCTTTAGTAAAGGTAGTTCTATATTGAGCCATTCGGTGCATAAATGGTGATGTAGGTTGAATGGTGGTTGCATGGTGATGGAGGTTGATGGAGAAAGTGTTGTTATATGATATATAGAACCTTTTTGAAAATGGTTTATATATAACATGTAAAATGGTTGTTCTATTGGTACAAGCCTGAAATCACAAAAAATAGAAGACTGATTTGCCCACAATTTGCCACACAGTTTGACAAACATTTCACCATGCAAAGAACCATTTAAGCCTGAAATGGTTCTATATAGAATTCATGGTTCTAAATAGGACCACTCTCTTTACTAAAGAATCCTTAAAGAACTATCTTTCTTTAAGAGTACAGAACTGGTTAATAACTCATAGCAGTAAGTGTACTGCTTGTGTATATAAACCAATATGCAGTCCAGGAGGCAGGGTTTGACTGGCTGAATTCGGCCCAAGTTTAGCCAAACAGTGTAAATATGTCCATTGCCAAAAAATGCATTTCTCTATAGACTTACATTCCAAAGTACTATTCTAAGACTTGTTTACTATCAGTTCAGACTTGGCAGGTTTGCTTTCGATTAAAACAAGCCTGAGTGCTCCCAAAGCAGGTTGGTCTCAGTCTGCTTCAAAAATAATTCTCGTGTGATTCATCTGAAGTACGAATGCAATACAGGCCGCAGATGCCTAAACAGACCAAAGACAGAACAAACTGTTGTCTCCTCTCTGCATAGCTCCTTTGGTATGTGGAAAAGATGAGTTTCTGTTTTGCTGTTTTGAAATGTGCAAGTGTTTCATCATCTCTTCATGAGCTCGGAATTGGTCATTATAGAACAGTTCCTCCAGTTTCAAAAAGAGGGTGAGGCATGATTGAAGTCATAATACTCAACGTACACATTTGACTACACATACACATTATATTATGTAGCAAGTTGCCAAGGTTTCATTGAAACAGTAAGCCACTCAAATGTGTGTTACAGGGATTTCACCCAGATTTATGTTGCGCGAAACCACAGTAATGCAGGGAGTCTTATATCACTAATATCACAAGACATAGTAAACAAGACGTGAATAAAACCAACAGCCAGATAAAACTGATTCCAAAAGTATGGCGGACATCATCACAGTTACTGTACGTAAAATATGCCTGAGCATTTGTGATCTTTTACTTGTATGACTTTTGTTTACATCGTTTGGTTCAATGTTAAAATGTCAGCGTGAAAGCTGAGAAGACCTGAAGAAAAATGCAATAATATATCATTTTCTGCTTGGGTTCATACTAAGAGGACCAAACTAAAAGTGTAAATGCACCCCCCATTCTTGTTTGTTATTTGGCGAGCATAAAGCTTCAAAAAGGCACTTTATTTTTCCTTTGTGATCTTTGTGAACTTTTCCATCATGTGTGGAGCAACATGAATTGAATTGTGAGTTTGAGATGGTCAGCCAGTCAGCATTGTTACTATGTCAATAGACCCCTGAGCGTGCCAGTTTATAGTCAGTGACAGGCCCATATAAGAAACCCCAGGTCTAAATCAAAATGAATCTCTCACAGTGGTAAACAAAGATGTTCCAAAGCTGATACATTTGCCTCATGCAACTTCTCACTGTAAATTCAGCAAGAAACCTGAAACTGATAGATAAAGATCCCTGTGCTGAAAAAGAGAGAGCTCCAAACTCTCCTGAACAGGCCAGACTCAGTTTTCATTCAGCTCTATGAGGGTCACATTTCGTTCATATGGATTTTATTCTCGGGCAGATGTTTTTGAGCTGTTTCTATGGGTGGGGTTTGGGTTTCCAAACAACATCAGCCTTTCATAATGTCAAGCATAAGTGGCAATGTGTTCAGAGCAAAGTGAGAGAATTTTTAAAAGGTGTTTAGTGTGATTGGTTTTCTCTTTTTAAATAAAGGACTGCTGAGTTTTCCCTTGTATATTCATTGTTTCTATTTAGTGGTCGGTCTACATCCCTACCCTCACCTATGGTCATGAGCTGTGGGTAATGGCCGAAAGAATCAGACTGCACATACAAGCGATGGAAATTGGAGCTTTCTTCACAGGGTGGCAGGCCACACGCTATTTGACAGGGTGAGGAGTTCGATCATCCAGGAGGAGCTCGGAGTAGAGCCGCTATTCCTCCGCATTGAGAGGAGCCAGCTGAGGTGGTTCAGGCATCTGATCCGGATGCCCCCTGGACGCCTCCCGGTGGGGCTGTACCAGGCACAGCTGATTGGGACAAGACCCTGGGGTCGTCGTAGGACTCACTGGAGGGATTATATCAAAGAATTTATGGAAAATGTTTTAACACTTCAAAACATTTGTCGATATAGGCAATGAAAATAGAAATATATAATATTTCATTCAACAAAACCATTTTACTGTAGTGCAAAAGTTGTTTATTGATACCTGACATGAACTTGTCTTTTTAATAATAACTTAATTAGACATATATTTTGTATCATGTGATACATGCCTCTGCAATCAAAAAATGTCCTTATCAGTAATTAAAGAAGGAAATAACAATAACCGTAACTTTTTTGTTTATTTCCAGGAAATTATGTAATAATGTTGTTTCTTTTTATTAATTTTATTGACTTTTGTTTACTTGTGCAAATGATTGACCAACAACAACAGCTGGCAATCTGGGAGCACAGATACAGACACATGCATACTGAAGCCTTCCTTAGTAGAGTGTGGATAGTATAATAAGAAGCCCTTTCAGTCCAAGCTTGTATTGTTTTTGATTGGACCTTGTTCTGCCTTGCAGGCCTACCTTCGAGGATCACAATTCTGTCCGGTCTAAAAATCCCAAATCTCTTTCTATTAGAATCAGGAGTGAGGCAGAAATGACTGATTGAGTTTTTAGCTGCAGTAAACCCAGAGAACAGCATTCCGTGTTGATTAAAGGTGAACATTTCCCCATCAATCATAAACAAAGAACAGGATTTTGGACATCATTAAGATTGAACACTTATGTGGTATTTACAAATTTCCAAAAGTCTGTAATAGGCTCCCAGAACAGAGGTAAAAATGGGCCTGGTATAAGCTCAGAGCAAAACTGACCGTTATTATCAGGAATCAGATACATTTGCATAAGGCCATTTCATCACAAAAAGTCAGTTTGACGGAAACGGCTTTGCAGTGAAAGTCATACATTTTTGATGTATTTTCATTTTATTGCTACAAATTGTGCAGAAAGTTGATGGAAAGTTGATGAACACTGTATCACTGTAGGTTTGTGTTCCCAAAGCATATAGTGCCATTAGCAATAGATGTCTAAGACGTTTAAAAGGCTGGTTTTGGACAATCGTGGGTTTGTGAGCTGGTCAACAAATAACTTCAATAACCTATTGTGTTCGCATACTCCTAATACAAGGTGCTCAAATTGCCATTCCACTACAAATGCCCTGACTATTACTAGCTTACACATGGTATAAAAAACCTTCTGTGGGTTTTTTTTTTTTTTGGGGGGGGGGGGGTATCTACTTCCCTTTTTAAATGGCTGTTATGGCCCCACTCATGTTCCGCCTCCTTCGTTAATTGAGGTGAATTTCCTCACTGTGGGATTGATAAAGCATCATTTATTACTCGTTATTACTTATTCTTCTTGTTCTTATTATTACTTATATTTCTTGTGACAAAGTTTTTGCATCCCACCATCTCCCCATTTCCTCCTAGTTCTGAAAAAAACATCTGAGCTGATTTATGCTGGTCTGGTGCTTGTTTTGCTGGTCCACCAGCACGACTGTGCTGCACGCAAAATGCAACAGAACACTGTTCTTGCACAAAAAAAAAATCTTGTTACATTATCTTCTACAACTTCTATGAGTTAAGAAGGTTTGTTCTTCTCGTGTGAAGTTAAAGTTTGGAGATATGAGGTTTTGTTCTGACAGCAACAACATGCTGGTTTTGGTAGTGACCAGCTATGTTGGATTTACTGGAAGGTCTATCTCTCAGTCCTATCCCTGTTCATCAAGAAGGTCCTGGCTTTAAGCAGAAACCACCGAGAACTCCAGCCTGTTCTCTGAGTCAGACTCCTGAGTATGACTCCTACAGTCATACAATCTCTTACTATACAACCATATGCTGAAGATGTGTTCAAATTTTGGTGCCAAAAGAAAGCTGGACCAAACACATATAGCACTGAGCAAATCTCATTGAACTGAATGGGCGCTAATGCTGATGACCCTTTCCATGTGCTATAAGACGTCCGTGACGGGATCCTAGCACAGGAGGCTGAGTTCCACCAGCCAGTGCAGGAGACAAGCTTCTCAGAATGCAGGTGGGGAAGATATGCATAGTCAATGTCCACACCTTAATTATTGCTACTCTCCCCAGCACAACTGAACTGCTTCTGTGAGAGTCTGGCAATGAATCATAATTAATTACACGCATGACAAATACAGTCCGTGCTGCGAGCCTCTTAGATTGGGACTCTCTTGATACAGAGTGTTAGTCACCATCACATTTCATAACACATTTCATAAGATAAGTCGGCAGCACACTTCCAAAGGCGAAACACAGTCTGACAACACACCTCACTAAATAAAGAGGCCTCAGAAGGACTTGTGTAAGAGGAAACGGATTTGATGCGTGAAAAAGAAGTGAATGAAAATAGCCAAAGCAACAGTGAACCAAAAATAGTGCATGGAATGGACTTGATCTGGATAGTGCAATACAGATTTCACTAGCTCCACATGAAGAAAATCAAGAATATCAGCATGTAAGTAACATGTGTATTGCAAAATATAAGCAACGTGACAGGGAAAGCTGTGGTCGCCTAATGTATTTTCATCATTCTTATTATTAAAGTAGAAATAATGTAGGCCCACACATTTGAAACTGTTCATACACTTTTCCGTCCTGCACTTTAGTGTTGCTGAATGTACAGGTGCTCCAGTAATCAGTTCATTTTTCAGGAAGCCAGCATGTGAAAGCTGAAATTACTATTCAGTTATTCTGTAACCCAAACATTATGAGTCATTTTGCCACACTGAAAAAAATGGGAATAAACTTGAACTGAATCAAATTAAGAATTTGAACTAAATCTCTCTATACACTCTCAGAAACAAAGGGATGAAACGGTCACTAGGGCAGTACCCCTCTTGTCACTGGGGTAGAACCCTCAAGGGTACATCTCAGTACCTTGAGTCAGGGAACATAACTGAACCATAATCCATTTAAATGATATGTTCTAAGTTGTAATGACTCCACACACCAGGCGATTTATTATTTTTATTGTTAACGTTTAAACCATTGGGCTATTAAAAGGTATGAATATGTACTTTTCACCAGGAAAACCTTATTTCGGGTACTTAACTGGATCTTAAAACCACTGTTGCACCTTTGCGGGAACATTTACATTGCTTGTACCTTGATGAACCTAAACTGTACCTGCACAGAACCTTTATTTCTAACAGTGAATGAGAAACATTCTCTATAAAATCTCTATAAGAATCTCTATAATGATCAGGTAGTTGCCAGCTATGCTGTTCCAGGTGGTTGCTTTGGAATGTACCCCAGGTTTTGACAGATCTGGGAAAACCGCTTTTCTTTTTGTGCCCCTTGAACATGGAAGAATCTGCAGAAATACCTAAAAATAGATATACTCACATACACTGAGAATGTAAATGCTTCACACACAGCGGGGTAAATGAGGCATTTGGTTGTTTTTCTTGAGAGACCTTTGAGTTGTTTTGTATATTATGTTGTTTAGCCCCTTAATATATGTCTGATTTCATACGAAGGCTTATTATTCCGTAATTACAGGGACTTCAGTGCAACCTTGTTGAGCTATTCATAGGTTACAGAAGTGTGTAATAAAACTTTTTCAGCTGCTATCTTAGCCAGGTCTCTCTTCTAAAAGAGGGTTTATTTTATTGCGATGGAACGTCCTGGTAAAATCGAGGAAATAAAAAAATGAAAATAAAAGCTACTAATAAAAATGCAGCATCAAAGCAGATGAAGACCTCAAGTCAGCTGCATTATTTCCTTTAGGAAAACGCTCTTTATTGAAGCAGCAGACAGAAAGGGGAGAAATGGGGGGAGACCCCCAACACAAGCCAATGAGGCAAGACACTTCAAACACCTAGTTAAACACGAAAAGGACACAACCACGTCACAGTACATGTTACGAATAAGAAACTAAACACAGACTGTGGCAAGGAATCCTTTTCATGCTCCTCATAGCTCTTCCAATCGGCCCAAACCTTAGATCCAGTGGCAACACCATAACAATAATAATAGTAATAATATTAATATTAATAATAATGATAATAATAATTGATTTCATCTCTTGTGTCCAGTGAGCCATGGGAAAATAAAAAACCTACAACAGGACTAAGCTAGTTCTTAATGGACGGTACAAAGTATTTGTGGTGAGGCGAGGCATCTGATGGAATGGAGGCAGCAGATGCGCTGTTTCACGCGGCTCTTGTTCTTTTTTTTTATTCTATTTTATTATTTTTAACCCACCGGCCCCGCTGCTTTGTGTACTGTAACGGTGAACAGACACCTGGGCACAGAGCAGAGCCAGGAGCATGGAGCTGTGCTGTTAGGCCCGTATTAGTTCACACTCTTGCCTCATAGCCGAGGGCTGAAGGCAGAACGGCAGAGAAACGGCAGCTGCCATGTTACATAATGCAAACGCAGCGTGTTCACTGCGCTCAGCCCGCCTGCCAGCCAGAGGCTCGGCACATCTCATCACCTCAGCTTTTTTTCCCTCTTCTTCTTTCTTCCTTCCTTCCTCGCCTGGGTGTACCTTAGTATCGATTTACTCTAAACGCAAAATGACACCTGCACTAAGAACACCACATCTTGTAAGCTCCCCCTCAACACGGCCGCCGCTCTGAGACGATTAGTGGCAATTAACATGGCCGCCGGAAGTGGTGGATGGAAGACGGCGGTAAACAAGGTCGAGGACGAGGATGTGAAAGACGCCTTTCCTTCACTCTGCTGTTTTGACCTTGCCAACAAAGTGGAGTCTGTCTGAAAGAGGAGACTGCGATGATTAAATTTCCCCCTTCAGCCACACACAAAGGCTGAAAACACGGGGGGGGAACGCACGCCAAGGTTGCAGCTTTCTCCGCCGGTTTGTCCATCATTTTCTCCTTGCCCACGGCATCCGTGGTGTTTTGGAGGGGTGAGGCAGGGGTCCGGGGGACAACGTGTACACCGTCCGCCGGTGATCTGCAACACTGACACTCTAGAGGATCAAAAGCAATGAGCGCCTGGCTACTTAATAAACTGGGAGCTTACGCTGCAGCGCGGTCTTAACTATGATTCATTACTGTCACCGCATCCTGTATGAAAATAAAAGAGGCGCCTGAGGAGCCCTGCTCAATTCCAGCCCCACTAAATTGCTGCAAATTGCCCGCACGTTACATGTCAAGACTTTGTGTGAAGTTCACTTTCACTGTTTTTTCTCCTCTTTTTTTTATAACCAATTAAAAATACATGAAAAGCAGGACTTTAAAATCCTCCCTAGCAGCTGTGGGGTTTACATATTGGAAATATAGGGTGATATTTTATTCATTAGTGTGTTTCTTTTCCTTCACACACGTAATTATAAAGGTAGAAATCTTCCCAAGTAATCCACACTCATTTCTTATTTTCCCTCGGTAATCAAATATAGGCTTAGGAGGTATTACAAAGTGACTTTTCCATCATTCTATGTGAGATTATAGAGCAGAACAGGATGTATGTTATACGCCACGGCTTATTTTCCAGGAAAACACACCAACGCTTATTTTACAATGCCCTTGTTATAGTGTAAGAAACACCATGGCTATAATTGACTAACTGTATAATGAAGAATCCCTGTGTAGTTCAGAATATCAACTACTTTTCAGGGTGTTTATTTTATTGTTTTAAATCAATTCTTTTCACTTTTATGAAAAGGTACAAATATGTACTTTTCATCTGCACTTCAGGTCCACAAATGGACCTTAAATGGTATATTTACATTGCTTTTACCTTGATGCATGAAATATGCACCTGCACAGGACCTTTATTAGTGTATGGTAAGTTTTTTGGCCATATTTTTCTATTGCAATGGATAGAAATCTTTTGTCAAACACTTAGCATCTATGTGTTATAGAAAATCTAGTGTTTTTCTTTAGCTATTTTCTTCTGCAACAACTTAGTATGTAGCTACATTATACTGTTAAAATAGTTTGAGATGACAATGAAAAACTGCCCAAGAAAACAAAAGCATTATTATTATTATTATTATTATTATTATTATTATTATTATTATTATTATTGAGTATTTTTAAATTTTCTTTTGAAAGTCACTTACCAGTTCAACAGGTTGCTATTACAGCACACTTAAGTATAGTTGTTCAATTCCAGAAATTTTAGAGGTGAGTCTACTTCCAATACCAAGTGATTGTGTTGATTCCAAGAGTCAGCTCCACACAGTAATCTTGATGCCAAGATGCAAGATTTCTTCCTAGCAAGGACATCTGGAGAATTAATGCTAGATAAACTAATGTAGCTGACTAATCAGGGCTGATTAAACCTGATTGTCCTTTGTCAACTCCCTCAAGTGTGAGGTTCATTGTAAGCCAATTTTTTACAAATTTTACATTTTACATTTCTGTTTTCTTTTTTATCCAAACTAAAAGAAGGACACATTTTTAGACAGGCTGTCTAGAGGGTGATGGCAGAATATCATACCGTGTGCAAACCTGAACATGACTGTGTGGAATGAAGACTTTGGTGCTGACTCTTGATTACCAAACATCTGAAATATGACTCTTTTTGGATTGACAGCCCTACAAAAAAGAGTATGTAGATAAAGAACATATGTAAATCAAGATAGCCCACATCTATTAAATTCAATTGGAATGAAAATTGTTACAGTTGTTGTATGCATAAATGGGCCCTCCACTAATCTTCCACTGTCTCCCAAGGCAACAACAGCAGCCTGTGCAGAAAGTTCAGCCAACTGAACAGGCTGCAAACAAAACTGCTTTTCTTAAAATCTCATCAAAAATCCATGTTTAGGTTGGAGGTTTGCTGCAGTCACCAATGGGAGTGGGGGAATAAACGCTAACATTTAGTGAAATGGCAAGAATTTCCCACTGTTTCCTGAATGGGACTCGGGTTCCTGTTGTCTGTATAAAGGGAGAACAAGTGCCCCTCCCTCTCGCCACAGCCATATGATATGTTTCCAGAAGTATTTTTACATGCAGGCTGTCGCTTTATGAATCCTCACTGGCTTTATCTGATGGCAGCCACATGAAATTATTGGAGCAAATTCATGCCTTGCCGATGCGCTGAAGCCCAGCAAAAAATGTAAAGCATTACCTTCCAGAGTAACATCTATCACTTAGTACATGCTAAAGCATCTATCTCCCAACAACAATTGCCTAATGTTATGTAAGAATGCAGTAATGTGTACACTATTTCATTAGAAATGCCCAAAATCAAAATTGTTATCGTTTTGCGTAGTGTTAAAAAATTTGTTAATTTACTTAATTACTTCCAATATAGGCCTTTATTATATTCATACCGGTTTAAAAATGAATTAAGCTAATCAATAACCACAAAGTATGAAAGAAACTCAAGTACATTGAGACAGTGGTGCGGAGTCATGCCGCTGCAGAGAGTCTGTTACAGTAATTTAGCTAATTCTGCAAAATAAGATTAATAACTTAATATTAGACATATAGCAATTCATGATCCTAGTCCGGTGTTTAATATTTTAACATGCATGGAGAATGTGATGTTAAAATATAGGAATAAACAGTAAAACAGCCAGTAGTTCGACTACCCCATTCTCATTTGCGTCCCCCTACCTCAGTAGGTCGTTGAACTGTCATTGCTTACATGGATTTGATGTGCAAGCAATGCAGAAGTGCCCCTGTAAAACCCCTGCATTTAAAAGATGATGAAATTCATATGCTGCAGCAGCATGCTCCTATATCTAGAAATGTCCATTTGAATAGGCTGACACCAGTCCGTCACCAACAACACCAGCAAATGTGTTTTAACGCTGGTATGCTGGTCAACCAGTATGACAACGCTGGGGTCACCAGCTAAATCAAAAGCAGACCAGCACTAGACCAGCATGAATCAGCAGAGACAAGCTTGAAATGCTTGCTGGTCTGTATTATTACCTGATCTATTGCTGTTACATTGTTGATTGATAGCATTTATTGAGTGATGAACTGGAAATGTGCTTTGTCTAATTTTTAAAAAGCATGTAATAACTGTGTAGTTACACATTCGTAATACATGCAACAGCCACATAAGTACTGGTGATGTGCTTAAAATAAGAGATGGATTACATTAATACAGCTTATGTAAGTACATGTCTATCAACTTCAGTATTTACTCATTTAATTATGCAAGTGTGTCTATATTTGTCGTGCTGGACAAACAGCAGCTCACCCTATTACACATGTTATTACATCAGATAAAATATGTTGTCATGATTATCAAGATGCACTTGATGATGTTGCTGATACAGATGTGCATTTACATACATTTACATATTTACAGGAATGTCACCAGTGGTTACTGTGTAGTTGCATATACTGTTAACGTGTAACTACACTTATGGGTGTAGCTTTATAGTGGCTTTATAAAGGGGGACAAAAAGTTTTGTAAGTTGGAAAATATAGTGAAACTTTGAAATCATTATAGTGTAACTTTTAAAGTCCACTTTATTTGAAGTAGAACATTCTATTGTACTTTTTGTAGTTACTTGTAAGTGTCTAGGGTTTTATGTATCAGTTTCAAGAGCAAAAAATAAAGTGATATTTTGACATAATCAGTGGCTATAAATTGTGTGCAAATGCTATGTTATTACCACTTTGTTATTGTTCATTTACACTTAACATTAACTTGACCATTTCATTACTTACTTATCGCTGCATCAATATTTATGTTGATACTGTTGGATGTATCAAGCATGAGAGTCAAATGCATGAGTCTCATATGATTAGCTGCATAGCTAATAGTAATACATAGACCGCTATTGTGAGAATTGCTTTGTACATACATTTACATTTCCATTCAACTGCAGGATTCATTTGAAAATATTGAATACAGTAATGCACCTGTGGTTTAAATCCCTTAAATGATTTTGGATGTGGACAACAATGGGCTGCTGGAAAGTATACAGCGTCTGCTGGTCGCATTTGAGAAGAACAATCAAAATTCATTTTGAGAAATGTGACCTACAGCAAATGCTCAGGGTTTAGCATTCATTTCTAATATGAGAACACTTTCCATAGATTTAACAAAGTAAAATTCCAGGTTTCTTTTATACTAAAGCTAATTATTCAGCAACTACATGCACTACAGTGCAAACTGGCAGTTATTCTTAGTTTAAGTGTGTAGTAAAACTTTAAACATGCCAGTGGGTTCTGTCCTTTTAAATGTGAGAACTACGGCCATAAAAGCTGTCCCAGGTTTTAAACAAAATCAGTGTTTTATTATTATTTTGTCAGTTTTTTTGGCTTGTATTGTGGCTTGCAACAAGTTGTAGAATTCAGTTTAAGAAAGCATGCCATAATGGTTAATTCTCCATATCAATCTTTATTCATAGCAATTATATTGCTCCATATTGTGTTCTAAGCATAGTAAGCTCAAATCTGTGATCCTGCACTGCTTACAATGCTTGCAGTACTTTGTGGCATTCAGTATTATGTACACTGGAGAGAAAGAATGTTTGATGTTGGTAGTTTGAGAAGGTTCCTCAAAAGACCGCCAGAAAGCAGAAAAGCAGGTGAGGAGAAAAGTATAACGAAGAAGGAAAGTGGCTCAACAAGCACAGATGCTAGATCTGTGAAAGTGTTCCTGTCAGCAATTCTCAATACCAAATGGTTGGGGTGACTCCTCGCCCCATTCTCTACTCTCCCTCCGGGCAGTCCCGGCAATACAACACCCCATTCACAAGGGAATTCTAGTTTATTTTTCAAGTCAACGTTGATGTGCCCTCAACCTCAATTTTACCCTTTCTATTGACTCAAAGTTCCACCCCAGATCTCCCACTTTTCTCTTTTTTTTGAAGGTGTCAGCAGAAACGAACTGACTCTGAGCACGGCCAATATATTAACATTTCCCTTTCAAACCCAACATAACGTTCCTGGAACTTTTGCTTCTGTTCTGCTCCATTTAAACAGGCTGTGTTCACGACTAAACGGTAAGTTTTCGAAAGTATTAGACACAACAGTCGAGTTCATATTGACAACAACACGTTTTCACATATAGGCTATGGATTTTTACTGTTTCTGAATCAGTTGCTCTAAACTATCAGAAATCAGATAGCCCATAATTGTTGACCAGAGTTTGTTTACCTTATTTCATCCATGAATTGTGTATTGATGGCAGTCATAAGGGCTGGGGACATTATAGCTACCTCTTTCAGTCACTGGCAGTCAGCTCTAGAGCTTTAATCAGGTCTGAAACTTTGGTCCGAAACAGAACACAGGCCTAGAGCCTTCTGTCTGAGCCCAACCTGACCTGAAGCACATCATTAAGATTTGAGTCCAAACCTGACTGAAGCCCTTCATCACCCAAAACGTCAAATAAAACCTGATATTTCTATCAGTGGCACTGATTAAATTACCATGTAACAAGAGCAAAAGGCGTCACAAGATCATGCACAAATAATATAAAACAATTTGTTGTCCAAAATTATGGATAATCCGTTAAATGGCCAGGACTTGCCAGCAGGGCCAAAGTTTTATTACACCCTTCTATAACCTAAGAATAGCTCAACCAGTTTGCACTGAGGTCCCTGCAGTTACTGAATGATAAGCCTTAGGATGTAATAACCGTGGAATGAGCTTAAAGGGGTTAAAATCCATTTGAACAAATATTCATCAAGCAATTCTTTTAAATAAAACTCTTTTTGTCATTTTACTTCAACTTCACATGATGCTCTGTTCTTACGCTGTGCAGTGGAGATATAGCAGGATATTAGTCTTGTCACACCCTAAAGTTCTACGTCTGTACATAGAACATGTTTTATGTTATATATTCGTTGTAACATACATTTATCTTTAGCCAAACAAACTTTTATCCCTCACGTCCACTTTCTCACTGACATGGGCCTCATGGGCCTTGGCAAATTCTGTCAACAACATGAGTGGGTGACTCCAGCTATTTAGAAGCAATGAAGAATGAAAAAAATTAAGGAGAAAATCGAAAAAAGCTTGTTGAAGGCTGGATTCAGACTGTGAGAACCTGAACATGAAATTTTAACCTGACCTGAGCCAACTGAATGAATATTTCATGCTCTTGAGATGCTGAACAGCATCTGTTAAATGATCTATTCAATGAAACCACAAAAAACATGAGTAATAAATAAGAAGCTACTTCTTAAGTTGTGGACCACATACAACATTGCTTGCCATTAAAAGAGATTTCAAATTCTGTCTTGAAGCAGTTACATTTTTGATATCAAACATTTTTCGACACAAAAAAGTTAGTATAAGTTGTGTAAGCATTTACTGCAACATTGCGAGATTATGAGTTTGAACTCCAGTGATGCCACAGCCATCCATAACTGGGAGCCCAAGAGGAGGAAATAGCAGGTTGCATTGTTTGGTGGAAAGAGTCCCAGCTGTGAGAACTTTTAAATAAACTAATAGGTGAACTTTATTATCCTTAAGTTGAGTTTACATAAAAACTGTGCTATAAGTTGCCTTATAATTTGAAGTTCTGCTGAGGTTTCATTTTTTTATAGTGTGGGTTTTTGACCGGGGGTGATTTAGGGGGGGCTTTAGTCTCCCTGTTTTTCATCTCTTTTATAATGTTCCAGTGCTGAGCCTGAATGATCACTGAAGTGATAGTGAGGACATTGCTTATGCAGAAAATCCTGATAACATGTACTTAGAACTCAAATCTTATGCAGTTATTTACTAGTTAGTTTACATAGGGCTACGCATGGAATTATGGAATACATTTTGTGCCAAACATTTTAAATGAAAGAATAAAATCAAGCAAGCAAACCAGGCCTTGGAGTTGACTTTTGACACATTTTCACAGGGTTGGGTGGTGGCAGGGGATGCACCTGCACTGTTTATAGGTCAAGTGATTTGCAGTGACAGGTCTTCTGATACGCCCCAATCTGCCCCAATATTGAGAAACACATCTTCCTGAGTGCTCCCTCAAGTGCAACATATCATATTCCTTTAAAGCTAATGATGGAACACATGTTTAGGTTCCTCTGTTGCCCTGTATAAAGTGATACAACAGTTATTTTGGAACTACTTAAGATGTTGAAAGGAGATGTACTACCTTTCAGGTTTGGAGTTGCTAGCACTAAGTAGCAGTGTCCTCAAGGGTAAACTAGGTCAGCCATGCAGGTAATAGAACTTAAATATTTGATGTTAGTTCACTGTATTAATGAGAGGACAGTGATTTAGAGCAGCTGAAATAGAAAGCTAGTTTTAGTTACTGACATGGAGGGATTCTGTGGGTAAAAACTAGAATAGCTGAAATAATATCCTTCACAGCCTCAAGATCACAACGGAGAACCATGATATGTAAACTTTATTTCCTTTTGTAGTGATTAAACATGACAGTTCGCTATATCACAGCAGTAGTAACTCATAGCTGGCAGCAATCAGTGGTATTTTCAACTCTTTACTGCGTTCATGCCAGTGCTTTGTTACTTCCTTCTGTCCACAGCACTGCAGATCTCCTGATCCAGTTCATCAAGTGATAATCAAGCCCTGTATGAGCCGAAGCGAAAGATTAGCTGAAACAGTGCAGAGCTGTAGGTTGCCAGAAGCAGGATTAAAGAACACCGATTCAGAGTGACTTTTTCTCCCTTTAGAGGACAATTCTAGCTCGCAAACCAACGTCTAAAAGAAACATGTTGTTTTGTTTGTGCTGATTGTCTGTTACATTGCCTTAGGCAGTCACCCTAGTCGAAAGTTTGACAGTAGAGTCTCTAGTCTCTATGCCAGTTAACTCTTAATGGCTTTGAAATTCAGTGAAAATGGAAAAAAAAAATCTTTCTTGGTCCAATCTGTGAGCTGATTTGTCTTCCCATGAAATACAGTGCATTCCAAAAAAACATGTTTGGGACAATCAATTTAAGTTAATCCTGCCTGTTGTCTTAGTCTTAGGCCATGCATGATGCACAAAGCCTGCTTTTATAGTCCAAGTGTATTTCAGAACACACAATCCTGTGACACTGTGGTTTGAAACAAGCTTGCCTTCTTTGTGCTGTTGATATTTTATGCACTGTGGTTTGCCTCAGACCCACAGCACACGACAGGCCAGCCAAAGATTAACTCAGCTTAATTCAAGCAGCCACAAGTGCCGCCAAGTCAAACTTACCATTGCAACGAGTAGGTCATGTTAACGCTGCCTCAGCAGTATTATTGACAGAAGATGACTCATGCTCCCCACATATTCTCAGTGCAACATTTCTCTCAATGTATCCAGAATGCAGTGATTCACATCAATGCAAACAAGCATAGATATTTCCTGGAGTCTGTTTCACAAAGCAAACCTGCTTAGCCACCCTACTTTAAAAGGGAATTCCACCTTTTTCAAACTGTTTGTATGGTTCAGTTACTGAGATCTATAAAGTCTTTCAGAGTAGTTTGATGTGCAGTAGCCCATTTGAGAGAAACTCCCCATTTCAGATTTCTTTATAATGGTGGTGATAGGAAGCAGGGGTCATGATGTCTACAACATAAAAATCAGCATGACTTAGTTAGGCACAGGGACAAGATAATTAAGTCGTGGCCACGACTTAGTAAGGCATGGGAATGATATGCTAATGCGTGACTATGACTTAGTAAGGTGTGGCAACGAGATCCTAACGCCTGGCTATGACTTAGTAAGATACGAGCATTAGGATATCGTTCCCAAGCCTTACTAAGCTGTGGCCATGACTTATTTATCTTATTCCCGTGCCTTACTAAGTCAGGGCCATTATTAGTATTTATACAGGACGTCACCAGCGTTGCTCCGTATAACTCTGAAGTCTTTTCGAAAGAAAGTTCTCCAGCAGTCGGCCAGAGTGAGCTCTTTAGCACCCACATAGCTGCGGTTCTAGAATGTAATGACGCAGCATTGGTGTCAGTGTTATCAGCAGGGGAACCAGAAGGCTAAATTACAGAAAACACAAGATCAGCTCTCATTACCCCATTCCTACGCCTTACAAAGCCATGGCCACACATTAGGATCTTGTTCCCACATGTTAATAAGGCGTGGTCACACATTGTTTATATTTATATGGGATGTCATCAGCAGGGCTCCATAAAGTTCTAAAAGTTACTCATTGTGATTTTAACAGTTTGACAGAGTGTGACAGTAAAACATGCATTTAAATATCGTTTTATGTATTTATTGCTGCTGTCGCAAACAAAACCTTCGATCACACTGTAAAGGACAGCTGGCATTTTCATATCGTGCAAAAAATATATATATTTGTTCCAACAGCAGTCATATAAATAGCAAATGAATGTAATATTTTTAAACTGTCTGTGTATTGTTTTGTTTTTTCCCGTGGCAGTAAGCTTGTTCCATTTCTTCCTCCTGCCAATAGCTTGAAATGAGTGTTCTGCCAATTGTTACTCATGTTTCTCAGAGAAAAAGACGTCACACAGCTTCTCTCAAATTGGAAAGGGGAAATAGCCTTAGCAGACTTAGGAACTGAGATTTGCCGTATGTCTTTTCAATTCCTTGGTGACCACCACAAAGCATTCTGGGAGCGTCAGCGAGATCATAGGTAAATGCCCTCAAAACTTCTCCACGTAATAAAGTCTTCATATTATTCCTTGGAGAATGATGTGATCTATTATTCATTCAGCTGCATTCATTATCATCCCTGCTGCTGTTAGCTTGAGGAACAGCCCAGTGCAAAGATATGGTGCTAGCACTTCCCCATTTATTACAACAGCTCATCTCTTGAAAATGGCAGGAGGCTGAAGATTTAAAGTCTGTGACGGTATATAGTAACAGAATGCTCAATCATGGGATATACTGTAAACGAGTTGCCCTATATAAAGATCATTCTCCTAGAATGAGATCTTGAAGTGCAGTGCCAGGGCACGACTCAGAGGAAACATCTGCAACCACACTGTCCTCTGGAGAGGACCATCCACAGCACGCTCACATCTTTTTCCAACTATGTCTGCATAATAACAGAATAACAATAGCGCAAAAAACTGTTCAGCACTGTGCAACAACACAATTTTCCTCTTATCCCACATATAGTCAGTCACCAACATATGTTTAGTGTCTTGTTTTTTCTGTGCAAAGTAGAAGGATGGATTTCTGTTAAAAAAATCAAAGACTACAGCAAACATTTCAACTTTGCATCAGTTCATCTCAAATGAGCTTTAACCCAGAGAAGTCAGCAGTGTTTCTTGATGTTGTTTATATATATATATATATGGGCAGTCATGGGCTGGAGGTTAGGGAACCAGCCTCGTGACCGGAAAGTTGCTGGTTTGAACCCCAGAGCTGACAGCACATGACTGAGGTGTCCTTGAGCAAGACACCTAACCCCCCACTGCTCCCCGGGCGCTGCGGATTGGGCTGCCCACCGCTCCGGGCAAGTGTGCTCACTGCCGCCTAGTGTGTGTGCTCACTAGTGTGTATGTGGTGTTTCACTTCATGGATGGGTTAAATGTGGAGGTGAAATTTCCCTGTTGTGGGACTAATAAGGGTCACTGAATCATATATATATATATGGCTTCTGCTTTGCATAGTAAAGGCTTAACTTGTATTTACAGATGCAGTAATGAACTGTTTACTGACAAGGGTTTTCTGAAGTATTTCCAAGCCCATATGGTTATATTTATCACAGAAGCATGTTTGCTTTTTTTTGATGCAGTGCCGTCTAAGGGATGGACGTTCACAAGCATTTAGCTTATGATGATATTCTGAACAGTAGAGAGTGAAATACTTAAAATCCTTCAAATCGCTCATTAGGAAATGTTACTATTAAACCGCTTATGCATTCAATTTGTCAGCTGTAAGCCTCAACCCATCCATGCTCATGAGGACTATAGGCCTTTACTGGATGTTACTTTTAAACTCAAGCATGTTCAACTGCAACATCAGTTTTTGTTTTTTTGGAACATTTTACAATGTGTCTAGTCTTTAACTGTCCCTGTCCCTTTTTTTGGAACATGATTTTGGAACATGTTGCATGCCTCCATTTCAGAGTTTACACTGTTTCATTTAAATACACATCAAACTGAATTTACAAGCCACTGATTTCCGTTTTTATTTGCCTTTTACCTACTGTCCAACTGGGGCCTTTTTGGGAATTCTGTGTTAAGAAACCTAGTGCATCGTTCTGTATACAAATGATAAATTAATAAAGATTACAAATTTGCGCAAAAGCTCCATAGGAACCCGTTCATTTTGGACTTGCTCAGGAGCACCCTCTAGTGTCCGACAGATCTGGAAGTGGAAATTCTCCTCAGCAGAAATTCTCTGGCCTAGTAGGTCCAGTGCAAAGCTAAATAAGTGATCTCTGGCTACCAAGCTTATCTTGGCCTGCTGACTACATTTGAGGTAAGAGGAAAATGATGTAAATCACTAAATTAACTATTCCTTTAACCTCTTATTTAAAAACAGACATACTAACAGCTTTGTCCGGCCTCCACTTTGAGATTGAAATAGTGAATTAACAGTAGCATGGGCACCATGATGTTCAGTATCTATTTACGTCATATAAGTCTGAAGCAGCATTTTGCATTGTAACTGATCCTGAAGAAAGTAATCATACATCTTTCACTGAAGTCAACATATCGTGCCTGTCTTGATTGCCTTAGCTAACCATCTGGCAGACGTTACCATTCATAGTTAAAGGGGAATTCCAATAATCTTTTAACCGTTCTGTGTAGTTAAATGATGAAGTCAGTCAGATGGTTCATTCTACTGAAACTTAGTTAGAACTGTTCGCTGTAGTAATAATAGGAATCAGACATCTGAAGCATTTAATGCCTCTAAAAAGCTACGCCACAGAAAGTTACAACAGAAAATGCTTATGAATATGTTCTCTGACATCTGTGCTTTATAATAGCTTTAAAATAGGCTGACTGGCCATTTTGGATAGTAAATAAAATGGCTCGTGCTATGTAACCAGCTCCGAAGTGCATAAGAAAAGTCCTTATATAAAGGGTAAAATCATGTATTTGTTTGGGATGAGGTGCTGCAACAATGTGTGTTGTACACAGTAACTGCTCTGACATTTAGATAGGTAATGGTGCATATGGCCTGTACTACCTGGACCTGTTTCCACCTCATTTACAAACAACAGTGAAAATGAAGGTAAGCAAAATTAAGAGAATCCTTTTGTTGTGGTGCTTTTTTTTAATTTATTTATTTAGTTTCTTCTAAAAGCAGACCTTAGGTAAGCATGACAGTGCTAATATGGGCTGATTTATTGTGAGTCTCTGTAGGTCACTTGCTCTTGTTCTTCTTGTTGCTGCAGTAAAGGAGCCGACAGCTGCATCTTAATAAAAGTAATGAGAAATCCCTCTTGCTGACAAATCTATTAAAGTACCAATTTACTTTCCAGAACTGCTGCAGGTTATATTTATGATGCAAAAGTACAGGGGAATGGGGGGGGGGGGGGGTGTTGGTGGGCTCTGATGACATAGTCATTAACGGGAAATGGGGCTGCATTTGCATTTTGAGTGTCTCTGTTTAAAGACGGGCATTGGGAACTGTAAGGTTCACCATTACCACCTTTAGCGGATCAGAAACCCCCTTAATGACAGCATCTGGACTATAGCGCTAGTCAACTTTGATTAAGGTTATATTTAAAGCTATGTGATGTTGCTCTTCAGGCCTGGTGAAGAATGGCACCATGCATAGTATTACATGCATTGCAACACAACCATCCACATGAACAAAGCAAAAAACATGTAGCTCTTAAGTGAAAAAGCATAATTTCATCGTAGTCCCGAACAGTGAAGTTCTCCATCCTAAATGACTACAGAATTAGACTCATAGCCAAAACTATGCCGCCCTGTCACCTTAATCCTGCTGACAGTTTCTAATAAAAAATAAAGAACAAAGGATCCACGTGGCCATTAGCTCCCGCTCCTAAGCTCTTAGAAGTATTAACACGGTCTGAACATATTCATCCATAAATAAATAATGGTGAGGCAGCTTATGAGGGCATCTGGCTCCATGGCCCTGTATTAGCGCTTGAGCAGCAATGCATCATGATAAAAGGGATCTTTGCTTTTTCCATTGTAAATGCTGTGCAATAAACCATTTTGTGTGCATAACAGTAAAGAAAGAAGGGTAAAGGTTTGGCTTTGGAGCTGGAGAAAAAGACACTGAATGGAGGCTGTGTATTATTTCTTGTTTGGTACACTAAATCAATGTATGTAGTGTAATTACCTCATTTATCACATAAGACAAAGTAAAATACATTATCTGCGCCAAACGAGGCAATCAGAAGCCCACAATATTACCTCAATGCAATGCGCTGGTTGAAACTACAGACATAACTCAAAAGTGTGGGCAATACAGCACACAGCATTAACAACGCACGAGTTTAAAGAAATGCGCCACCATTTTTCATCCTACCTTTTTCATCTGTCTCATCTGTAGCTGATTAGCATGGACAGAGCTGGCCCTTCTATAATAAGGGACATAAGCCGCTGCTTAGGGGCCTTCTAACAACTTTTGGGTTATCACATCTTTATGTTTGCGACAGTTGCTTGTGTTTGTTGTATTACCATGATGGTTCTGTTAGAAACGTCTGTATTACAGAACCTGATGCCCACACTTATAATGGCTATTTTCTAGACTTCATAGCTCGTGGTTTAACTTACAGACATCGTGCATACATTATAACAATCAGTAGAACATGAATCTCTAACTATGGCAGTTTCATTGAGCTGTAGCGGAATAATGACTAATCAGCTCAATCAAATTAACACAAAATCCGGATATTATATCAGTTTTTAAATTTCCATTAACATCACCTGCTGCTTGTGTTTTTGTCCAGAACTCTGTATCGTGTATTTAAGGGGGTATAGCAAGTGATCCAGACCACTATGATGGGTCGTACTTTTTCCGAAAAAAACAAAAGGGTCCTCTGTTGACTCAGATGTCAGGTGTGCTACAGATGTGTCCTATGAAGACTAGGTTAAAACACTGGTGTACATTTTTAAGGCCCATATTGTAATTTCTAGGCCAATTGTAATTTCCTCTTTTTTTAAAGTAGGACCAGGGGCGCCCAAATGCATGCCCAAAACTTCTCTCAACGCACTCAAACCGCATCAAGGTCACAATTCAGGTAAGGCAGATTAACAGAGTAAAAGATACTATAAACTACAAAATTTAAACAGCTAAAAAAGTTTGGTACCAAGATGACCAAGGATGGGGTTCTGGGCATTCAGAACACAGACGCACTGTAGAGTAACACAAGTAGGGAAGCTAAGTGAGTGTACTCTGATAATACATATTAAGAAATGCCTTTTATTGTATGCTGGACCCACCGATGAATCCTCTGAAATACCTCTTAGCACAACGCTAAATTTCTTATTTCAATTTTCTGTTCCACTTTAACTGGTACAGCAGTTACATTACTGCACTTCATTATTTACTAGAAGAAACAAATAGGATTTGGCCCAGAAAGGGGAAAAATTTAGTCACTGCTGTAGACAGAAGAGGGCATGTTTACCATTGAGGCTGAGCATCTGCTATCTTGGCATTATGTTAAAGCTGTTGTCAAAATAATTGACACATATTGAAACCCAATCACACCTAATTGGCAGGTATGCAAGCTTTCCGTGATTTGAGCAAAGGCTTCACACCTCGCTGTCAGGCCGGCAGACATCTACTGTCATGCTAAATGAATGCACGTCGAGGCGGCCTCCTGCAACATCCCACATCCGTAAAAGTGAGCCAAACTTGGTTATTACACGAGGCTGATCAAAAGCAGGTCCATCTCACATACAGAAAGAGAGAGTGGGTAAGAGAGAGAGATATTTCACAGGATCATCACATCCCTCTCTCCGAGCTGTTGCTGACATTTGATCTTCAGCCAACGGCAGCCTGATCTAATGAGTGAGGCTAGTCCAGCGTGGAACACAGTCTGAGTGGCGGTAAAGCACACAGCTTCATTTGATTATTGATCAAAGAGCTGCTAATATACAGATGTAGAAAAACTGCTGCCGTCTACATGCACAGCAAAGACTTGAAACATGCACTTAGAGAAGATACGGCTTCCAAAAAAACAGTAGTATCTTCAAATAAGGAGAGATAGTCTGCCTTCGCCTCTTAAAACAGACTTTACAGACTTTAAGGACTAGTGGAAATCGTTAAAACAGATAATGCTATTTAGATGCAGTGAACCATTGACTGAGTAACAGTATCTTGGAATAACCCATCCGAAAAGGTGCATGATAAACCTGTGGCATTCTGCCATCTCAGTTCTGCTTAATGGCTTGCGTGAACCGCATGAGCCTGCAGATCTATATTAAAATCAAGCCAGGGGTTTGGATTGCTCAGATAGAGATCACGGTCAAACAGTGTGCCTTTGTTTCTGTGCCAGTTAATCTCTGTATTTGTTCCAACAGATAGGATCCGAGTGGAGAAAACAAAAGGAAATTATACCAATGCATCTCCACAACTACAGGATTTCACAAAATGAAATGAAGAACATTATTTCTCTTTGGTGTATATTACTGTCTTTTCAAGTGTGCCCTGTCTTGGATACTAAGAGCGCTGCGGAGAAGGGCTTTAAGAAAAGGAACGGTACCCCACAGTGGTGATGAGCAACTTGGGGTCCAGCCAGTCCAGCGGGGAACGCCAGGATTCTACGCTCCCAGCAGGGGCTCTTGGTTGACTGCATCTGTTGTCCAACAGTTTTCTGCCTGGGAGACCGCAGTGAGCTGAGAAGATCGCCGGCATCAATCTCAGAGCTGTCAACCCAGCTAACCCCACCGCAGCCGAGGGGAGAGAGGGATCCATACCCTCTTTATCTGCAGATGTGCTTCAGCCGGTGGGTGTCTGTTGCCATTTTGCTCAGTGCGTCTTCCTGAGAGACTCCAACCAAGTCGCCCTAGGGGAGAGAGGTCAACAGGCAACGGATTGAGTGGTGGAAAAGTTTGAAAAATACATGGTATTTTAAGAAGGTTCAGTGGTACCTGGAGGACAAATCTGCATTTTCTTCTCTCTTTTTTCGTGAATTCTTGCATTTAAGAGCAGCTGTTGCTGCAGTTATTTCATCATAGAATCTTACCAAACGGTGAGGTCCATGTTAAAACTTGCCATAGCTGGCTTCCTGGCTATGGATCAAGCCTCATCCATTCCAAATCTTAGACTAAATCACTGCCTAATTATTCAGTACCCCTGCTTTGTAAACTGCAGAGCAACTCAAGAATGGCTGTTTAATGAGCTGATTAGTTGGATCAGGTGTCCAAGAGGCAGTCCAGCAACTAGATTAAAGTAGAATTCCACTGATCTTTCTACATAATTGAGAGGATGAGATGTAAACATAGTGATTCAGAGTGGTTTGATGTCAAGTGTTGCATCATAGAGAAACATGACCAAAACCACCAGGGAATCTACACATGACTTATGTTTTTATATGTAACGCAGATGACACTGGTTCAATAGTGATAAATCTGCAAAATAAGTTTTCTTTGGAGAATATCTTGCCCCCACAACATCCTGCATGTTCCTCTCCACAATGAATCCACTTTTAAAATGCCTTTCAGGCCAAAAGCTTTTCACAAAACTATTGTAAAAACAGTGTCTAAGGGATTAGACAGTACTTTCATAAAGGTGTCATCTAACACATTTCTTTGAGAAGGCTTTTAAAGGCTTTCAACCCTTAAGATGTCTGGTTCCTATCACCACCACTGTGAAAAATTCTGACTCTGTTTATAAGAGTTACACAATATAACACTCTACTCTGGATATTATAAGTCAGAGGGTGGGCGTTCCAATTATTGTTTGGTGCCGTCCATACTTTAGTTCTCTCAGCAATGCTAGACAACACAGCACAGCTTATGTATAAATGTATAGATTTGTAACTAGGGTGACTTTTGTGGTGTTTTAGTTGCAAGTGTTAATACAATAGCTAAAAGCTTGCTTGTTCCTCACTCCTTAGCCAAACTTCACCATTTCACTATTTTAAACACCAGGTTAAAGATCACACAATGCCCTAGACAACAATAACCATGCAGAAAGCAATAACCATGAGAAAACGCCTTTAAATGTTTGGTATCTGCAGGTATCCTCAAGTTAAAGTGTTTTAATGCTGATTCAAATGTATTTTAAGACCAGGGTCTCATGTATCAAGTGTGTGTTTCACGAGTAAACATGCACATGCACGTTTTTAAACACAACGTGATTCATCATTTTGTCTCGTGCTTGAGAACGTGCATGTATTTAGAACTGCTCCTGAACAAGCCTATGCAGAAACCCTTAGTGTAATCTCAGGTAAACCAATTATGAGACACAAACTCCCATTTAGCAATTATGTCTGAATAATTGATGGAATGATTGATGACTGTTGTGTGAAAATGCTTGGTCAACTTACTTAATCTGATAACAAGCAGTGAAATAATTACTATTCAAATCCAATCCAATACTGCTGAAAACAAAGCAAAACAAAAGCAATGATTTCATTCATCCAGGTCTCAAACTCAATTAAAAGAATAAGCTATTTTAACAGTTATACCTTCATGAGCATCAGTTCAGCAATATTGCTTTTTACATCAGTTATCTAGAATTCCTCACAGCGAGGAGGGCGTGGGTTCGATTCCCCGGCCGGGCGGCCAGGGTCCTCTCTGTGTGGAGTTCTCCCTGTGTCTACGTGGGTTTCCTCCGGGTTCTCCTGTTTCCTCCCACAGTCCAAAGACATGCAGTCAGGCCAAGTGGACATGCTAAATTACCCCTGGGTGTGAGTGACTGTCTGTGTCTGTCTGTCTGCCCTGCGATGGACTGGCGACCTGTCCAGGGTGTATCCTGCCTTCCGCCCAGTTCCACCCAACTGTAGATACGCAAAATCTTGCTTGGTACGGCACATGCAGAGCCTGCACGTCTTTTACAGCTAGAGCTCTCGAGTTCTTTTGCCCTCCACGTCCACGTTGGGTGACATCACCAACATTTAAAGCTAGCGAGGGCTGCATCGATACCCTATAACGTATTGCCACAGTGTTCTGTGTCTCTTTAGCAGTGGCACAGGATATGAAGTAGGCTATAAGAAGGTAAAATCTGTTGCCTATAATCATTTCCAATAATTGCTTTTTTGTAGTTGAGTATATCTGCGTGTGTGATGATATGGTCCAGATTCCACATGATGCAAGTCTAGTTCCAAGATGAATAGATTAGCAATAAGCAAAGCATGTTGGTCTTTTATACAACACCTTTCAGAAGCCATCCACTGGATGAAGATTAGATTGTGCCTCCTCAGTTATTTCTTTTGCCCCCTTGTCTACTCGATCCTACTTTTTATTGTTGGCTTAGTTCTAATCTGGGTCTGGCTTTTAATGACGGCTTGTCCACACATTCAGATGATGAAACCAAGCTAAGGCACCCTAAGCACCCTTTTCCTGCCCTCAGATTTCAAGTGATTGTGTTACGTTTTGCTTGATTCATAAAGGTTAATTGCTGGATGGTGGTGTGATGGGTCCAATCTAGATCAACCAAAAGAAAATAGAATAAAATATGCTCATCACGCCGAGCCAAAGCTGCCTTATCAAAGCAGCCGCTCTGTCTTCACAAGGCTGTAAACAGACACTTGCGCTGACTGATAATCTGCTGAAAAATGCAGCACGTTGGTAACCTTTCACAGGCTTCGCAACAAGCATATTAAGCTCAAAGTTCTTTCAGTCTTTCAGTCTCTCTCTCTTTCTCAACAGCTCTCGTGCTGAACAGTGGCCTCTCTAACTCTAGCCTTGGAAAGAAGAATCAATTACTATTGATTTTCTTACGAAGTTCCCTTGCACTCTCCGGGGCCGAGTCAAAGGAGGTGTGTGTGAGTGTGTGCATGGGTGTGGAGGAAGGGAGGGAGTGGGGACAAAAGGAGATAAATAAAAAAAACACACAGGTGAATTACAAAAGTAACCCCCAATTTACCATGGGTGAACAGCGAAATGAAAGAGTGGAAAAGAGGCAGAGAAGACACATATACACGAAAAATGGACAAAAATAGAGATACAAGATTTTTTTCTGACAGCGACGATATACAGGCTTGGGATGTCACAAGTCCAATTATTGGGAACGTTTTCAGAATATAGAATTTAAGTATCTGCGTTCAGTCCTAGCCTCACATTTTGTAAAAAACAATTAAAAGCAGTATTCAGAATATAGCTACTTTTTACTTTTTTTTAGGAGAATACTTTTAGAATACTTACCCACCAAAGAAAAAGAAAAATAAACTGATGAATCAGGGTGATGATCAGTTATTAATCTCAGGGCTACTGAGTTTAGCATGGATGTTGTACTGATTGGAGCTTGTGGGAGCAGCAGTGAACTGAAGCAGGCAGAATAAAAAGCTGAGAATTTTTGCAACTTCATTTAAGTGATAAGGCATTTTTCATGAACTGTATTAACAGAATATTGCTAACAGTGAAAAACAGCGAGAAACAGTGTGACGTTTGTTTTTACAAAAGATTTCCCCATGTGCCTTAATGAGATATATTCTAAATTACATAAAAATTACTTTATGTATCGTAATAGTATGCATCACTGTATACATCTAGGACAGAGTGTTCAGCATTCAGCCATCACTACCTTTTAGTATTTTGCCCAACCCTGTGCATATATACATGAAATAAACATGATCTCTCAGATGGGCTGAACTACTGATCTTCTGGGATTTTCATGCACAATAGTCTACACAGTTTCTAGAGTCAGGATGATAAAGAGAAAACTTCCAGTGAGCAGCAGTTCTGCAGATGGAAATGCCTTGTTGATGAGAGAGGCTGAAAGGCTAGACTGGTCCAAGCTGGCAGAAAGGCTATGGTCACTCGGATTACCAATCTGTACATTTGTGCTGAGCAGAAAAACATCTCAGAATGCACAACACGTCAAACCTTGGGGTGGTTGGGTTACAACAGCAGAAGACCACATCGGTTTCCTCTGTTATTCAAGAACAGAAAGCTGTGGCTGCTGTGGACAGCTGAAGACTGGAAAAAGGTAGCTTTGTCTGATGATTCTTAATTTCTACTGAGGCACACAGATGGTAGGCTCAGAATTTGGTACCAATAACATGAATCCATGGACCCAACCTGTCTTCTGTCAGGTCCAGGCTGGTGGAGGTGGTGTAATGGTATGGGGTTTTCTTGGCACACTTTGGGCCTGTTAATACCAATCAATCATCACTGATATGCCACAGCCTGTTGGAGCATTGTAGTTGACCATGTGCATTCTTTCATGGCCACAATCTGTCCATCTTATAATGGCTACTTCCAGCATGATGATGAACCAAGTCACAAAGCAAAAGTCATCTCAAACTGGTTTCCTGAACACAAGACAATGAGCTCATTGTTCTTTAGTGGCCTTCAAACAGAAAATAAAACACCTTTGGTATATAGTAGAACAGGATATTCGCAGCACGAAAGTACAGCTGAGAAAAATTGCAGATGCATGATGCATCATGTCAACAGGGACCACAATATTAAATGTTTTTTTCCAACATCTTGTGGAATCCATGCCACAAAAAACATTTCATGATGAATAGAACAGCAATAGTCCAAAACATTGAAATTAAGAATGTTTTCCTTTCCCTGAAAAGTTACAATTTGGGAGATGTAAACTTTGTAGTATCTGTCAGACTTTACATGTTCCAAGCACCTGAGGGTCCCATTCTGTAAGTTTGCATGGTCTACTGCTTCATGGCTGAACTGTTGTTGCTTATAGTTGACCGGGCAGAACTAACAGGACAGAAATTTCAATTGCCATTCTATAGAAGTGCCACATTTCTGCCAGTGTTTCTGCCAGAAATCATTTGGCTATGTGCTTGATTTCATAGTGATTTCCATCGAGACACTAACAAAAATGAGCAGTATTGCAATGATAGAAATCAAATAAAATAAAAGTTTCAAAAGACCAGATGTCGAACTGTGCTGAAAACAAATAGAAATTTGACTCTGAAGCAATTCTTCAAGAAAAAGAATCAATGCAAGTCTATGGGGGACACTAACTTCCACTGAGTATGGTGGCTTCACCACTGGAGTGGTGGCTTCAGCAGTGCACCCTCCTTCACCTGTCTAGATATATATGTGTATATATATATATATATATATATATATATGTACATATATATATATACAAACAGCGTCCAAGTGCTTGTGGCCTCAAGAGGCTATCACACACCCACAGCGCCGTGTTTATACAGGAGACCCAGAGGCACAGGACTGGTTAGAAGGCAGAACACACACCCAAGAAGAAGAGCACTACACGAATAGATAGCAAGTGGCTGGTTAATAACAAAAAGCCCGAGCTGTAGCGTTTTCCAAGGCTGCTTACCATGTTTTTTTCCCACACAATTATGGAGACAATGTTATCTGCTTGTGTTGCTTTTCCCCCTTGCTAATGAGAGCCGCGCGCTGTCTTTCCCTCTTTTCCCGCAGTCCGAGCTCGAGGGCAACACACTCACAAGGGACGAACTTCGCTGATCAGTATTCTGCACACTATTTTTATTTTTTTTTCATTGTTTCAGCGTTCTCGCGCCCTTGACTACAGGGCCTGAGTAACTGACGAAAATTTGCACCTCAAAGGTAAATAAGCATAATTTGATGGGTCTTGTTTATTTTCTAAGCCTTTATTCAGACGAGATGGGAAACAATGAAGGGTATATTACTGCTTTTGATTCTGAAAGTTGCCCCCTCCCTAGACATAGATACAAACCCATGTATAGCTGGGCATAAACACTGATTTTGACCTTCTGAAAGCCTGAAAGCCAACAGCTATGCCACTACAGCCAGATAAGGCCTTCATCTCCACTTTAATGTGTTGGCTGAAACTAGACAAGAAGAACATATGCCGCACAGTAGACTGGTCTTCAGTTCCGGTCCTGGAGAGTTGTTGTCCAGCACAGTTTGATAACTTCCCTGCTCAAACATACCTACTAAACCTGGCAATTAGCATAGGAGTTGGATGAGGTTGAACACCAACTCTCCAAGGCCAGATCATGCCGACCAGACCAACATGGACAAACGTAAACAAGCAAAATGTCTAACTGGTGTGGCCAAACCTGCGTCTTATTGCAGAATCTACAACCCTACTTCCAAAAAAGTTGGGAAGCTGTGCAAATTATAAATAAAGACAAAACGCAACGTCATGCAAATAATTTAAACCCTACATTTAATTGAAAATAGTACAAAGACAACATATCAAATGTTGAAATTGAGGAATGTTGTTTTTTGAAAAATATAGGCCCATTTTGAATTTGCTGCCAACAGCACGTTCCAAAAAACAACAACAGGCAACAAAAGGTTGGGAAAGTTGTGCAATGCTGAAAAAACACCTGGTGGTTAATTGACAACAGGTCAGAAACATGACTGGGTATAAAAAGAGCATCTCCGAGACGCTGCGTCTTACAGAAGTAAAGATGAGGAGAGGTTTGGACTACTGTAATTCGTAACTCATCTTTTGACTCCTGTTCGCTCTCACAACCACGTTACACCTGTTCTCCATGATCTCCACTGGCTTTCTGTGTTCACTTAAAAGTTCTCCTGCTCACTTCCAAAGCTCTTAGCAACTTCTCCTTCCTTACAAACCCACCCACGTTCTCTGCTCCTCTTCAGCTGATTTGCTAACCCTTCTCTATCCAACCTTCGTAGTTTTGGTGATTTTCTAGCTCTGCTCCTCGTCTCAGGAATTCTTGTCCTCCTCCTGTACTATAGTCGAACTCTTTTTCCACATTCAAATCAAATCTCCACCTCTTCTCTAATCTTACCTTCTCATTTCAACTTCACCCTGTCCTCTTCTCTGTTTTATTACAACTCTGAACTTTGGCTTCTTGAAAAGCGCTATCCCAGTTTCATGCTTTATTACCTGACAATTTATCAGAATCTTCAAACTTAAGACTAGTTAAGACTGTAATATGCATATATGTACCATATCACTGAGGCTGGGGTCGGGGAAGACTGAAACATGTTAGATCACCACCACCATGTTGAACTGTGGGATATATACTAACCCCAATACTGCTTTGATGCACTGCAGGGAAAGGGCGTGTCTTGCACAATGCAATTTTGCATATTTAAAAACTGTGAAAAGCTTAAGACATTTGCCCTGAAAGCACATAAACATGCACAAGCACACGGAAACGCAATCGTGAACTTTGGGATGAGGGGAGTCTACACTTACTCTCCAACTCCACTAACTCCTGCTTTGGAGACCCACCTGTACTGCAGCGTTGTGTTCATGTCTGTCTCAAGCCAAGAGCCTTTAAGTTCATCTTAAATGACGCAGGCCAAGGAAAACCGGGAAACTGGCGTACATGAGCTGGGAGAAACTAACTGTGCAGAAAAAGTGAACCTGGGGCAATGCCACCTTTGTCTGGCCTGTGGAGAAGAGAGGAAGGCAGAGGAAGGACTTCCCTCAGCCTGGAGGTTCAGGGGAAGGAATTTTACACAGGCAGCCTGAATTCAGTGTGTGTGTGTGTGTGTGTGTATGTGTGTGTAAGATCACTTTTGGTAGCTTTTATTCCTTTAATAACTGATCATGCTTATTAGCCACCTACACAACACCAAACACATCAGCAAATCCATCGGTGTGTGGATCCCTTCTAATCTTACTACACACAGAAATACAACAGATCCCAGAAAACAATAACAAATAACGAAGCTAAAGGTGGCTTCCTATTTGGTCCACCTTAGTGGTGCAGCAGTAACTTTCTGGTGCCTGGAGCTGCACCATTTAAGGTAGAACAGGAAAAATCGAACAAGAAGATGGCAAATAAGTACTGAATGCAGCCCAGGGGGCGCTGTTGACATGCCTAGCTGGAGCCAAGATGGCATTTAGGTGGCGTTAAGTGATACTTTATTAATCTCACAAACAGGGAAACTCCACCTCTGCATTTAACCCATCCATGAAGTGAAACACCACATACACACTAGTGAACAGACACACACACACACACACACACACTTGCCTGGAGCAGTGGGCAGCCCTATCTACGGCGCCCGGGGAGCAGTTGGTGTCTTACTCAAGGACACCTCAGTCATGGACTGTCAGCACTGGGGATTGAACCAGAAACCTTCCAGTCACAGGGCCAGTTCCCTAACCTCCAGCCCACGATTGCCCCCTATGTACATTATGTATATTATGTATATTCATGAGCTAAACCAGCGCTCTGGCATTTGTGCCGGTCTGTGCTGTATTTTTCAGAGGGGTAAACAGCAGAGAAACAGTTCAGTTTTGAAGATGCAGGTAAGTGTGAACCGCTATTAGGCAGGTGGGACCAATGCTACAGCAACCAGCGTAGCCATGCCATTAAAAACACACCCATGAGGAAATGAACGGATCAGAGGTGTAGCTGGAGGGAGCAGGCGCAGAAGAGGAGGGAGAACGTCTTCACGTCACTCTGGAAGCATGAAGGCCATCACATCAGACTTAACCGCCGCACCGATTCCCGGCGGGTTAACGTTAGCACCACTTAGCCATAAGGAAGAGCCACTCCTTCCAGCCTGTGAACTCAAATTAGAGATGCAAAATATGCAGGAATGCATTTGCGCCCTCACCGCTAGGACACTTCTCGGCCATTAAGAAAGCTGCTAATGATAACTCCCAGGCGTCTCACCAGCACGCGGGCGCTGCTGCCAGAGATGTGTACAGGCGAGGGAAGGAGCCGGCCCGTATATCTTTAAAAAAGCAGGAGAAAGACGAAGAGAGAGAATTTGAAATGCTGCTCAGGGTGGTCCACTGGCGGTGGGCTGCGCCACTGCTGCGTGAAGTTGAAGCTAAAAACAGGCGATAAATATTCCAGCCGTCTCTTAAGGAGAAGGAGAAGGAGAAAGGGAAGGAGAAAGAGAAAGAGAGAAGGAGAAAGAGGAGGAGGAGGAGGAGAAGGAGAAGGAGAAAGAGGAGGAGAAGGAGAAAGAGAAGAGAAAGAGAGAAGGAGAAAGAGGAGGAGAAAGAGAAGGAGAAGGAGAAGCCCTGCCGGCTCGTTGTCGGCGCTTCAAACCGTGTTGCCTGACGAATCTCTTACTTCGCACCAAACGCTGAAGGCCATCGTTTAAATCGAGCTGGTCGTGGTGTTACTTTTACCGCGCGGTGAACCTCTGACCCCTGAGTACAGTTGGTCACTAAAACCCTTATCGTCCACTGTCAAGTCCACACTTCACAGCGCGGGAATGTGCAGCGGCCGCCCCGACACCGAGCAGACGCCGAGAAACCCGGCCAGCCAATCAGCGCGCAGTATTCAGGCCAGGTGACGCAGTGCAGGCGCAGCATGTTTAGGTCAGAGTCTCTATCGGCTCCTTCCTCCCTACAAAGTGCACGACGGAGGCCTTAAAATAATGGCAGCTACATTTGGTCTAAGACAGAACCGCGCTGGGGGCGGCCGGCTGTACACGATTCCCTGCTGGACATGAAACGCGACCTTTGTTAAAGCCAGCATTTCATTTCATTACAGAGCACTATATAATCAGCAGGGAGCCTTTTGAGATTCAGCCTTGGGATGTCCTGAGCTCTGAGCTTATGTCTAATGTTGACCATCAGTCGGCTGTTTGTGGTGCATTTACAGCACTTTATATACATGTTTTATGATAAAGTGTTCAGTATTGCAATTAAAAAACTTGTGTCCGCCGCATGGCTGTAAAAGCATAAATGACCCCTGGATTTATCTACTTGACCCCCAGTTTTAGTTGATATTACCTGAAATGCACAAAAAAACATTTTGATATATATATATATATATATATATATATATATATATATAGATATAAAATAATTAAAATGGAGATGACTGAGCCCCACGTCCGTTTTTAGATAGACATGTTGACGCAAAAGAAAAACCGTCCACACTGTGAGGGGTCTGAAATGAAACGGACAAGAAGCGCCATCTAGTGGTCAATATTGGTTAATACAGTTTGCTTCTGATTCCAACTGTGTGGTGGACGGCTCTGGTTACGCTTATCCGTCCACTTTATTAGAAACACCTACCTTGTGAATCCACTCATGAGCTACTGTTTGACGTCTACCCAACAGTTTGTGCAGATACCCTCTGCTCTAATCACCAGGGGCCAGTTTCTGACCACACATCCACTGCAGACCAGATATTATTTGGGTTACTCTGAACGTGGCAGTGACAGCACTGTATGTGGCGCTAGTGTAACAGGCACAGCAGAGTGGTATTTCTTTTTTACAAGTCAGTTTCACATCTAGGTTAAGAGCTGTCCAACAGCCAAAAATCTCCAACCAAGCGCAGGTTTGTGGTCAGAAACTGACCACTGAAGAAGGGTTAGGAGGAGGCCAGCACAAGCTGCGCAAAAAAAAGGAGGGGGGGGGGGGGGGCTCTGGTTCCATAGCCTTGCATTAAAAGTGAAGTGGATTTTCCCCCCTTCTCCTGTGAAGTCATTCTGGAGATATGAGGTTTTGTTCCAACAACAGCAATATGGAAAATCACCAGAGCATGTCTTCTGAGCAGGGGCTCCCAAACTTACACACAACGATATTTGAGCATGTGTAAACACCGCAGAGCAAAAGTAAGATGAAAAGACAAGTCGCCAGGCACAGACCAATCTGAGCTCAGACCTCTAATGCAGGTCTATCTTTTAATTACATCTCAACCTCTGTCTTACATTGGTGAACCAATGTCATGAATATAAATGGTTCTCTCAAAGAAATGCATTCTTTAAAAAAAATAAAATAAAAACGAGTTTATGAAAAGTGCATACACATTTAACAAAACATACAAATAAATTAACAAAGCCATTGATGCAGTCTCATGCAACAAAACATTAACATGGCATGTCTCCAAATATTATAATATTTTGGTCAATATTTAAGACTACTGTACACGCTCTATTTGGAAAAGAAAAGCCCAAGTTACTCACAGCCAAACGAGCACCATCTTAAGTAGTGTAAATAGACGATGTAGACGATGCTTGGGTCTTTTTCCTGTGGTAAAATCATTCAAGTCCAGTGTGTAAACCAGGAGTAGGAACTTCATACAATAATATTCATAAGACTTGGAGCAATTAATGAATCTGTTCAAACCTAAGGCTTACAACCCTGTTATTTGCACTTGAGATATTTCAAATGTCCCATAAACATACAATCTGAAATTTTCAAGACTTCTTGAAGTATAAAGGCCCAAAGCACTCTCCTGAAGTGGAACCACCACCACGCGTGTGGCTTCCTCGATATGCTGCCGTATGCTGATTATTGGAAATAATTTACAGTGTGACATGGTTTTGTGATTAGCACAACAAATGTAACGGCGTGGCTGACGAGACACAAAATGACGGATAAAAGCCGTCCTGACTTTTTAGAGTGAAGGAACGAAGTTAGTACTCAATGTGTGAGCACAAGAGAACATGATCCCAACCAAAAGGTGAAGTCAACAGGACTTCAGGTTACACACCTATAGAACAAAACGTCTTTACGGAATAAAAGGGAGAACAATCCCTTTAAAAGCTTATGAGTCAAAAAGTACTGGGAAAAAAAAGAAAAGAAAAACATACAGCACAGCCATTCCTCACGAGGCTTGGATGGGCCAACATCTCAACGCTCTTCCATTACAATCTTTTAAGAAACAAAAGAAAGCTACAACACAAGTGTGCAAAAAAAGCAACAAGAGGAAACAATCCATGCTTTCCACTGCTGACGTTTAGAAATACAGAAATATTGGTAACCAGACTTAATTTTTCTCAGCAACGTTTGCTTGCATAGATACGTGCATGCATCAGTGTCATCATGCAATACTGCTTGCCATAATTCTTCAAACTGGAGTTTCTGGGCGCACATAAAATGGTCCCCTTGCAAAACAAAGCTACACACACAGACTATTCTGTAATATTCAGGGAAGTGCACCAATAGGACCATTTGGTACATCATATTGGCATCAGGCCTTTGTGGCACAATAATACTCATATTAGGTATTCATTTGATTTAGGAATGAATAATTTCCCATCAACAGCATGAAACTAAGGAACAAAATCACAGTACCGAAGCTTTGACTTTTGGGGTTTAAATAAAAAAAAAAAAAAAGAAAGCAGGGGTTGGGGTTGTGGGGGGCACTTAAAATATGTATGTTGGCAACCTGAGAAAATTAAATTAATCTATTCTCAGTCAGTTTTATTCTGCTTTGACCAGCACTGTTAATAAAGTAATTGGTACTAACAAAAAAAACAAAACATAGAAAAAAAAAAAAAAAAAACAAAACTGCCTATTTTGAGGAAAATGGAAAAAAGTACTAACAGATGGTGAAAATGACAAGAACTTATTATTAGAACTAAATATTTTCTAAGCTCTTGTGAAGTCCCCTGACTTGTCAGTGGCTCTTTTGAAAAACCTATATTTGCACTGCAAGGCTGTGTGTAGACAGCGGTTCTTTAAGTGATCAAGCGCCCAATTCCCACTAGCGCTATATCCATAGTGCTACAATCACCTGATTCTCTGTAGTCTCTCAGAATAATCTTTGTGCTACAATGCCTTTGGAAAAATCAAGTCCATCAGTCCTGCAGTAATAATAATATGGATGTGGCCCAAATTAAACTGATCTGTACAGACGTGACGAATCTGACTCGGCTGCCTGAGAACAAACAAGTCCTAATTCTGTGGCGACAAGCCCATTCGGTATGGTGAACATACTGACAGCACTACCCAAGGCAACATCATCTTTAAAAACTTGCTCATCTTTAAAAATTTTCTTTAAATAAATCATCTGAAATAAACCAGCTATCAAGGTTTTAGGGGGAGGGGAGGGGAGGGCGGGGGGGATAGGTGCCACAATTTGTTGGATGGCACAACATTCTGAAAGATTATTTCATGTTATATTTTGATTATTCTCTTTTCTATTGCATACATACAGTATTCATCTTAAAAAAAATGAAATCCACTGGAGAAAAAAAATGCTAAAGCATTTCAAAAATGGTATACACCGAGTTCAATGTGTTATATTTGCCGAATACAGAAGTAAATATTTTGTCCCATCTACAAAGTTCTGAAAACTATTGCACTGATAATCCACAGATTAATATGGAGATACAAACGGACACAAACGGGCTCAACCCTGGTTCAAAGCAAGCTAAGCTAAAGCGAATGAAAGCTGTTGGCATTAGATTTGGCAGGCATGGAAAGAAATAGAAAAAAAATGGCTCAAGTTAAACTGCATTCTTATTACAAAAACAAAAATTCATGCAGTTACGTTGCTTTTACATCTGTCTACAGATGGATAGCAAAGCACACACAGCTTCTCACACAGCATTTCATGATTTAAAAAAAAAAAAAAAAAAAAAGATTTAGGATTGTCTAATATCAATTCAAAAGAGCGCTCATTCATACAATTCAGCTATTGGTCTACAGTTGGCAATGCTGCGTACACTTCTCAGGGCAGTTACGCTACTGGAACACTTACTATTCCATAGTATAAAGGGAAAACTGATGGGGTACCTCAGCAGGCTCTGATAGGTGCCTAGGAGAACTTATACTGCTGACCTCTTGTATGACGGATGACTACGTAGGTTGGAATCCTATTCTCCCTGTTACAATGCCAGAGAAACATTGCCCTTTGAATAGCACCAAGTGGAGCAAATTAGTTGGGAGTACTCCAAGGAATTTTAAGACCAAGCTGACTCCTCAGAAGAAAGTACAACAGTAACCAGAGTTAAAAACATACATTACATACAGTCTCTTGATGGTTGAGCATTGTTTGAAACAGAAAACAATATATACAAAGTGCTAAGTTAAAACATTCCTATTCAGAGTTGTGAACAGTAGTATATCCGTATATCACACCTTGCCAGAGGCAATGATTTTGGTTCCATGGCAGGATAAAAAGGCGCTTCAGATCATGTACACATTTTCTTTGAGAAAAGTAAAAGGTATATCCTATATAATTTATATATACTTTTATATATATATATATTTATTTGTTTTATATATATATATATATATATATATATATATATATATATATATATATATTCATCTTAGGCACATCAAAAAATAGCTGCATTACAGAAAATAATGAAACTGCTATTCAAATATCATTGAGGCGTCTGTGTTGGGTGTGCAGAGGATTGCATGCTAGAAGAAAGCTTTCTAGAAGAGGGCATCTTTTCAAGAGGCCTCTTCCCATTGACAGGAGACTGAAGACTTGTCTCAGAATTGGAAGACTTAGACTTGCCTACAGGTAATAGAGAACGTTTGACAGGAGTGGTTGTTACAGACGACTCCTTGTCTTCACTGACAGCCTTACAGGAGAGCGAGGCGGGAGAGGCCTGCTGGGAGGCGTTCCCCTCACCCTCGTCCATGCTCAGTTTAGTCTGGCTGCTGGACCTAGCTGTCCTCTCACCCACTTTCTTCGAGAGGATGGTGGTCTTGCCCAGGTCAGCTGAGCGGCGGGTCTCCTTTTGTCTCAGGGCACTCTTGAAGAAAGAGTGGCCCTTGTCCTCAGACTTGCTGCTGCGGCGCAGGTCCCTAGAGGACACGCTAGGGGATCGCAGGCTGGTGACTGACGAGCTGCTGCTGGAGCTCCTTACAGGCCTCCTCTCTATTCGGGCTCCCTCAGCACCCTTGGCCTGGGAACTCCGAGGTGCGGCGCTAACCTTAGGCTTGTCCGCAAGGGGGCTAGAATGAGGTGAGTCACGGCTTGAGCACTTGTCTGTCAGTTTCTTCCTGCTGGAGGCAGAGCTTTTATCAGCCACTGAGGAACTTTTCTTTGCCGTGGGTGAAGGGGAGGCTGAGGACTGCGGAGTGGAGACAAGGCGCTGCTTTGCCTTGCTGACTCCTGATGATGGTGATGTCTCCTGAGCCTGAGAGGACTCCTTTTTCTTGGAGGGTGTTCCCGAAGACCCTTTGGTGGTCTTAGTGGAGTCACTTTTCTCTTTCAAATTTGTTACTTTGGCACCCTTGCCTTGAGGGCTGGAAGACGCTTGAGAAGAAAGAGCTTTCTGTGCAGATGACGAAGTGCTCTGGCGTTTCTTAGAGGGCTTCTCTTGATCCCCCTTTGTCTTGGTTGAGCTCTTTTTTGTCCCAGAACCCTCTGCCTTGGTCGCAGATGATCCAGAGCCCTTGTGCCTCTGCTCTTTTGTAGGAGTGCCATGCAAGTTCTGGTCAACAGCAGAGATTTGGTTGTTGTTGTCTAGGGGCTCTCCTTTGGAGCTTTTCCTGTCAGCTGGGGTAGGAGCCCTGCAGTAGACCTCATCTACAATCCTTTTACCCCCACCGTTGTCACTGCCGTTACCCTCCATCATGGCCAGCGGAGCCTTATTGCCAGGGTGACGCTCATGCCTACTGTAGCTACCAAAGCACGATGTGGACACTTTGTCATCACAGGCCTCTCCAATTCTTTCCAGGGGTGGCGAGGAGCGGGAGTCTAAGGAGAAGCGGGAGGGCGAACTGGATCTCATCTGGAGCTTGGCAGACAGTGGCCAAGAGGGCTTCGTCCCATTTTCACTGAAGGCCAGTGGGCTGGCTATGGAGGATCTGGAAGACAAGCTCTGACGTTGAATGCTCCTCACAAAGGGTCGGGTGGAGAATCCTCCTTAACGAAAAGGACAGAGATTTAAACTAATGCGCTGATACTAGACTGAATGGAAAGAGCAGCAGCATGCATTTTTGGCTTAACTGAACAAGGCGACAGATCCTGTGTTAGTGCTAGAGAGGGAAAGTAAAGAGAGTCATCAAGAGGCAACTGTTGAATGCCCAAGAACACACAAGATCAAGGTTGCATTTAGAGTTAGAAATGAAAAGATTTACAATTTTCATAAACTTTTGACCGTTTCCACAGTGCTTCCACATGCGACGTCACCAGGTCTTAAAAAAAGCATGGGACCAAACGCACTCCCACAAAAGTACCGTTAACTGCTTTAATTCCTTTAAAGCTGCACTTTGTAAATTTGGGGAATTGGCGACATCTCTAAAACACATTTTGTAACAGGTGGTGCTATGCTACCCCTTTTCGACTGGACTAATCTGATTGCAGATGTGGCTTTCTGGGGTGGACGTGAACTGAGGGGAAGAGTATAGATGTTACCTGCATCACCACAGATAACTGATAGCTAACTAACATTATCAACGGCTAGGTAGCACATGTCCATGTAAACCTCCAGTCAGTCAGATATCTATTTAGGCACTGTGAGACAGCTCACACTTTTGAATGAATATGCCAGTCTTTATTGGGAGACTTGCAACAGCGCAACAACTCTACATGAACACTACCTTTCCTGTGAACTGTGAACTCTTGACTCAGTAATGCAAGTTATTTCAATATTAACAAATCCTACATAGTGCAGCTTTAATATTTTCCTTTAATATTAACTACAAATGTAATATTTACATTACCAATTGTAACCACAAAACAAACAATAGAGACACTGTGGAAAAAGTCTGACATGTGCAGAAATTACACAATACCTATGCACTACACAAGAAATAGAATAAGCAAACATGCAGATAAGAAGACAAACATGCTCCTCACCGTCGTCTTCACTGCGATCTCCAGGGAACTCCACAGACTCAGCTAAAGAAGCCAGGGATGTGCGTCGGGAAGAGGCCCCTGAGGCCAGGCTGGGCGGCTTGCTGCCAGTGAGGCGGGTAACCCAGTGCTCACACAAAGAAGAACTGGTAGAGCCTGAGCCAAACAAAGTAACAGGCAACCACAGTCAGAAGCAAAAAAGGCAGATACATTTGATGAAACATTTACTTTGCTCCAATAAAGAAATTGAAAAATTGCTCAGAAGGCAGAGGCTCAGAATTAAAGTCTGTCATTATCATGTCATCAGCCGGAAAATATTTGCGTTTGTGCCACAGGCAGGCTAGAGAGTGTTACACTCAGATTAAGTGTTATCCCGGAGTTGGTTCGCCAAACAAATCAGCTACACGTCAGAGCCATTCAGCTCATATGCTATTCGTCCAGCTCAGGAGAACAGAGTGAGGTGACTCACCCGCCACAGAGCTGTTGGCAGACCACGAGGGAATAGTTGTCCTCCTCTGGTAGAAGAGAATGTATGCTGTCTGCTGGCAGACATCCTCATCAGGTATGGGCTGGACCTCGCTGTCATCAAAGCAGTACCACTGTCCATCAATGGAGTTCTTGCAATATGCTGCGAGAGGAAGAAAAACAGAACCACATTCAGATTTAGAAACCCTCCAGGCTGTTCGTTCAGATGTGCCTAATAAGCATTAATGTGCCTAATAATGATAATGATATCAGACTAACTGGCAATGTATGTGTCACTCTTTTTTAATGTACTAAGCACTGAGTGACTGAAATTATACTTTACAGGTCAATTAGTTAAGTGGTTGCACCATCTGCACACCGTAGTGCATGATTAGACTTACAATCCAAAAGCCAGCACAGCGACCTCTGCCTTCTTGCATAGTTTTACCTGTGTAGTGCCCTCCATGCATGTTGCCATGGTGATTGCATACAGCATAAAGGTCATAAAAATAGTCTTCTGGGTTACGGCCAAGGCCGTAAGGTCGTCGCCAAGGGGACCAGTGAGAGGGGAGGCTCCAGCTGCTCTGGCTCCTCTTCACCATGTGAGGGGCCATGTCCATACCAAGCAGTGGGAACCGCACCATGTTCTGCATCTTCACTCTCCTGTCTCCCTCCTACAGAATATCACCATTGCTACTAATTACTAGTAATTACTAATAATAAAAATCACAAGCACCACAAAAATCACGCTAACCTATCCACCGAATACCATTAGACATCAAACCCCTCTGAACTACTTTGTTTACATCTCAATTCAACTGTGCAGAAAAATTTAAAAAGTCACATTATAGAAAGGCTGTACCTGTCTGAACCTCTTGAGGTGCAGGATGAGAACATCAGGCAGGGTCCACAGGCTTAGCTTGATGCGGCCCTGCTGTAGCTGCTTGCAATGGGGACAGCGCCAGGCATCATCTGGGGCCAGCTGGAGCACCACACAGCACAAGAAGCAGCCATGAACAACTGAATGCACACGCTTCTCTATCAGCCTCATGGGACGTGATTTGCAGTGTTCAGTCTCGCTCTCAACTATGCCCTCATTCCTCTTTAAGACCAAACAACTTCAAACCACGCTACTGATGGCAACTGCCAGCTCGGGCTTACCACAGGGCATATTTATACTGCATGTGGCACAGATCCAGGCTTAAAGACATGCTTGCAGAACATAGCAATTTACAAAACAGCACGGACAGCAGAAATCTGGTTAACCCACCATTTAATGTCTGTTTGGGCAGATTTGGCCTTAGGAAATGGAAGAAAAGGAATCAGTTTTTCTGCTTTCCCTGGGACAATGAAGGACATTCAGGAGGTGTACTAGGCCTATTCGTTACCTGTTCCTCTTTGGTGTACAGCTGGAAGCACTGAGCGAGGGTACAGGCCTGGGGCTGATGGTGCTGCTCGCGGTGCAGGTACACGCTCTCAGCATCAGGGATGTACTCTTCCTCAGTGTGGCCAAACAGACTGTGGGGAAAGACAACACATTTTAAAACACTGCAAATGTATCAGTAGCTCACAAGCATTTGTTTATTTGGACTTCCAGTTACATTTTAAGTAGCTTTCTCTTAATACGATATTTCCATATTTGCAGTTTTGGGATCTAATTTAGGAACCTATTCCTCCAAAGACTGCACTTCAGTACATATTAGAAGCGTACAGTACATCAAAGAGCAGCAAGCTCAAATGACTGCTATTCAGGCTGCACTCACTAATCCTTAGTCTCTTTGTCCCACTCCACCACAATCTTGACATGAGGAGGGCCCCCTTGCCCGCAGGATTTGTATGCTCTGAAAAAGACAGATTAGCTTGAACAACCAAAATACAGCTCTGTTAAAATCCTGCCCAACTGAAGGTGTCCACTGTGAACAACAGAAAAATGTGAGAACTTCAACAAGTTTATACACGTCTTCTAAATCAGTCTGACAGATGCACGCAGTGTTAGGTCCATAACCGAGAAGCAGGGTCAGAAGCTATAATTTGCTCATACAAAGACCAACCTTTCCACAGTGGGGTGACACAGCGGATGTTCCTCCTGAGGCAACAAGTATGTGATGCCAACTACTCCAACCACTCGTAGACTGAAAGGTCCCACCTAAAATAAATCAGATTTTACAAACATCCCATTCATTTGTCTTTAATAATAAAAAGTCACAGAAAACATTCCAACACATCCTCACGCAAGTAAATCAAGGGCTGTATTTTATAGACTGCGGCCTACATGCGCCATGCACTAACCTGGATGTAAACCCCTTGTCTCAGCAGGTGATGCATCTTCTCCAGAATTGCCTTCTGAAGCACATCCCAAGTCACAGAGCGCTCCATATACAATACGAACGGAAGGCCAAACCTTAGACGAAAGAAAAAACAACTCTGACTTTCCAATCATATTTGACATTTTTATACATATTCCCTTAAACGATGTAAAGAAATTTTAAGGCTACATTTCTTTTGTTATTTTCCCTCATCATTTTCACGCAAAATATCCATTTGAGACAGATCCATCTCATAGTTCAGAGGGCAACGAAACCTCCAAACAATAACACGGGAATAGCATAGATCAGTGATTTGTGACTAGATTGCGAGGCTTCGTGTTCGAGTAGCTACCTCCGTCCTTGGTGGCCAGTGCAAGCCCTATTGCAGATCAGCAGGATCATCTTGTCAGCTCCTGTATTTTTGTTGGGTGATGCCGGATTCACTGCCCCTTGCATGAAAGACGGTGTACGAGTGCTCTCGTTGCCATACTTCAAATTGTTCTGATTGAGGTTGGCAAGAAGGCTCCCTGCAAATTGTAACATGTGTTTTAACAACACTACAAATGAAACATGTTAATTCTAGAGCTAGTCCAAACGCAAATTAAACAGACTTCGAATATTCTGTGGTATTTCTCAATGAGTACTCGAATAATCACTTAGCACTACCCTTGAAATTTATTTTCCTAATATTTAACTAATTTTAAGCATGTCAAAATATCAACAAATAGTTTTATACATTTATACTTTTCACAATGGATATTGCAAAGATGCCATGAGACAGATGTGTTGCAATGTTACGTCATAAGGACATGAGTCACAGAGGTTCAAATCAAATCTTTTAAATACATTTTTGAAGCTAATATTGCTCGCCTGCTCTCTCCGTGTCCTTTTCTCAGAGGTGGCTGAACAAGTGATGAAGGACATGCTTAGTTTCCTCACTTGAATGTAACTTAACAGCCCAACGCAAGATCATTTGTTTGGCTGTTTCTTTGTTTAAACATTATAACATGGCAATCTTTTAAAGGTGAAATTGCAGGGGGGATGTATCTATATTAAGCCTTTAGCCAAGATTAACTGATTTCTTTATATTACATCCATCATTAAGTAACAGTCATTTTCTCTTGGATTTTATGATAAAATGTTTTGTATAAAACGGTGATAAACCTACATGGTGAAAAATGATACTGATCTACAAATCTGTTTCAGTCTAAAGGGTTAATAAAAGACAAAGCCTTCTCAAAGAATTCTCAACGACAAAGCAAAAGATCTACATAAACAAATATTCAAATTCTGGAAACATACAGGCCAGCACTAGTTAGTTCCCTTTCCGAACAGGGATATTTGTCTTTCACTAATAATTCACCACAACCTCTTAAGGTACGAAGTGCAATTCATTCAAAATCTCATAACTTTTCAATAAACAAATGCGAAACAAGAGGAGGACATACCTCTTTTGGAACGAATGTTTTCTAATCTGAAAGTCTCGGGTGTTTCAAATGCAAAAATCGAGTCGCTTTCTTGAATGATATCAAGATCGTCGTCGTCGTCACAGAAGGAACGATGGAAACCGTCATAATACATTTCCGTCAGGACAAACTACAGAAACAACAAAGGCAAAACTGGTCAGAAGTGCTTTACATATAGGCATAATAAGGAACAGTAAATAAGCAAGTAAAAACAGCCAATAAGCACACTCACTAATACACATGCAATGATCCTACCTGCAATAATACTCCCAGGGACTACTGCAAAACATTTTCTCTGATTTTATTTGCAGCTTCAACTTACTTGCCCTCACCACTTCAAACACAAAGTATAATTTAGGCATAACGCAGAAGAGAACAGAAGCACTTTCTATTCTGGACACACTGAGAATAGATATTTAATGACTCTTGAAAAAAAAACCTCAAATAAAATACATTAATAAACCAACACACACTTGCTAGAGTGTAAAAAAACACACCAGGTTATCAGACCGTTCCCCTCTCTCATCATTACTTCTTACTGTCTCATGTTTTTGGACAAGGAGTGGGTATTTTGCTGGCTGACCATAAAATAAGCAGACAGAAGTAGCAGATGATAATGCTCCATACTCCACTGAGAATAAGACTCACAAGCTCTCTTTCCTTTCTTTATATTTTTTTAAAGCATAAAAGAATGAAAGCAGGTTGAGTGAATCTGGTTTAAGCTTTAACTGGTCTACAATGTCTTCTGTACCTACGTTTAATGAAATGTGGACCATCTTCACTAACAGAATACAATTTATACTAGAGGACATCCGGTAGAATGCAAGCCAAAAGGCTGCGCTCCAAAATATGACCTTAGAATTTCGCTGCTGCAGACTGAGTGGTACAATAATGACAGGAGAAAACAAACAAGATTCTTGTCAGAAATAAGTCCTCAGAATATTTCAGGGGAAATATAAAGGCTGTACTGGAGCTCAGGTTGTAAAGACTCCAGTGTGGCTCTTTTCTAGACGTCTAGAGTTTTACCAGCATGTGATGCAGGTTCATTTCAGATCGTTATACACTCTTCAGGGAAAACTTTGCTGAACACTGAAGTTGCTTAGACATTCATATAATTAATTAAATAAGTGACCCTTATTAGTCCCACAACAGGGAAATTTCACCTCCGCATTTAACCCATCCATGAAGTGAAACACCATACACACACTAGTGAGCACACACACACACTAGGGGGCAGTGAGCACACTTGCCCGGAACGGTGGGCAGCCCAATCCACAGCGCCCGGGGAGCAGTTGGGGGTTAGGTGTCTTGCTCAAGGACACCTCAGTCATGTGCTGTCGGCTCTGGGGATCGAACCGGCAAACTTCCGGTCACGAGGCTGGTTCCCTAACCTCCAGCCCATGACTGCCCCAAATACTGTACAGAAGGCAGAACAAGGCTGCGTATGTTATTACTGTAACACCACCTTACACTGCATAATAACAAATTGTGAAATCAACTGGCCGTCATTCATTGTTCGGCTTGTCAGTGTAGCTAAATGAACAGTAAGAGGTCGTGTAAATTTACAATTGACTGGTCTGAGGTGTAAAGATCATGGTCACTCTACATTCACATGAATATAATGCTACTGAAAAATGGCTCAAATTTTTTTCTTTGGTTCAACTGAGAAAAGTCTTTAGTGTACTTTAGTCTTGGCTACAATATGCAAGCTTTGGGGTTCTGGACTGCTTTAAACTGTAAAACAGTTTCCAAAAAAGAAAACACTTAATTCTCTGGCCAAAGTCATTGCTAGTTCATTGGTTTTGAATTGGACTCCAAATAAATGCAGAATGAGGGTGCCCAAACTAAGAAGAATTAAAGCAGATACTGGATCTAAAAAACAGGGTTTATGCTCATGAAACGTGCATAAAGTGTTTCATGTCGATTCACTTAATACAGTATACCTGCATCACCTGATCATTTCCATTTTAAAAGCAGGCTGTTTGCATTGCCTATCTGTACCCAGCTTAAATGCACAGGACAGTGCTGTTCAAAGGTTTCTATAAGGTCACCTGGTCTGGAGGGATCTTGGTTTCTCGCGACACAGCTTCTCTCAGTCTGGAGACGGTGCTGTTGAGGGGCACAGCCACCCCGATCCTCATGCAGTGGGAGTACTTGCCCTGGTAGACCACTGTCACATACAGGGGGCTGAAGGACAAAGAGCAACATACACATTAAGAGCAGTCCTCCAGTGAAAATCAAGTTTTTAAACTTGCTAGCATGTCCATGTATTGTCTTTTATAAGCTAGAGGACACATCATGAGTGAAATAAGTAGTGAGCGCCATGGCTGAGTCTTTCCAATGTGAAACTGCAGTGCACAAGCGACAGTCTCAAAAAGGTGGATCCAGATAGCCAAGGTTTCATACCTGACAAACCTAAGAAACCAGTCCTGTTCTCTGATGGGGTGAAACTTTCCATGCCATTAGCATAATAATAGGGTGCAACAAGTTTATTTAGAAAAATCAGACTGTTCCAACTTCCCGAAAAAGACTTTAGTAGCTCTTGCAGTTTTCCAGGGGACTGTTTTGTAAATTTTACTTTTAAATAAATAAATAAATAAATAAATAAAAACAGGTGGGATGTACCATAAACGTATATTGAAGCTGGACGCTATTACACCTATTTTTGTAAGAGCCAGCCGGTACGTTTATTTTTCTTGTTGACTGTGTACAACAAATCTACAAAGCTGGCGTCGGCTTCTTGTTCAAATTTCCCCATTCCACCTTAAATGGTGCGGCAATACAGTTTAAAAAAAAAAATAAGACCTGAAGTTCGGAATGTAACTGCTGCACCATTTAAGGTGGAACGGGAAATTTGAACAAGTTGTTGATGAATAAGAAGCTGATTAGCCTTATAACAAATACGCTATGTGCTCGATGATATTAGACAACGTTAGACTTATAGGACACATGATGATTCATCAAATGCTGACAGGACATTTTATACCGCTTCAGGATGTTGACAAAGAAAGTTGGGGCAAATGTTACTTATAACATCTGTCAGATAGCTAAGCTTGCAGAACTGGATGATGACTATATTTATTAAGATGATTGACAAAATACGACTTGAGGGTTGTTGAAAAAGTATGTCATGATGGTAACTTTACAGAAGAAGGAAAAAACCTGCTTTACTTTTCATGCAAGTCAAAGGAACCAGACATTTTCCCAGGTCATTTTGAGCCATTTCATTTGGTCCATTTATCATGAAATTCACATACAATGTAGAGAGCAATAGGAATTTTCTAATTATGTCAAAAACTGAAAAATGGAGATACAAGGTTTTCTCCCGACAACAGCGATATACTGAATTTCTTTAGCACTATACTATCAAACATTCTAGATCACTTAACACCAAATTTCAGTACCCAAGTAGTCAGTCTCATCAGTATCAGCGAACTACTATACAAGCTTTTTTAAAAATCTAAACCGGCAACTGGCTATCTAAATGATGTGCCATTAACATGCTCATGTCAGTGCTTCTTAAATCCTATGGAGTGCATATTTGATATCCAAAGTTAAAAATTTCTGCTATCCAAAAAACTAAACTTAAGACTTTTACAAAAACAGTTTTTTGGGAAACTCGATTCTTACAATATACGGAAAACAAACTGAACAAAAATCAGTCCCCTCTGTGAAAATAAGGAGTCCAATGTTACATTTTCAATATCTTATCAAAGTAGACATTTAGACATTAAGTATGAACCAAAAGCCTCCTGCATATACACAAAAAGAGAAATGCACAGATCAAGTGCTGCTCTTTACTAATAGGACTCACACCACCCAACCAGCACAGCACTGGAGCTGATAGACAGCACATAATCTTCTCACAAAGTCCGGTCTCCATTAATAAAAAGCATGTTTTCTCTCTTATGTCAGGAGGGGCAAGGATTTAAGTTATTGAGCCCCTGAAGACCTGCTTAGCATAGACAGCATAAACAAACAGGAGTGACAGAGAACAGCTCTAGAGAAATGCACTCCTTCATAACACAGCTTCAAATTCAGCAGATCTGTGTAATGATCCTGTCACACCTCTGAGCTCCCGCAGCTCCTCTCCCCCCAGCCCTCTCTTAAAGCAACTGAACATAAGCCCCACATTACCTCTCTTACCCCACCAACACATCCCAGGAAAGACGGACTCTACATACCAAGGACCACTGTGGGAGGGGTCTTAGAACTTCACACCCTACAAGCTAGATGCACGACCGAGAACTAATAATTAATATGAATGCCCTGTGTAATTTAAACAGGGGCCTGATGTCCGCTATACTAGCCATTCCTTTAATGTACTGATCATTTAGACTTATTGCATCATCCTTGATGTATGAGATGAGGGTTTGGGGAGTGTGCAGTAAATCACCTCTGTCATTCTGCTAATACATAGAATATGACATCTTTAATCATTAATGTGCGGTAATAAATTGAGGGTGCTTGAAAAAGAACGCGCACTGAACAGAGAGTCTTCTCCTTGATCACTCACTACAGTGGAAGCTTAAAATAGTGTCTCTGTGCCTCTGGAGACAAACTCACTAGCCAGTAGCACAAGAAGACAGTGACACTGCTCATAACAGAAGGGGCACCATTTAGCATCTCATTCAGAGAGAAAAATTGTTTTCTTTCCTCCACAAGACTCTCAAAATATGTAATAGACCCAGCCTCCATTCACATCTACTTTGTTTTGCAAGTGGAAATTACAGCAGCCCAACATGTGCAGCGCAAGACGATAAGACGTGGGGCTACAGATGTGCGGTTTATCGTGAAATACACAGTCCTATGCTACAATTAAAACAACGACTCATACGCGTCTTCAACTAAAACCTGTTGGTCCACAGCACTCCCAAACAAAAGTGTTAACTGATCTGCTTACAGCATAACTGGTCTGTACACATCCCAACACTTCTCAGAGCATGGAAGAGAGGAATTCTACATTCTATGCCAACTCTGCAGCAACCCAAGGTGTTAATCTGAGTCACACAACCAGTGCAGAACAAATGAAAAGAAAACAAGGTTAGCTTCAGGACCTCCAGCCCATGCAGTGCTTTATTACACCACAGAACACAGTACAAGGCGAGTGCGCCTCAAGGGCAAGCCTTCTCATATTGCACGAGTCTCTTCAAGAGCAATAAGTCCTAACTGCCCCACATAACTATGAAGGAACAATGTGAGGGTGCTTACTTACCGAGTGTGAGGCAACGGGATGGGGAGAGAGATGCAGAGGAAAGGATCAAAAGTGTTGCTCTGCTTTTGACAGTGTGGGCAGGTAAGTGAGGATCTGAGAGAGAGCGAGAGCGAGAGCGAGAGCGAGAGCGAGAGCGAGAGAGAGAGAGAGAGAGAGCGAGAGCGAGAGCGAGAGCGAGAGAGAGAGAGAGCGAGAGAGAGAGCGAGAGAGCGAGAGAGAGAGCGAGAGAGAGAGCGAGAGAGAGAGAGCGAGAGCGAGAGCGAGAGAGCGAGAGAGAGCGAGAGCGAGAGCGAGAGAGCGAGAGCGAGAGCGAGAGAGAGAGCGAGAGCGAGAGCGAGAGCGAGAGAGAGAGAGAGCGAGAGCGAGAGAGCGAGAGCGAGAGCGAGAGCGAGAGCGAGAGAGAGAGCGAGAGAGAGCGAGAGAGAGAGAGAGAGAGAGAGAGCGAGAGCGAGAGAGAGAGAGAGAGAGCGAGAGCGAGAGAGAGAGAGAGAGAGAGAGAGAGAGCGAGAGCGAGAGAGAGAGAGAGAGAGAGAGAGAGAGAGAGAGAGAGAGAGCGAGAGCGAGAGCGAGAGAGAGAGCGAGAGAGAGAGAGAGAGAGAGAGAGAGAGAGATACTAAATACAGAAAAACTTAATGATACATATCACATGTTGTGAAGCTGCAGTTGCCATATTGTCCACCCCTACAGGACAAGGAAACACTGCTATACCTGTACTGTGCCTGAAAAAGCTCCTGCACAAAGGAGCCAGCTGATAACGGGAGTGAAGGTCCCTCTAGTGCTCCATCATCTTCCTCTATGGGTGGCTAAGGCCATGTGAACAAGAGAAAAGTCACACATTATTCAAATTAAAAACTCAAACTCTAAATTTGAAGGAGAGCTTTGCTGACAGATTTGTTACAAATTCCTCATAATTAAATGGTCAAGATGTAAACAATGTCAGAGTGATGGGACGTCAATGCCCTATTCTAGGGAAACTTACCACAATGGTGACAGAAACCAAACGAACAATGCATTTAATGCCATTAACAGCTGAAACACTTACAGCTATTACACTAAACGGGTATAAAAATGTACAAAACATCATCTGAGACATTGCTTTATGCTAGTTTTGAGAAGGTTTTGGGCCTTTTTTTATTAATTTTTTAAAATGTACTCATGGTGGAAAGATACATGCACGGCACAAATAGCATCCAAAGACATTTTTATTTCCTTATCTTTAGATTTACTGCAATTTCACCGTTATCAACATTACATATAAACAGTCAGAAGACACCTGTAAGTTCACTTATCTTTTGGATAGTAAATAAAGTGGCTATACTTGGGTTGTAGACATTGTAACCCCTGGTTCATATCACAACCACTGTAAAGAAATCAGAGTTTGTAACACTCTGGATGACTGTTTATTTGAAAACAACTGAATTAAGCAGAAATTCTGTGTTCCCCTTTAAAAGAATAACTCTGGCTAAAATGTGCATCGCTACATAAAATCTTTAGCACTTCTGCAGGACACATACAGCAGGATCTATCCAGCAGCAATCATCAAGCCAGGCATGTCACAATCAATCATTGATGAAAACATCTGTAGCACATCAGATATAAAGATGTAAAGCTTTTTCGTAGCCATCCTAGTTGTATGACATCTGTTTCTGGAACCATTACCTATATCCACCAGCTCTTAGTTTTGAAATGACATGACCGATATGATCTGTTTTGCTACCAATTAGATGAAGAATCCTTTTAATAAACAGACAGATCAAGAAATGAACTTTTTTCTCAGTACACCAGTGACAGGCAATCAAGGCAGATGGGACTTTTAGAAGAAATTAAGGCCAGGAAATTTCCTGGCACCCCAGCATGTCACCCCAGTTTCTCCCTGGCACAAACAGCAAGGAAGCAGATCATCTGCCTGGATGAATCACGCAGGCTGAGTGACCTCACACGAGTGTCTCTTAGATGCCTGACCCCAATCAGGACATCACGGACAGCTGAGCGCACTGGGCTGATAAATACACCAGTATTCTTGCAACAGCTGGCAGGACATGAATCAAACGAAGCAAAACCAGAGCAACTTATCTACGGTGAGGCCCCCTGTCCTGGGCACACTCAGATTGATGGCTGATAAGAAACTCTGTTTTATGGGTGTCGTTCCGCAGCAGTCTAGACCTTAAATCAGCCCGACTTGTAGGCAGGATCTTTTGCCAGCTACTCAGCCGATTGAGATCTCAAGCTCTGAATGACAAATCCATGCCATCTTTGCACAAATACAAATTAAATGTCTTAGTCTCTGAATTTGGTCCAACAGCATGTGCCACAGCAGGACGGTTGGTCTCCAAATCCAGGAGAGTTAGCCACCTACCACCTATCTGATTTTTAACTCAATCATTGCAGTTGATCCTAATGCATTATGTTGGACTTATACGATCAGCATTCAGCCTAAACAGCCCAGTGCATTTCACCAACTCTACAAGTAAAAGCAATAAAGCAACACATCCCTTTTCACAAAAGCCTGAGGTCACCTTTACAGGCACCACAATTAAAAGGAACAGCATACCTTTATAGAAGGCCGGCTATGGCCTACAGTATTAAGGTCTTCATGCACACGGTCCAGAAGCCAGAGAAGGAACTCTTGAGCATCATGCTGAGCATTTCCCCTGTACTGCATGGCACGCTTTGACACTGCATTCTATGAAAAACAAACAAAAGACATGAAATATAGCCATGCAGAACAACTCCATATATTCTGAACATAAGGTTAAAAAACATCTTCCATCAGTACATTCAAAGCAAAGCATGGACGATATCTGATCAAACTGAGCTTTCATAGCTTGATGTATGCCAGTTGGTCGCCCCTTTTCATGCAATTTAAGTTTTAACTGCACAATAACAATGCAGAGAAAATGGAATATCCTACAGCTGAAAACCCACATGGAGATCAGAAACCACCTGCTACCTATTCAGAGCTGAAACGCAGGCCTCCTGTGAAGGTTTCTCGTCATCCAGGTCAATGAACCAAGTAATATTTATGAACACTGGACCTGTGGTGTCCATTCACCTTGACATATTCCTGTAATATCCAACAGAGGTGGGGACTCAAGTCAGACTCAAGTAACAAATCTAAAGACTTGTGACTCGACACTGACTTAAACATCAACATCTAGGACTTTGACTGGAACTTAAGACTCGTGACTTAGAAAGACTCGAGACCCAAAGTGGAAGTAACATGGGGAGGGGTCTGACTGCAGATAGGTCTCTACACAGTTGCTTACTTTGAGTGAATGCATTCGTTTTCTGCTGTGAATCTGACGTACAGCAACGTCATCAAACGTCTGATACTGCGCTTATGCTCAGCTTATTTTATTTGGAAAGACAAGTGAAGCGTTTAGAATTCAAGTTCACCTCTAAAAGCTAAACACAAGCAGAGCATCAACAGCATCAGTAAGGCCTGCTCAGCGCTCCAGTCTTACTGCAGAAACCTACCAGGTGAAATGACCATTTTCCTTATAGTAGCAAAACAAAGTAAACACAGATCTTTCTATCTGACCGATTTTAACATCTTCTGAGGTTAGAGCAAGTACAACATTCACCACAAAGCTGAATCTGACTTGTTAATCACCAGCTTCATGTAGGAATTTCCCATTTGGAACAGAAAATTTGAAAAAGCCAAATTCAGTTTTGTCATTCACCATCATTTCGCTGTTTTTTTCCCCCTGCTCACTTTGTTCAACTTGGTCATTTTGGTTTCTGTTCCCTATATTTATATTCAACTACCAGCTGCTTTTAGTTTGCTGAGCTAGTTTTAGCACTGAGCTTTTAGATCATATGCTCCCAATGTTACCAAAGACCATTAAAAAAAAAAAGTATCTTCAAATATAATTTATTTTTATTAGTATTTTGAAGATTGTCATGTGTAGCTGCACTATTCTTTGTGTGTACCATTAGGTCTGTCATGGTTATCCATGTAAAATGTACTTTTATATGTTTTATTTGGGACGGTAATAAAAAAAACAACATACAGCCATATGCTACTAACACGCTGTCAATAAAAGGCTGTATTCCTGTTCCCATCACTTTCGCTCTGCAGTGTTGAAATGACCCTAAATTAGCTGAAGAATGCAGACTAACTTGTTAGGACTCAGGACTTGACTTGAGACTTGAGGCTTGTTTGGACTTGGAACTTGACTCTGAACTCGAGCATCAAAACCTGAGACTTATTAGGTGCGAGTCAACTTAGCGAGCTGTTCCCACCTCTGGTACTCAATCCTGGTTTGGGAATTCCTTTTCAACACACTTGGCTCTAACATTCATACTCTTAAAGGCCGTCATTAACTGGATCAGGTGCGCAAGACTGGGGTTGAAACCAAGTCTCGCCAAGGTGGAAGACCCCTGACTAATGACCACAAGTCCTATGGCCTGGACTAACCTCTAACAAGCAGGTCGTTGACCTGCAGAACCCAACTGGGCAACATACACAATGCTGCCAACTCCTCGAACACACTTGCGAACAAGCCAGCATCAGACTCACTTTGAACTCTCTGCTGTGCTGCGGGGTGTACTCAAACGTCCACAGGGCTCGAACCAGCCTGGACAGCTGCTCGGTCACCTCCCCCCGGCTCTGCGCGCCTTTCCTCTGCAGGTGAACCCCGTTGGTCTTGGGCTTCTCCTCCTCGGTCATCGAGTCGCCCCTGAACTGCTCCAGCGCCAGGTACTCGGCGAAAAGGTCCGTGTTGCTCAGGCACTGCAGGATAGCGTTCATGAAGCAGGTGTTGCCGTGGTTCTTCAAGCCGGACACGCCGGGTATTTTGTCCCGCGAGAGGAAGCCGCCGCAGTCGCTCTCGTCCGAGGTCACGGAGCCCTTGCCGTCGCTCTTGAACGACGTGAAGCCTCCGTCATCCTTGTCGCCCTCCGCCGCATGTAGCTCCGAGCCGAAGTGGGAGAGAGTGGAGAGGGTCTTCAAGACTCTGCTCATAAAACTCCCCACCGAGCGCACGGAGCCTCTTCGGAAGAGCTTCTTGCTCAGGCCCGACTTCTTCTCCTTGCTCGACGATTTGCTCGACATGACGGCTTCTTTGGGGGCTTTTAGGGCATCCCCCAGCACGTCAAGGACAAGAAACGGATGGTGCCAGTTTAAGGCACCAGACAACTCTAATCCCACGCTTCAGCACTGCCTCCAGCCACTGTAAACAACCGTCAGACGACGTCTGATGAGCGGGACAGGGCTGAAAGTGCCATGCTAACGCTAGTTACCTCTCGGTGCCAATTCGCCGCCTAGCCGCGCCGAGCCGTGGATGTGGCTGGTTGGCTATTCTGAAGCAAACGGCTTAGGAACCTGCTGCTCTTCAGGGTGACTAACATCAGTGACACAACATCTGAATATGTGAGGAGCCGCATTGTGGGACAAGCATATGCTAACCACCGAGCTAGCCAGGCGACCTCTGATTCTGATTTGCTCCAAACGCAGAAAGCGGGCTGCGAGTTAAGCTGACCACCAGCCCGACACGCTAGACCTGCTTTCGCCAGCGAGCCCCATTTCTCCTCCCAGACAGCGGCCTTCTGGCCCCACAGCTCGTTTATCGAGTTCAAACGATGACCCAGGTTACAAGCTCAGCTCATAACAAGCAGCCGCTACCATGGTAGCGTAACCAGTTAGCCAGTTACCTGAAGTCAGACCTGCCCAACGTTCTCCGGTGGCCTAGGCCTAGTCTGGCTCGCCGTCAGAGACCGTGGATGGAGTTAATGAGCTCTCCAGCCAGCTGCCTTCTCACATTAAACGCTTCCCAAATGAAGCCCGACTGGAGCAGCACCGTCCGCACGGACACCCGCCGCGACCAGAGACAACAAAGCCAGACAGGAGGGGCCTTAAACCGTCCCTCTTCGGTTTAGTACAGCGGACTGTAACGGTAAAGCTTCAGTCTCGCACAGAAACGCGACGAAATCCATGTTGATCAGTCAGCCGGGTCGGTTCGGTTCGGTTATCCGTCAGCGCTAGCTAGCCACCGCATGCATAATTCAACTGCAACTCCACCCCGGCGACCAACCAAGCGCCTCTGACTAACGCCACTTTCTGAATTAACGAGCCCCGAAACCCTACAGCTACAGCCGGGGAGACGTGTGGCCGTGCGGAGTGCTGTTTTCGCGAGACCAGCTGAGTGAATCCCACCAGAGGTTGCTGGCTGGCCGTGAGCTACACGCTAGCGCTAGCCACTAGCAGCAGCAGCAGCAGCAGCCAGTCAGGGGAGACCCATGTCGGCGATTTCCCACAGCCGCAACGGGAGCCGCGCATCAGAACAGAACCCCGCCATATTCCTGCCGCTGTTTCAGCAGCCACGCCGACCGGAGTTCAGATTTTAGACGTGCCGTGGCTTCCGAAAGAAACGGTTCGACCAGAGTCCGAAAGAGGGCGAGTGTTTCGGGGCAGCTGAGCACCGAGCGCTCCGTGTAAAATCACTGACACTGCAGGGCGTTGGGGCAGCTGACGTCACAGCGCAGCACATTCGAGCAGGTAGTAGTTTCCGAAGTCTAAGCGGAGGTCTCTCTCTCTCTCTCTCTCTCTCTCTCTCTCTCTCTCTCTCTCTCTCTCTCTCTCTCTCTCTCTCTCTCTCTCTCTCTCTCTCTCTCTCTTTTTCTCTTTTTCTTTTTCTCTCTCTCTCTCTTTTTCTCTCTCTCTCTCTCTTTTTCTCTTTTTCTTTTTCTCTCTCTCTCTCTTTTTCTCTCTCTCTCTCTCTTTTTTTCTCTTTTTTTTTATCTCTCTCTCTCTCTCTCTCTCTCTCTCTCTCTCTCTCTCTCTCTCTCTCTCTCTCCCGTTAGTATACACACATATATAAACACACACAGTGAAATATACAGTTCACGTTGCCTGGGCTTGTCTATGAACTGTCTTTCTGCTGGCAACATTTTTCCTTCAACGTCTGAACTGACAGATGTTTTGACCCTTGTTCTCCATAGATCCAGTACACAAGAATAACATTCCAATGGAAAATATTCATTTGAATGTTTTTTTTTTGGTCAAGAAATCAAATTTTGTCCTCCATTATAGTATCCATTGCTTTTTTTAAATCACATTGCTTTCATAACAACTACAAAAATCCTACAAAAGTAAGCGTTTATTTATTTATTTATATATTTATGGTGCCAAAAACACAGAGAAGTACAACCTCATCACTTTGTGAAGCTGTGACAGAGGAACAGGAAAGTGAAACGTGGACTATTTCAGGCTAAACTGGCTGTCACAGTCCCTGTTATCAGAGTTGGTCCTTGAAACATCAGCGTTTGTACTGTAGGTTACATAATATTTCTGTAAATATCGAAAGAAAAGCTGTTGTCTTTGGATAGTTCATGCGATAGGGTGGAGAGAGCAACAAAGTCCCAACGTTGAATAAAAGAAAAAAAAAATTGAACTTGGTTCCTAAGAAGGTTTAAATGACATCACTTACGCTCCATCATATTGTTTAATGTGACAGTATAGGGTCATACGGAAGAGCTCAGGGACATAAACTGTCGTCGGATGCCACCTTTGCCACAATGTTCTGCTAGATCTGCCCATGCCAACTGTAGGCGCTGTTAGTGTAAAATGGAAGTGTCAACGTTTCAGCCACGAAGCGGTAGACCAGATCTGAGATTTTTTCTCAGCAATTGGGTTAGGCATAAACACATGGTTTGATGAGTTTGGTGTGGAGGAACTCATCCCTACTGACCACCTTTGGCACGAACTGGAACACTGATTGTGAGCCAGATCTTCTCGTCCTCTAGAATGTTGCAGAAAGCCTTCCCAGGTGAGTGGAGACTGTTATGGCTGCAAAGGGAGGGCCAACTCCATGATTTCGGAACTGAATGTCCAACCAGCTCATATGAGTGTGATATATAAGTGTCCACATACTTATGGCCATATGATGTATATAAAATAGCAGATTTTTATTAGTAAATTTTTGTCTCTTATTTATGGAATCAGATTTTGTGGCACTGTTAGCATGTTATTCATGTAATGACTCTGTCCAGCACACTGAAATGAAACCATCTCTGAGGTAGAAGCGCAGAATCAGCTTTAATTTGATACATGTGCATGTTGAGTGGATAAGAATTACAGTAGTTTTTATATGTAATCTTCTCATGTTGGGAGACCCTACGTAACTGGACAGTTGGCTGCTCAGTTGTTTCTCTGCCATGTGTCATTGTGACTTATTTCACGTACAAGAGGTCAAGCAAAAGGTCTAGAATTGGTAGAAAATTAAAATGCCAGTAAAGCAGGCTATCATGAGACTGAAACATGAGAATAAATCAACCTCACGCCAAAACATTAGGTCTGTTAAAATAACCGGTTGCAACCAAATAAATTTTTAAGAAGAACCAGTAATGCCCTGACAGCTTCAGCTATGACAGATGCTCATGGACCACGGAGGACTGAACTGGTGGATGAGCAAAGAGTCTGTCCAATAATGAAGAAACACTCTTGAACAGAGAATATGAAAATAACACTACCCAGGATGTAGGCATAGATATGTTGAGGAGAAAACACCCAGCATGACGTCAGCGGGTTCACCACAAGATACAAGTAAGTGGTAAGCCTCAGGAAGAGAAAAGTCAGGTTACAGTTTTCTAAGAAGTTCAAGCGGCTAGCAGAGCTTTTCTGTATTTGATGAGATGCAGATGAAGATTGACCTGAACTGTAGAGCTCACTATCTGAAGCGCACCATCTCATCTGTGGAAGCCTGGTGGAAAGTATGGCTGCATACATGAACTGCATACATGAACTGACTCGCTTGTCTTTATGGACGGTGTGACTGCCGACAGCAGCAGCAGGGAGAAATCCTTTATGTTTCTTTTTTTTTTTAAATATCTTTTTTATTTGTGGGTTTACACAAATGTATTATTACAGTCATATATACATACATAAAAATAAACAAAAAAACAGACATGCATATCTTCATAGTATTGACCGGGTCAGGAAAAGCTTGTACCTTTTTCAAAATTTGACTAATACTTAGAAAGAAAACACATAATAAGCATTCAGGGTCATATGACTGTACATACAGATACTGAAATCATAGCTATTTAAGCCAGAGAGTATTCTTTACACAGAAGAAGAAGAGGGGGTGTATGCCAGTTAGTGGGGAGACGTTTCAGCTTCTCAGAATATGCAGTCGAAGGATTCCAGGTTCTGTGGAATTTTACGGAAGCCTTTCTAGATACAAACTTTATCTTTTCTAGTTTAAGAAAAAGCATTAGATCGCAGAGCCACTGCGAGATCTTTGGTGGATATGGAGAGTTCCAATGAATCAATATCCTCCTTCTTGCCAGAAGGGACACAAAAGCCAAGGCCTCCTTAATCCTATTTGGAATTTGAGCCTGTGTTAATCAGCCCAAATAAACATCATTCAAAACTTGGCATAATTTCTAGGTTGATTACTTCTGATAAGCAGTTAGTAATTGCCAACCAAAAACTTGATAAAGCAGGACAAGTCCAAAACATATGCGTTGGGTCAGCTTTATCCAAATGGCAATGATTGCACAGCTCATTTACCCCATGCTGAATTTTTGCCAGTTTCATTTTGCAGTAATGAACCCTTGAACTGAATTTGGTTCAATCGTGACGAAGATCTGTTGATTATGTTCATAGCTGATTTCCAAGTTTCTTCAGGTGGAGTCAGACCCAACTCTTCGTTCCAAGCTGTGTGAATTTTCTCTAAACGTGTTGTGTGGGGGAGCGATTTCATTCTAAATTCTTGAAATTAAACCTTTATTTATAGTGCGTAATTCAAGAATATCTTTCAGGGGAGTTTTTGGTGGCAGAGAAGGAAAACAAGAGCATTGTTTGCGCATAAAATTGCGAATTTGAAGGTATCTGTAAAACGAAGAAGGTGGTAATTGAAATTTGACTGAAAGATCAGATAAAGAAGCAAAGACTCCATGGAGAAATCTTTTTAACAGCTCAGATCCAACCAACTGTCTCAAAACTCCCAAAAACCTTTGGATCATCTTGCAGGAGAACATACTACTGAACATGCATAATGATCGGCTAGATCATCCAACCTAAGAAGTTTGAAGGCACAAAAGTCCAAAACAAACAAGAACTGAAAAACATGGACTCCTGGCAGTGCATCATCAGAGAGGATGTCCAGTGTTTTGTGTTGTCTGTGGGCTACAAGCTTCAAACAGCCATCAGCTGTAAAGATCCCATTTTGAAAGCTAAAACTTGGCCTGGTAAATGCTTATAGTAACTGTTGAAATACGGCTGAAATACATTTTAAAACGGCCAGTTTCAATGACGTCATGTATGTCACAGAATCTAAGCTGGAAATGAGGGACATTCATGTGTGCAGTTAGTCGGTGTTTCTTTAGAGAGCCGTTTTTTTATAAATGAGACGCCTGAATGTGGAGGATCTTTTTGAACATCCACAAACACTCGTATGCAAAAAGTTAGAACACCCCTGGTCAAATGACATGTTTTGTTGGTTTCTAAGTCAAGTGAAATACAGAGATCAAACTGAAAGGGCCTGTGGAAAACTGAGATTTTTTCTGAATAAATGTTTAATGCCGTACGTAAACATTGTTAAAGTTTCAAAAATCTACCTTTCACTCCCCAGACCGTTCGGCCCATATACAGAAACTGTGCTACAAAACAGCCTGTTCTGATTTCACTGTTTCGTGATATCACAAAGCCAGCACGTTTCCATTTATCCATCTATTCAGACTACAGCGGTTCAGCTCTGCCTGCTCACACTGCAGTTATAAGGAGTCTTTCAAACCAGAAGGCATTTTAACCCTCCTATTATGTTACGGGTCAAATTGACCCGTTTCAAGGTTTGAAGATCTAGGAAAAATAGTTAAAAGTATTTTTTCAGCATCAAACTTCTTCTGCTTGCCTTAAATAGTGTAATCAACATATAATATGAAAATGGTTCTTCTCACATATTTGTAACCACCCCCTGCATGTTTATATCACATAGATACTGTTCGGGTCAATATGACCCAGCAGTCATATGTCAACTGGAGGTAAAAGGGTGTCAAAAATGTCAGAGTATTTCTTTCTTTGCAACTGTAAGACATATTTCACCCCAATCACACACACACACACACACACACACACAGAGAGAGAGAGAGAGAGAGGTGCAGATGTTGTGACTTTTACCTTATAGAAACCATTTATGTTCTCGCGGGTAAACTCCACCCACATTCAGTGGACACTAAACAGGGGAGGGGTAAAATATAAAAGATGCTCTGCATGGGAGTACACCCAACATTACGCTCTGTCAAGCAGACCAGACCTTTACAAAATGAGCAGCCGAAGCAAAAGGATGACAGTCCAGGAGGCTCTGGAAGTCATCATTGATCATGACAGTGAAACAGAGGAGGATGTGTCTGAAGACGAAGACTATCTTGAGCTAAATTCTGATTCTGATTATTCTGATTTTGAACCAGATGAGGGAATTGCTATTCCTATTCCTCCAAGCAAGACATTCGTGTCAAAAAAATGGTGAAATACAGTGGTCTTCATCCCCAAATGTGCGTCAGGCAAAACTGTCTGCAGAAAACATAATAAAGACAGTGCCAGGGCCCACTAGGATGGCACTGAGTCGTGTGACTGACATCAAGTCAGCCTTTGAGCTGGTCGTGCCAGATTCAATACAAAAAAATCATTCTGGAAATGGCAAATCTAGAAGGGAGGCGTGTTTTGGGGGAGAAGTGGAAGGAGCTGGACAAAACACATTTAGATGCATATTTGGGGCTCCTCATCCTGGGGGGGGGGTTTATAAGTCGAAGGATGAATTGACAGCCGGTCTGTGGGTTGCAGAGACAGGCAGGGCTATATTTCGAGCCACAATGTCTCTGGAGACTTTTCATATTTTCTCCAGAGTAATTCCATTTGATAATCGAGAGACAAGGGCTGATAGACGGGAGAGAGACATGCTGGCAGCTATTAGGACAGTGTGGGACAAGTGGGTAGAGCAACGTCCACTACTCTACAACCCAAGCCCTAATATCACAGTGGATGAAAGGCTGGTGCCAGGTCTGCAGGCCATCTGACGATGTCAAGACAAACATGACCTGTGTGAAAATTCATTTGCACAAAGCACAGTGTGATGACATGTCACTCGTGTGCTGTGTAGATAGTAGTTCATTTCTGGTTCATAGTGCATGCATGTAAAACTATTGTGTTTTTAAAGTTGGCATTTCAAAAGTAATAAAGTTGTGAAACATTAAAAAAAAGTTTGAACATGTATTTTTTAAAATGAAAAACGAGTGAATTATCCTTATTGAGCCATTACCTGTTACAGGTAAAGAACACCATTGCACTAAATATTGGTAGAATAATTAGTAATGGAGTTAGTAATTAAATATTCACACTGCTTGTTAGGATTTTTTGGTTTCAGACATCTTTTGGGTAATTAAACATGTACCGGGTCAAATTGACCTGGGAACACCATGGCTGTTCCTGACAAATGAACATAACAGGAGGGTGAAATGAGGTGCAACAAAGGGCAGCCAGTTAGAACAGAGGACGTTTACGTCTATCAGTCTTAAAGATGCAGTAACAGAAACAGCCGGTATAATAAGTCATCAATAATTCAGAAAAATGTATCGTGACTTTTTGCTACACAAACCCATGCAAATGTAACAAACAGGCCTCGAGAAAAGATAAAATGCAAGGAAAATAGAGCACATAGGCCCATTAAATATGGCATTTTTTAAAAATATGGGACTTCTATTTTTTGCTGAGTGTAAGATATTTTTAAAAAAGGAACGAGTTCTTCACACTCACAAATCTCTTTTTTCACACATGGTTCTTCAAAGAAGCAAAAGTGGTTCTTCTCTAGCATCACTCAAAGAACCACTGAAGCACCTTTTTGATGGATTATCCTCACTAGCATGTTAATAATGGGACCCAAAAAATGTTAAATTCTTAAAAAACTGTTTTCTCTCCTTTTTTGGATTTCTAAGCAATGGTGCCTGGCTCAGTGATTCAAATTAAACCTGAATGATTTCAATGGGCCTCGTTCACCGATTTCTTCCTAAGTTATTCCTCAAATGTGTTCTTGAGAAAGGTCCTAAGAAGCCGTCTGTGTCAGATTCACGACATGTTTTTATACCAAAGACTGGTTCACTCCTTGAGTGTGTGCAGATTCTGCTCTTACCTAAGAACTAAACTCAAATAGGAACACCTTGGTGAACGTCAGTATCTTTGTAAAAACTGCTTAAGTGGGTTTTAAGAAGAATTTTCTTCTTAAAAATGGTTGGTGAATGAGGCCCTTTGATTATCATGTCATTTTTAGTAACATGTTTCAATTTAAATGACCACCTTCTCATTACTGCAACACAGTAAGGTTGAAAGATGAATCCATAAATAGTGTTTTTTTCCAACCATTCAAAATTTGTATACTGTTGTCGGACTAAGTATGTTAGAGCTAATTAATACAATATCATTGCTGTTGGACAAAAAATAAACTTTACAGTAGAAGGAAAGTAAAAACACTTTACTTTCAATGTAAGTTCACGTAAAGCGACTTTATTCCAAGCAATTTTAAAGCATTGCTATTGGTCCATTCATCCAAAAATTTAAACAGCAGATTTGATATTTTAAAATTACGTAAAAAAATTTTAAATGATAAAACATTGAGGAGTTTTTTCCCCAACAGCGAAGATATATAGTATTCTGCAAAACACAGCGTTTTTTGCAATTTTATCTCTGCCAGAAAGCATTGAAAGCTACACAGGTTTTGATTTTTTACTCGTGCCACAGAACATTTTATTGATTTGTTTCTCATTGTCTTACAAGGAAAGCACTGAAGTGAAGAGGTTTAGTTAAAAGTAATACTAACTCATTTTTTTCTAATTAAAAAAGCAAAAGCATAATTAAATATCAGTAATGAGAAACACATAAAAGAAACATCAGGGTTAAAAATGGATAAAAAAACTTTAAAATAGAAGAATGAACCAACAGATCTGCTAAATTATGAGTAATTTTTATCTCTGTTGCTTGTGAAACTCAAATCTTTGTCAAGTTTCAAAGTAGTTTCTTGAGAATGACCCATGTAGATATAAATCCCTTCAAATGAAAGGTGACATCATGCAATTTGACCTCATAGTCATGGTCTCATTTCAAGTCCACTGAGCTAGAGTATGCAGAGCAAAACAAAAAGTCACTGTCCAAGTACTTGTGAACTTCATCGTACATTAATTTCAAAGCCAACTGCAGTGGCATGCACATGAGAAAAAACAGGCAAAATCGAGTGAGGCTTGGCGTCACAGACAACAGGATCAATTAGACAGCCAAGGTCACTCGCCCAGGCATAGTGTAATATGAGCAGAGGCAGTAGGTCTGTATTCCTGCGGGTTTCATTCCCTCTGCAACCCCCTCGAGTCTGCAGCATGCCACAGACTCACCCCCCCACCCAGTCTGTCACACACAAAAGCTGGCTTTCAAATAGTCACCAGCATGGCCAAATTAAAGCAGGGCCTAATGTGCATTAGATAATGTTTTGGGCTGAAATGCTAGTCCAGAGTTCCTAGCAAATTAAATTGGCAGCTTTTATGCAAATTGCCAAGAGCTCGCTGGAGGAACATAATATTCCCCAAAGCCAGACTCGTGTACATGGAGAAATAAGGGTTTTTATATTTGAACTCCCTCCATGATTTGTGCTCATATAAATCATACAACGTATCCCAGATAAGATTAAGGTCTTCGACTAACTGTCAAAATACTTATATTATATTGATGCATTAAATCTGCTTTCTTCAACTAAAATACAGGTAACCCAGTGCTTAGAGACTTTAAACAAGTTTGGAATGATACAAGATGTTATATGGATGCATATTTGGACACTATTTATCTAAAACTAGAAACTCCCTCATCTGAAATCAGGGCTACAAACATGGAGTTATGCCTGCTTTGCTCCAGTAACAGCCCTACTCTTTTGTGAAAACTTTACACTAGATGTCAGAACACTGTTGTAAGGATCTGATTGCATTTGGCCACAAGAGCATAGTGAGGTTAGGTACTGATGGTACAAACTCCACTTCAACGTACCCCAAAGGTATTGGATGGAGCGCCTTCACTCCAGAGAACACAGTCCCACTGCTCTACAGCCCTCTAACCAATGCTAGGCATTTGGCATGGTGGCCTTAGGCTCACGCTCATGTCCCACTCTAATAACAGTGCTTTTCTGTGGAGATTGTACAAGCCGTGTGCACAGTTTCACACTTGTATCAACAATGTGTGCACCTTAAAGTAGCTGAGTTCACTAATTAGATGAGGTGTCTGGATACCTTTGGAGAAGTAGCGTGTGTCTTATGAATTAACGCTTGAGTCTGCATGATTCTCCTTTCATGTTTGGTCTTTTTTTCACTATTTGCCATTGCAGTGGCATTAATTACACCTTACCAACCGGCTGTTATACCAAAAGTTCAGTAGCACCTTGATAGAAACAGCATAGGAATACCTTAGCAACCACCTGGGATACTATAGCAATGGCATAGCAACACAGTGGCAAGCACAATTTTAAAGATTGTTCGCAAACCTTTCTGTCCTCAGTTCAATCTTACAGCAGATTTAAGATTGTCTTTTGATGAGACTCAGCCATGACACCGCTAAAAACCGCGTATTAGTGTAACAAACTTTAGATTAGCATCTTTCAGAATGTCACGATTGGCCCCTCCCAGTCCTGTCCTTGTGCTTGTGCTTTGGTTTAGCCCATGTGCGTTTGTTTTGGTTTAGCCCCCTTGTTTCATGAATCCACCCCTGATTGTCTCCGCCTGTCCTTCGTTTTCCCTGTGTATTTAAGCCCTGTGTTTGCTCCTTGTGTTTGCTGGTCTTTGTTGGTGTTATCTGCTGTGTTGGTTGTTCTAGTTACTGAGTGTTGGTTGAACCTGCTTATTGTTTGTCTGTCATGTCTGTCCCCCGATCTATCCGTGTTGGCTCTATGACCCTGGACTCTCTTGACCCTGACTTTGGATTTGCCCTTAATAAATCTCGCTTATCTCCACATATGCGTCCGCCTCCTCGCTCCCCGTTACACAGAATGTACAGTATGTTTCTTTATTAAGCATAGCAAGCAGACAACATAATCACTCACAGTCAAACAACTTTCCTGCTTTCCATCTGTCCTGCGTCACATGCGTCACTGTTTGTTACAGTGCCACTGCAGTTCCTGCAGGTTTGCTGGGCTCTTCTAAAGCCTGTTTCAGTTCACTGGCTTTGGGGGAGCCCTTATCAGCATCAGGATCAGAAAGCGTTTTAGTGGCCAAGTAAGATATCACTTAGAAGGAATTTGTCATGACAGAAGCTCCTGTGAAGACAGACGTGATAACAGGTAATAAATAGAGTAAAGAAAAAAAGAGAAGATAGAAAAAGAAAAAGGGAATAAAATGAAAAACATAATAAAACAGAAAATAGTGCACATGGTAAGGATGTCTACCCTAATAGAAGTATTAAATTACAACAGTAAACAAAAGAAAGAAAAAATAATACAAAACACAGAATGTAGTGGAGATGCCTACTTTAATAGAGAATTCTGAAACCGAGTATAACACAACATTAAAAATAACAGTAGACCTATGAATAATGGGCCTGCTTGTGAAATGTGTTGATAGAACATTACATTTCTTGTTATAACATCACGTATCATCCTCAGCTTTCTCCTCTGTAAGCTCGGCAGCACTTGCACAAATGCATAATCTGTGTCTCTCTCGGGCACCTGGCATTTGATCGGGCCAAGATGCTGTGGGGGTCTCTTGTTTGGGGAGCTTCCTGTCAGAGTGCTGACTGGCTGTATTTCTGCCAAGCGCTCAGCTCTGGTGAATTCAGACAGAAACTCCTCATAGCCAATAGAATATTGAGCTCCTCGTGGAGCGCCTGGAGGGATTGGCTGATTTGTTGCTATGGCCCAGAAGCCAAAAGTGTAGAAACACATTGGATGTGCACGGGCATTCCCTCAGTGCTGAATAGAGCAGGTACTTCTGCACGCAGCGCGGAGAAGTACAAAGGGGACTGAGCATGTCCGAGCTTGTTTAAGGCTTATGGGAGTGGAGCACCTGCAGGTGGTTCCCATGTTCTGCATGAGTGCTGACCCTGAGACTGCAGGAACAATATTTGCATTTTTTGGTGTTTTGTATAGGTGGTCTTCTATAAAGGCATAGGCATGTTTCGTCCACCTGGTTGAATTTTTTATAATGTTTTAACACACTGGGCTGCATTTCTGCTTCTAACAATGTAACTACAGTAATAATATTTCAAATTCTAAACTCATTTGCTATCGTAAATACAATCCATGTATGGACTTACCAAATTAGTTTAACATGCAGTCAGACAGAATAAATGAACGAATAAACAAACAAAAACAGTTAAGTGTTAAGATCTTAGATATTTACGAGAATCGTGGTCTGCTCCAGGGGTTTTTAACCTTTTTCACAGTGTGACCCTTTCTTGGAGTATTTAGTGACCCCTCTTTGTCCACCCAACCCACCTCCTCTCCCCCCTCCCCACACACACCAATGTACACAGTACAAAGTCTTACAGAACAGTAATCGGATAGTAAGTGCACTCACTTACTGAGCCTGCATTCTTTAGCTAGCACTTACCACAAACCACAGATCTTTATCCTGGTACTATAACTTGCTTAAAGTTCAACCGTCAGTCAAGAGCCTCCCTCAATAACATGTTCACCCAGTAGGACTTCATTCAAGCAACTCTAGCCTGTGTTCCAGGGCCCGTAGATGGAGCCATTCAGCAGAGATTGTAGACACTTATCAGGTACCTTGTGACACCAATCGCACAGCCCCTCTGGGACCACATTGTGAACCCTATTTAAACACAAAGCATTAATGGAGATCATTCTAAACTAAATATAGACAGCTCATCGTTTATAGGACACGTGCTATTGAAACGTGGCCGTACCAACCCCTCAACTTCAACTTGAAATTTTTTTTTCAGTGATTTTTAAAAGATCAGTGTGTAACAATAAAATTAGTCTCTAATGAAACACAGTTTCTACAATGAAATCAGCTTTTTGGTTTTTTAATGAAAAATTAACGGTGGTGCGGTGGGTAGCGCTGTTGTGTCACAGCAAGGAGGGCGTGGGTTCGATTCTCCGGCTGGGCGACTGGGGTCCTCTCTGTGTGGAGTTCTCCCCGTGTCTGCGTGGGTTTCCTCCGGGTTCTCCGGTTTCCTCCCACAGTCCAAAGACATGCAGTCAGGCCAGTTGGACATGCTACATTGCCCCTGGGTGTGAGGGACTGTCTGTGTCTGTCTGTCTGTCTGCCCTGCGATGGACTGGTGACCTGTCCAGGGTGTATCCTGCCTTCCACCCGAAGACTGCTGGGATAGGCTCCAGCACCCCCCCGCGACCCTGACGGAGAAGCGGCTTAGAAAATGGATGGATGGATTATGATTTTATGTGTGTACAACAGTTCACAACTGTGTTTGCTACTCATGTTTCTTTTTCAACAAACATTATTGAGGTATAAAGTCACTCCAAGTGAAAGCATTTCAGTCTAAAGTCCAAGTCAGTTGAAAGTCCATAATGAGTGTGTAATACTGACTGTAGCCAATCAGACATTATGAAAATGTGTCATTTGTTTCATGTTTAATTACTTAACGTTACACTTTCTAATTATATGACTGGTATTGTCAGTGCGTCAGAACATTTGCATGTATCATAAAAAATAGACCAACTGACTGTTTGCAAAACTCCCTTAGTGTCTGTCGCTTTGTCAGACAAGTGTTCAGTTCAGGGAACCTGACAAAGCAAACTTAAAACCGGGGATTCTTTTAGCAACGGGGTGTTAAAGCAGCAGGTTTTTCATAGGAATGATGCCATGAGTCTGAGTTACTATGCATCTTTACACAGAATGGGTTTCAGTGGCCACAGGCCTTCAGCTCAGGACATAAATGCCAACACCTGTCAAATAATGCTAATTTCTGCTAGCATCCATATGGTATTCTGGTTGAATGTTAGCGCTAAGCTAATGATGAGTCACATGAACAGTTTTGCCTGTTTTGGGTTAAACCCGGACATTTGAAGCTTGTCAGATACATTCCATATGTTTTTTCTAAAGTTCGCAACGGGCATATAATAACATTTTACATCGTATGTGCCAGTTTTACAGTGACTGCTTCAGTAACGTGTGCTTGCCTGAATCAAATACTGCTGTTTTCTATCTTTAAAATGGCTTGTACTAGCGGCCGGTGATGTATCTAGAACTTTCAGAAATTCTAGATTGATTTTCACAGAATTAGGTCTCTGCCAGTGGAAATCAAAACATTTGTTGCTTCCACTGTCAGTTCCTTATTCGGTCAGAGGTTATTCTGAGGCCTTCAGTTCAGTTCTTGAAGACCTAAACATTGGAAGAGTATACTTGGCTGCATCTCCAGATACAGCAGGAAAAAATACTGACTGGATCATTTCAGTTTCAAGAATTTAACCATTTAAAATGAGAGTAAATCCAGCACTGATGATGATTCTATTAAACAAAAAAAAGAACTAAAAATACCAATATGTATTTTTTTTTCATTCTAAAAAAAACATAAGGTGTCCTCTAAAGGCCAAGAAGGCCCTGAGAGCTCTCCTCTGAATGTTTTTGACCATTGAAATAAGTGCTGTTCAATCCTGTTCAATCTAATTTATCAAGCTAACTGCCAACAGCCGAATAAAGCCAAGCAGCCAGGTTAACTTAATTAACTAACCGGTGTCAGAATCGCTCTCTAATTAAGATTAAGAGACCCTTATTAGTCCCACAACGGGGAAATTTCTCCTCCGCATTTAACCCATCCGTGAAGTGAAACACCACATACACACTAGTGAGCACACACACACACTAGGGGGCAGTGAACACACTTGCCCAGAGCAGTTGGGGGTTAGGTGTCTTGCTCAAGGACACCTCAGTCATGTGCTGTCGGCTCTGGGGATCGAACCAGCGACATTCCAGTCATGAGGCTGGTTCCCTAACCTCCAGCCCATGATTGCCCCATGTTATTTACTGCTAGATGTCGTTTAGAAATGTTTATTGGCAAACATAATAACGCAGCTAAAATTGAGCTTATCTTCAATCTTCTGTTTTAGCATTGCTTTAAATTGGTCTTCGTGCACATTTTGTCAGTTGTCTACATTTTCCTTTATACATGGACTGATCCAAAACATCTTCAGCTTTAGAAAGAAGATAAAACATCAGACCCTTCAGATTATTAGGACAGCATGTGTAGGGGGTTATATGTCCCTCAGTAACACCTTTCCACACTTTCTTAGCCTGATCATTCTGCCTAATTTACTGCAACCGCTGTTCTAACTGCAGGTTTTTAAATCATTATTTAAAAGCAAACTTTTAAACACTTGACCTCAGCAGTGAGTTTATCACAATATACATTAGAATAAAGTCATATTCATAATTCAAATAAACATAAAAACAATAAAAAGTAACAAGAATTTCTTGGGTCCATATTTTTCCTCGACACCTTCACAGCCGCCACAGAGACTCGTTAATATCATCAATTACATCATGAGCTCAATTTACTGAGCACTGATTGGTCAAACCAGGAGCTGCTTTATAACTACATATAATACTGGACTTCCTCGAGGAGAGGCTTGGAAATGGGTAAACAAACAAACATCCAGAAAATCACTATTTATTATATATATATACATATAGTGTCTGTCTGTCTGCCCTGCGATGGACTGGCGACCTGTCCAGGGTGTATCCTGCCTTCCGCCTGATGGCCGCTGGGATAGGCTCCAGCACGCCCCCCTGCGACCCTGACGGAGAAGCGGTTTAGAAAATAGATGGATGGATTATGATTTTATGTGTGTACAACAGTTCACAACTGTGTTTGCTACTCATGTTTCTTTTTCAACAAACATTATTGAGGTATAAAGTCACTCCAAGTGAAAGCATTTCAGTCTAAAGTCCAAGTCAGTTGAAAGTCCATAATGAGTGTGTAATACTGACTGTAGCCAATCAGACATTATGAAAATGTGTCATTTGTTTCATGTTAAATTACTTAACGTTACACTTTCTAATTATATGACTGGTATTGTCAGTGCGTCAGAACATTTGCATGTATCATAAAAAATAGACCAACTGACCGTTTGCAAAACTCCCTTAGTGTCTGTCGCTTTGTCAGACAAGTGTTCAGTTCAGGGAACCTGACAAAGCAAACTTAAAACCGGGGATTCTTTTAGCAACGGGGTGTTAAAGCAGCAGGTTTTTCATAGGAATGATGCCATGAGTCTGAGTTACTATGCATCTTTACACAGAATGGGTTTCAGTGGCCACAGGCCTTCAGCTCAGGACATAAATGCCAACACCTGTCAAATAATGCTAATTTCTGCTAGCATCCATACGGCTTAGAAAATGGATGGATGGATATAAAATCATTATCTATTAATATTCTATACATTTTGTTTATTCAAATATTAACACTTTTCTCAGCAAATATGTGCCAAAGACTTTTGCACAGTACTGTACTTTAACTTTCACTCAAAATACTAACAAATATTTATCTGAAGTTACAATTCATCAGAAAGACCAGTGACTACAGCAACAATGTGCAACAAAACATTGCTGAGCTGCACAAATATCTAAATTATCTGACTAAATATCTAAACAGTGGAAAAATGCTGATTTTCACTACCAGAGCAAGAATTAAGAAGTCTAAAGCAACTGGAAAAGCTGAGAATCTGGTCTTTTCAAGGGAAATCATCTTTAATGTAGTGGATATATCTAATATTTCTCATTTTGAGATGTTCTTTCCGAGATATTTTAACATGTTTTAAGTATTTTATTAAGTGACATTTTTGCTCTGCTGGCAAATCATTGGTTGTTTTAAGAAATAATGACTGGAAGAAGCAAAACTGTCTACGAAGTGAAGTACAGAGTACAATTAAAGTGATGAGGAGAGAGATGATTTTTTAAGCAGTAATAAGTAACAATCCCATTATAATCTTCCCTACACTGGAGCTCTCCAAGCTAACCTTAATGTGAGCCTCTGCCCTCTTTAACACTCAAAATGCAGTTATGATATTAATAACATGGATTAGTACATTTAACCTCAACACGTATATTAAACTTGTATTTTCATGGGGCCCTTGGCTCATGAGGGCCCTAGGCGACTGCCTACCTTTGCCTAAAGACTCCTGTCCACAGTGAACAGAAGAAGGGTTTGATGCCATGCAGAAAAGCACCTCCTCACCACTGTGAAGTATGGTGGTGAATCTATGATACCATGGGACTGTTCTTCAAAAGGCCCTGGACAACATTTTCAGGTACATGGTATCTCTGGCTCCATTAAGCAAATATTAAAACCTTACGGTCTCAAACAGAAGGCTTGAACTGGGCCATGGTGGGATCTTTCAGCAGGACAATGGTCCTAATCACTACTCAAAATTTAAACCAAAATAGTTCGCTGAACTCAGAAATAAGGTTTTACCATGGCTACTCCAGTCGCCTGACCTGAACCCCATAGAAATCCTGAGGGATTGAGCTTAAGAGGAGAGTCCACAGTGAGAATCTGAAGGATCGGGAGAGATTCTGTAAGGAGGAACGGTCTCAGATCCTTTGCCATAAGTTCTCGGATCTCATTGTAATGCTCAATGAGACCCGAGAACATATGGAGTACAGGAGAAGCCTCAGAGCTGTTTTCTTTGTAAGGAGGCTGCACAAAGAACTAAATGAAGCGATGCTGACAATTGACAACTGTGCGACACATAAATTTAGGTTTTCATGATAAGACTTACTTTTTCTTTCAATCAGTGTCTTTCAAATAAAGGTTCAATTTACAGTTTATAAAAACGATGTAGTTTTCATCTCTGCACTGATGATTAGATGGTGCATTTTATTTGGAAAGTTGGGAAAAATATATATTACATATCGTGAACAAGTATCAAGTACCCCATGGTGTGCTTTAGTATTCTCCCTGCCTTAACTCACCCACTTCCACTTTAACTCAGGAAACACACATCATTAGCTGGGGCCTCATTCACGAACCGTTTTTAAGACTACTTTTACTAATGTTTTCTTATTTGGGATTTGTTTTTTTAGGTAAGAACAGAACTTACACACACTCAAGGGCGAACAATCCTGTGCTATAAGAACACACCGTGAATCTTGTGTAGACTTTTTCTTAGCAACTTTTTCAAGAACAAAAAATAAATAAATAAATAATTACCAAGATAATGACAAATAAGGCCCATTAAGTATTAGGAAAAACACCAAAAGCAGGGGTTCCTCAGTTCTACAACTGGGAAATATCAGCTACAACATTCATTATTGTTCAGACCACAAGACTATTCCTGACCAGATATCATTTGAGTGGTAGACCATTCAGCACAACAGTGCCATAGTAGGTGCACTGTAGCATGTGTGGCGCTGCAACAAGCGTATCCTGCACTGTGATATATCTGGGGGTTTTGCTGAGGTCAGAAACTGACCACTTATGAATGGTTGGTGAATGGTTAACACAAACTGTGCATCAACAAATGGGCTACAGTCTCTAAAAGAACACCAGCAAGAAGGACCTACTTGCTGTTTCAAGTCATATCGAGGTGAGTCCTATACCAAAAAGTAGTTTTGATGTAGGACTCACATAGATATGACTTTGGTGCAGGACTCACATAGACATGACTGGTGCAGGACTCACATAGATATGACTTTGGTGTAGGACTCACTTAGATATGACTTTGGTGTAGGACTCACATAGATATGACTTTGGTGTAGGACTCACATAGATATGACTTTGGTGTAGGACTCACATAGACATGACTGGTGCAGGACTCACATAGACATGACTTTGGTGCAGGACTCACATAGACATGACTGGTGCAGGACTCACATAGATATGACTTTGGTGTAGGACTCATTTAGATATGACTTTGGTGCAGGACTCACATAGATATGACTTTGGTGTAGGACTCACATAGATATGACTTTGGTGTAGGACTCACATAGACATGACTGGTGCAGGACTCACATAGACATGACTTTGGTGCAGGACTCACATAGACATGACTGGTGCAGGACTCACATAGATATGACTTTGGTGTAGGACTCATTTAGATATGACTTTGGTGCAGGACTCACATAGATATGACTTTGGTGCAGGACTCACATAGACATGACTGGTGCAGGACTCACATAGATATGACTTTGGTGTAGGACTCATTTAGATATGACTTTGGTGCAGGACTCACATAGATATGACTTTGGTGTAGGACTCACATAGATATGACTTTGGTGTAGGACTCACATAGATATGACTTTGGTGTAGGACTCACTTAGATATGACTTTGGTGTAGGACTCACATAGATATGACTTTGGTGTAGGACTCACATAGATATGACTTTGGTGTAGGACTCACATAGACATGACTGGTGCAGGACTCACATAGACATGACTTTGGTGTAGGACTCACATAGACATGACTGGTGCAGGACTCACATAGACATGACTTTGGTGTAGGACTCACACAGATATGACTTTGGTGTAGGACTCACATAGATATGACTTTGGTGTAGGACTCACATAGATATGACTTTGGTGTAGGACTCACTTAGATATGACTTTGGTGCAGGACTCACATAGATATGACTTTGGTGTAGGACTCACATAGATATGACTTTGGTGTAGGACTCACATAGATATGACTTTGGTGTAGGACTCACTTAGATATGACTTTGGTGCAGGACTCACATAGATATGACTTTGGTGTAGGACTCACATAGATATGACTTTGGTGTAGGACTCACACAGATATGACTTTGGTGTAGGACTCACATAGATATGACTTTGGTGTAGGACTCACATAGACATGACTTTGGTGTAGGACTCACATAGATATGACTTTGGTGTAGGACTCACATAGATATGACTTTGGTGCAGGACTCACATAGACATGACTTTGGTGCAGGACTCACATAGATATGACTTTGGTGTAGGACTCACATAGATATGACTTTGGTGTAGGACTCACATAGATATGACTTTGGTGTAGGACTCACATAGACATGACTTTGGTGTAGGACTCACATAGATATGACTTTGGTGTAGGACTCACATAGATATGACTTTGGTGTAGGACTCACATAGACATGACTTTGGTGTAGGACTCACATAGATATGACTTTGGTGTAGGACTCACACAGATATGACTTGTGTAGAGATCACAAGTACACCAGAATGATTCACTGTTGCATTTTAATGACTGTAATCTTAACCCCTTAAACTGCTTATTATTCTGTTATTAATCTTAAACCTCAATTCTTTACAATAAAAAAAAGTTTGTAATATGTAAACATTAAAATTGCAAAACCATACACAGAAACAAAGCAACTTCTTTTGTATTCACTTATTGAAATGGAAATAACTGGTTTATTATTCTGTAACTAATATTGTATTACTTTATATCCAGGACATATAGTTTTGAGAGTGAAGAAGGGAAATCAGGACCCCTCCAGAGTTTAAGGTGATAATAGAGGCACGAGTCAGAGGTTATCTATGGAATGGAGCACATGGGGATTTCAAGCCCACAATAGTGATGACAGTGAAATAGAGATGTTCACTTCTTCGTCTGTCATTCATTCACACCTGACTGGCCGTTGACTGGACCTGCAGCGATTTCTTCTACAAGACGTGTTAGCCAGAAGTCTGAGATAAGCTGTAAGGCAGGGGTCATCATTTATGGAGTCCAGCAAATTATGGAGATTTTCTTCTTCAAAACAACCCTACTGAACCTGGGAAAAATCTGCCAAAGTGAATCAAGTTAAAACAGGGAAATCAGCCAGCTGTGCTGGATTACAGCCCTCCAGCATCAGAGCTGATGTAAGGAGAACAACAGCCATTTCAATATTCAAATACATCACAGTCACATAAATACATTACAGCCTGTTGGTGTCTTTATTTTTATTTTACCAAATGCCAGTCAGTCTGTCATCAAACAATTTTAAGTTATGAGCTCTCAGAGCTCGAATGTAAAAATCCCATTCCCTGCTACTTTAATAATTAAGAGGTATGAAAAAAAACAGCCCAAGCATGCCCTCTGCTGTTCAAACTGGCAAAATAGCAATGCATATCAGGACTGGCTGGGGTACATTAAATGGGCCATTTCTTGCTATAACAGTTACGTAGGTTACTAACGCTACCACGCTACCCTCCCCCCTCCCCCATCCCCCCCCAAAAGAGTACGCACTATTAAAAATTTCTTTCAAGGTTAATTCGACAATTGTTTATAAATTGCTGTATAATAAAAAGGTATTCAAAGTGGTTTGAACAGGTTCATTTGTAGAGAACAAATATTGCCAAACCTGGTCAATTCTTTGACAACTACTTTGCCTTACAACACCCTGAATGTAGAGCCCCACCATGGCTGGACTTTAAGATGTTTTAGGCCAAGAACTCCTGAAAACTATCATAAAAAAATGTCTCAGGCATCAGGCAGCACATTCATAACCTTTTCATGTAGTAAGGCATCTTTTAGAAGCGTTAAATTCTTTAGACGTCTGGTTCAGATTATCACCAATGTGAACGACTGCGAATGGGAAAATGTCAGTGAAACGGCTTATTTCACATCACTCCACTCTGAGTGACAATTTCATACAGAAATTATAAAGAAATGTATCTTAAGTAAATGGAATTTCCATCATTTGTCAAAAAGCGTAGCTGGTCCAGACATTTTTGTATATTTTCTTTAACTTAAGAGTGAAGCATTCATTCTTGCATATGAAAGGATATTATAGGGCTAGGAGGGGTGTGGGCCTCCTCCCAAGCAGAACATCACATTGGGCTCCTAAATGCTCAGAAATGGATCTCATTAAATGTCTAAAGTATTATTTTTTTCCACTGAAAACAGCTTGAATTACACTGAACAGCTCAAGCTCAATGTTGGAACCATCCACCCATCCATCCATTTTCTAAGCCGCTTCTCCGTCAGGGTTGCGGGGGGGTGCTGGAGTCTATCCCAGCAGTCTTCGGGCGGAAGGCAGGATACACCCTCGACAGGTTGCCAGTCCATCGCAGGGCAGACAGACAGACACAGACAGTCACTCACACCCAGGGGTAATTTACCATGTCCAATTGGCCTGACTGCATGTCTTTGGACTGCGGGAAGAAACCAGAGAACCCGGAGGAAACCCACACAGACACAGGGAGAACATGCAAACTCCACACAGAGAGGACCCTGGTCGCCCGGCCGGGGAATCGAACCCAGGCCCTCCTCGCTGTGAGTGCTACCCACCACGCCACCGTGCCGCCCATGTTGGAACCATTTAAAACCATTTAGAAACACACACACAATGTTTGAATTCAACGTTTTATTAAGTTGACGTGGTTCTAGCATTACCGTCATATACTTTCCCCCCCAGTTGTTAACTTGCAATTACATATATAGTAATATACTATGTGTATACACAAATTTGAAGCATAAAAAAATACAAATACAAAAAACATTTTATAGGATAGTAGTATAGGAACAGCAGTGACAAAGTGGAGCAGAAGACGTTTCAGACTGTTTCTGCTCTTTTTTCCAAATTTTAAATATGTTTTGCAGATTGCACGCTCAAATGAAAGAAAAAAAAAAGTCTACATATGTATCTTAGACTGAGACGACAGTCCACAGCAGCCTCAGTGAAAACATACTTGTGCCCGTTAAGTGTTAGCTCTGTATTCCTCCCCACAAAAACAAAAGAATAAAAAAAGGGGCACCAACTGCAATGTTACTGTGGACTGAACTAGTGTCCTTCAGTGGAAGAGGTGGATCAGTGCGCATGTGCTAGGACAGCCGCACTTCCTTTCTGTTCGCTAGACGAAAACGAAAAGTGTTTTCTTTTTTTTTAAAAAAATAAATAAATAAATTACAGCGCTGCGATGCCCGACGCTGTCCAGCGTCTCCTCTGTTGGTCAGCATGGCCTGGACGTCATGCACCGTGGAGGCACATTTCACAAGACACTGACTCAGTGAGCAAGCAAACTCATCACTCCACTGGGAAGGATTTCAAAAACCGCTCAGATCAGCTAAGACACAAGGGTTGACAGTAACTAGCTAGGTTATAAAGAGGATAATGTAAACATACAGGTATTCAAAACCAGCCAAACTACACGGTGGTGCCACATAGTCAAGGTAAGTAAACGTGAAAGGTTATTGTTTAGAAAAAACACTAGCCATGTAAACATCACCTTATTCAGGCAATATATAGAGAGGGCCGGATGGACCTCTGTAAGAGTTATAGCTTGTATTCCACTATTAAAAGCCCTTTGTGTGTGAAATAGAGACTTAGGGGAAAATAGCATGCACTGATAACGAATAGTACGCTCTTTAGTTTATGTACAATGGCGAACGAGATATGCTTGTAGCCCGGCGAAGTGAATTTAACAATTTCTCTCATTGTTATTTTCCCTGACTGCAATTCAAAATGAAATTTTTGACATTTTGTTGGTCATTAATTAAAGGCAACATTGTCAAAAAATATGCTTTATAAACAGACAATAATATGTATAATCCGTAAGAACATTCAACTGCAAAAGAGTTGAACTGAAGCAAAACGATTGCGTATCTTATAGAAAAAAACATGGTTGCAAATCATAAGCTTAGAGCTTTATTTTTATTGGATTGCATACTGCTACAGTCTGAAGTCACCATACGCTCTGTAGTCGTACGGTATATAGATTGTGTGCTCTATCTACACTCGGCAATAAACAGTGCGTGGGTGTGAATTAGGGGCGTGTGGATACCATTTTGGAGCCGATTCCAATACCAAACACCTTAACAGCATCGGTTGATACATACTGATTCTTTAAATTGACCAAACTGCTCAAGTTAGTGTCTTTAGAACAATAGAACCATGAGCTCTCGAAATCTTCAGCACATACTGCAAATATGATAATTATCGGTGCCTTGTCAGGCCAGAATTAACACCAGCCAGTGATATCGATGCACCCCTAGTGTGAATGTGCCTTATATACACACTGACATATAAACTTTTTTTTGTTTACTCATTCACTAAACTTAAACTTAGAAAAAAAAAAAGTCAAGACTACTAATAACAGTCACTGTCATATAACTAATAAAGCAACTTTATGATGGCAGAGCCATAAAGTAATATATATAAAAAGGACCTGATTCAGTCATCTTAAACGCAAGGCTTGCCATGATTTTGAAGTTACAAAAAAGACTAACTTCTCTCAAAGCTTTGTCCGTCACTAAAAATGTCAGAATTGTTTCCCTCTCTCCAAAAACTATACATATGAAAAACTGTTCCAGTTTAACTGTGAGCCATTTGGAATTAACCCAACGATGGAAGACAAAGTTCAGCACAGCCTTTCAAGATCTCTTTCCGTCACTGCAGCAAGAACACCACCTCAAAAATTACAGAGGAAAAAAAAAAGAAGAAGAAAAAAAAAAACATCAGTACTGTAACCTTGAGTCGATATGGATGTTTCTCTCCTCCCTGATACGAAACCTGACGAACACTATGCAGGCTGAAGAGAAATTTGATCACCTCTAGTCCTACGTACATTCTAAAAATACAAGATCCTTGTCTGTTTGTTTGTCTTAAAAGCATAAACAAAAACAAAAAACGCCTTCACTGGTAAACACCATTTATCAGACACCTTGGTAGCTTTTGTAAGTTTAAAAAAAACAAAAACAAAACAAAACACCAAAAGCAAGCCTGTTCTACTCCCTTCTCAGTTATGGTTTTGACCACTGAGGTTCGACTTTGACTTAATATACATATCTCGATATTAAAACTGCTCACTGAACCAAAGGTTTCATGATTAAAATATTTTCAGTAAGTCAATGAGACCCTGAGTTAACTGTGGGCCAGATATAAACGTGGCCCTTTTAGCTCAGCTTACGACTCGCGACATGCATATTCCTGTCTTTCGCGTGGCCAAATGAAATCACCTTCCTCCTATAAACACAAAATAAAACAGTCCAGTTTTGCTGCGCAGGCACAAACAAGTGTCAACTACCCCAAAATCAACGTCCATTCCAAATACGCCAAATTTCTCTCTCGTTGCGATGTCGCGCATGTCATTTCGCTTGAGTGCCGACAGGACCAAGCCGTCTAAACGCACAGCTGTTTCACATTCGAGAGCCTTGTTCTTGAAGGATCTGTTAAAACAAAAATGCAGCAACTGTTAAGTAGGCGGCAGGGTGAAGCAAATGAATAAATAAATCACTGGAAAGAGCAGCTCATCAGTCATCTTGAGCATTAAAATATTTATTTTTCGGATTAGAATGCCTTTGCACTTTGCCGTGAAGAACTAGCAACGAGCCTAAACTCTAATATTACTCTGCCTACAGCATTAAAGGACAACGATATTAAACATCAATAATGCATTAAATGAGCCGGAGCGCTGAATTGAATTCGAGAGAGGAGCGATGTAGACATTTTCAGGAGAGAGATGTTCTTGCAAAGCGCAAGCTGCTCATGGGGGGGTGGGGGTGTGGTCGTTAAATATTGAGGAGGTTTTCCATCATTAACTCAGCCTTGTGTCAGATACCGACAGGGAGAAGATTGGACAAGCCGAGGGTAATTCTAGTTTGACTGGGGCTAATGAGTACGAGCGAAAAGCAAAAGGCAAGCGTGAAACAAATGAGGGAAAACCTACAGAAACCCACAGAGCTAATGTGCAAATGAGACCTCACCGTTTTACTGTGGCATTTTAAAAGGGTTAACATACATCACCATTAACCCTCTTCTTCTGGACGTAGCATGGAAGAATGGAAATGCACTATAGAATGAGCACACTAGTCAAACTCAGGAACATGACAATAGATCTGAGGTCTCTGGGCATGGATTAATTACGTTAACATAGATTTTCAATAGTATCTCCTCATGTACAGGTCTTTAAGCTTTAATCCCTGATCAGATGGGATCAGTTTTACATGGGGAGGTGGGATAATAACATTTTACCACCTTTCCTCTGTGATTTGTGTCTTGTCACTTTTACTCAGCATCAGTAAAGATTCTGGCTCCTTTTACCTTCAGTAAAACGAGCCATAGAAACAACGCCAGTTATACTAAACCAAATCAACATGTCAGTACAAACACAACTAAATTCTGTGGAAATGTATTTTCTGTAGCTAAAATCAAGCCAATTCATACTCTATATTTCCAAAAGTATTCAGTCACCCATCCAATTCATTGAATTCAGGTGTTTCAATCACTTCCATGGTCACAGGTGTATAAAGCCGAGCCCCTAGGCCTGCAGACCTCTTCTACAGACATTAGTGAAAGAATGGGTCGCTCTCAGGAGCTCAGTGAATTCCAGCGTGGTGCCGTGATCGGACGCCACAAGTCCAGTCGTGAAATTTCCTCACTACTAAATATTCCACAGCCAACTGTCAGTGGGATTATAACAAAGTGGAAGTGATTGGGAACGACAGCAGCTCAGCCACAAAGTGGTCGGCCACGTAAAATGACAGAGCGGGGTCAGCGGATGCTGAGGGGCATAGACTTCTACGTAGAGGTCACCAACTTTCTGCAGTCAGTGGCTACAGACCTCCAAACTTCATGTGGCCTTCAGATCAGCTCAAGAAGAGTGTAGAGACCTTCATGGAATGGGTTTCCATGGCTGAGCAGCTGCATCCAAGCCTTACATCACCAAGCGCAGTGCAAAGCATTGAATGCAGTGGTGTAAAGCGCCGCCACTGGACTCTAGAGCAGTGGAGACGTGTTCTCTGGAGTGACCAATCACACTTTTCCGTCTGGCAATCTGATGGATGAGTATGGGTGTGGCGGTTGCCAGGAGAACGATACTTCTCTGACCGCATTGTGCCAAGTGTAAAGTTTGGTGGAGGGGGGATCATGGTGTGGGGTTGTTTGTCAGGAGTTGGGCTCGGCTCCTTAGTTCCAGTGAAAGAACTCTTAAAGCTTCAGCACCAAGAGATTTTGGACAATTTCATGCTCCCAAATTTGTGGGAACAGTTTGGGGACGGCCCCTTCCTGCTCCAACATGACTGCGCACCAGTGCACAAAGCAGGTCCATAAAGACGTGGATGAGCCAGTTAGGTGTGGAAGAACTTCACTGGCCTGCACAGAGTCCTGACCTCAACCTAATAGAACACCTTTGGGATGAATTAGAGCGGAGACTGTGAGCCAGGCTTTCTGGTCCAACATCAGTGTCTGACCTCACAAATGTGTTTCTGGAAGAACGGCCAAAAATTCCCATAAACACACTCCTAACCCTTGTGGAAAGCCTTCCCAGAAGAGTTGAAGCTATTATGGCTGCAAAAGGTGGGCAGACATCATATTAAACCCTATGGATTGAAAATGGGATGTCACTCAAGTTCATGTGTGTGTGAAGGCAGATGACCAAATACTTTTGGCTATATAGTGTATGTTATTGTCCTACATTATGTACACTCAGAACAGAAATTGCAGATTTTTTTTTTTTTTTATGCAGTGATGACTGCTGGTCTTGAAATCCCAAGCGAATGCCAATGCTAAAGACACTGTACATGCACAGCGCAGTCAGCAAGGTAAAAGATCAGAGTAAATGAAACAACCACATTAAACGTATAAACGTGTTTTCTACTGTTTTCTTGAGTAAATTGCGTATACTGAGCAGCCACTCTGATCTCTGTCATTTACGATTTCTTAATCGTGCTAATTAGTCATAAACATTACAGACATTCTGTGGTAAACTGGCCTAACCCCACATCCTCATGTAAAACCAATCCCTTTCTAACAGGCTTTAAGTTAGAATTAAATAAAAGTGGCATTAGCGACCACAAACAATACCAAATATAGCAGTAATGTCTGCTTTCTGTGCTTGTACTCCCCGCTGTGTACAAAAGATGCAGCAGAGCGGTGCGCAGATGCTCACCTTGGCCTTTTCACTCGGCTCGCTGCTCGTGCCGTACGACTGATTATGCAGCTCCTTGGAAACAACGCAGAGGAACTCTGCCTGGTCTTCATTTCCGTAGTTATACGATGAGCCGATACTGACCAGCTGGAAGGAGGAGCAGAAGAGGACAAATGAGCTCAGGGCTTTCCACAAATAATTGAAATTTGTATGTAGAGTTAGAAAGTGCTGGCCACTTTATTCATTAAGTGATTCTGGTGATGTGCAGCATGTAAGGCACACAAGAGAGAGGCACTATGAGCCTGAATAAACAAAGCACTAGAATTTACAGTACACTAGAATTACGTAGATCCCAATGAGCTGTTAACCAAATCTTGTAAAGACTGACACATATTTGTGCAAAATTACTTTAAGATCTGCACAGGACAATGCTTAACCTTGGAATGTAACAAGTGAGAACATCTAGAGATAAAAGGCATTATTTTCAACCTACCCACAGGCAGGTGAAAGTGTGCGCACGTCTCAGTGGTGATCCCAGAGGAAGAGCTTAATGCACAAAACAGCCCAGACATGCCCGCCCAACCTTTCCACTCCAAACAACCACTTCCTTTCTCTCTTGCTACCGTCCCTCTCATGCATTTCACACTTCCAACAGAAATACCACACCCAAAGGAAAGAGGCAATATAGAAACTATTTTTTCTTGCCGGGGGAAGAGTTCGGCCTACACAGCTTACTGAATTAACACAAATTACTCACAGACTGCTATTTCAGCACATCCATCACAGTAACCAAGCCAACTTTTATCGGAGAACCAGTTGAGGGTCAACTGATGCACGGCATCATGCAGTGCACAAAAATGTATAATTTACAGAAAAAAAAAAAAAAAAACTTGCCTTCCACCTGCAGCTATTCTTGATTTCTTGCAACGCACAATTTGGCAAATTCTTACGAACTATAACCCACCACTATTAACAATTAACCTTCCATCAAAAATACCACCAATCAAAATATAAATCATAAAATAGACCGTTCTAGTTCTGAAATCATGTACTGAAATATACAACACAACACTTAAGAGCACATACATAAACTGAATTCTGTATTAATGTACAAAAAAAATGAAAAAGTCTTCCTTGTGTGGACTGTAGAATGTAGTACTAGTAGGTGGCACCAGGCAAACACACTACACAAGAGCGCATGTGAAGAAATCAAGATGGAACAGTCTTAAACAAAACCCTTCATAAGAACCCAGATTCATGTAAACAGAGGAGCTGAAACTATAATGCTTACACGACCAAAAACTAAACAAATGACTGGGCTATATAATGATGGGCTACTGAGCGTTTTGTATTCTAGAGTCTGCTCATGACAGCCTCAAATTAAAATAAATATAAAGGCTATCACCACAGCTAGCTTTGGCTCAATGCACCTCAGTAACGATGGCTCTGGAAAACCGTCCACTATGTCCTTCTCTGTAATTTGCACACCCATGGACAAAACAGTTGTTTGCCTCACTGCTTCGCCCTCACAAAAAGTAGTCTCGGATAACACTGTTTTTGCCTGAGCACTTAATTTTTCAGTAGTCCTGTCTAACAGAACTAACTGCCTATTTAAAAACATCCCTCAACTTGAATGATAAACCTGCCTATTTAAAAAGGAAATGCAAATAATTGGAAATATGATTAAAAAAATAATAAATAGCCTTTTTTTAACTGATTGGGACATTAGCTCAACAACTGTTTATTAGTTCATGATTAACCACTTACATTCCTGCTTCATAATGCATCTACTTTCTGTACACAAGAGTTTCTGTCTCTTCTTTTCCTCTCTTTCTGTTCCCTCAGTAGTCACTAAATAATACGGCGACTCCCCTGTGATACATCAGCACCACCTATTAACTAAGCACAGGTAATTAGTGTTGCTTTGTGGTCCGAATGTGCATATACTCAGTTCCTTTTATGCCAACATCACTGTTCAGCAGCTTAAAGCTCTTCCTTTCAAGTCAATCACAGGTTCTTTTCAACTTTAGACACTCACCTGTTCAAACTTCCAGCCATCAGACATGGTGGAGACCATCTGAGTTAGCTCCTCCTCTTGGCACTGCAAGACTCTATAGACATGTTTCATGGGAAGCTGGGAATTCAACAAAGACATAAAATTATTAAAGCATCTTCTAAACAGCATCAATTCCTTGCAGGCTGTTATAACCAAACACAGCCCACTCTACAGACATTCCCCACTGTGAAGCTTTTCAATGAGAGGAACACAAAAAAAGAACATTTACATTGCTTTGTTCCTAGTCAGAGGTCCTGCTGAATTCATGGGCGGTCAGGTCCTGAGAAACAGTTCCCTCCAGCACAAATGCATTACACATTCCATGCTACTCCTATAGGAGGCTAAATTTGGTGGCCAGACTGTGCTAATCACCGACCTCAAGAGATTGCTTCGGAAGAAACCAGCCAAGGAATGTGATAAGAGATTGGGGGGGGGGGGGGGGGGGGGGGGGGGTTCTAACAGCCTTTGAGGAATCAATGGCATGGTAAACCCACACTTTATGCAATGACACTTAAGGGAAGAAATTCTTGGCTCTCACCAACAAGCAATTTAAGGTCAAATCATACAGACTTTACTCACCTGAGCCGTTTTGCAGTCTCTCTCCCTGATTTTATCTTTGACCAGTTTTATCAATGATGTAATGTTGTAGAACTCGGCCTCTTCAAGAACACCTGGCGGGCGATAACACAGCCAAGGAACAATGAACATTCGCATTTGGATCATACCTGCTAGGAATAAAGAAACTACGACGGGGTAACTTGCATATCCAAAGAACAAATACAACAAATAGCGACCAGCCCTTTACGGCGTGTCTAGACATGACAGCACTGTCATCATACCTTCTTCTGCAAGGCCTCTGTTGAGCACCAGCTTTCCATGCCTCAGATAATTGAGTACTGGACCGAAGTAGGTCGGGTCCCGATCTATCAAATAAGCACCTGTTTCATCCTAGTTGGGAGAAAGTCAGCTTGGTAAACATGTTTAACAACGCATTACAACCACGTCTCTCTCACTTGACTTAAGAAAAGCCATACAAATACTTGCTTAACAGATTTGCTTACTGTACAAACAAATCACTTCACCAAAGTGGCGCTTATGCAAATGAGCCATCATCTGGGGTCAAAACACTCCTCTTAAGGAGCTTAACATGATTCAACCTGTCAATTCAAACAGGAACTCCTGTTTACTGAAAATAAAAACGTACCTTTTACCCAGCTGGAGCCTTAGCTGAACAACTGCTGTCAGTTCACGATAAATCATTTACAACACTATTTCATAATACATTACTTTTTGGATGTAACCATTTCTGTCTCTGTTTCTTTAAGGAGCTTGAGGCAGTTATCAGCGGCAAAGTTGTTACCATGTTAAAGCACGACTGGACACTATTTATTATCCTCTGCAGTAGCCATTATTTGAGTTATGCACCAAAAGCCAGACGTTTACAGAACCAGCCTTCAGGTGATTTGAGCAATCAACGAAGTTGCAGCCAGTTAGAGGGTCTAATCTTTCTCTTCTTGGTGTGGGGTTACCAGTTTATCCATTTTCTTCTATACTTCAAATATTCTTACACTTAAATTATGCTCATTGTCGCCTCTTCTTAATTTTGAAACAACCCAAGTTAACTAATGCCCAGATTTTAAAAAAATCTACTGCTACCTGTTAAGCAGCAGCAGGTTAGGCTACTTAAAACATTACTGCTTCAAAGGGAAACACCACTGATTGTTCAACAATCCTACAGAATTAAATGGCTGAGATGTAAACAAAGTCATTCAGAGCAGTTTGCTCTCTATTCTGTTCTACAGAAACAGAGTCAGAATTATCCACAGCGGTGGTGACAGGAACCAGATGTTCACCGCTAAAAGCTCCCTCCCAAAAAGGTATTACATGAGCTGGTTAGGTTAGATGTGTCCTGCCTGGTGTCTGACACACTTGTGTGTTGTGTGAAAAGGTTTTGGCTTCAACTGTATCTTAATGCATTCATGGCTGAGGGGTACATGCGGGATGCTGTATGGCAAAATAGTCCCCAAAGAAAACAGCAAAACTGACCCCTTACTTTTTCATATGATGATGGCTTTATTATTTTGCCGTCAACATCACAACAAAAACTCAGATGGTGTGCAAGCTCACTGGTGGTTCGGGACAACAGATAAAACGTCTATATCTGTTGTGTTGTAGACACCGAGATCCCTGGTTCCCACCACCAGCACTGTAAAGAAATCTGTAAGTTTCACTGCACATGATCCATTTCCCATCAAATCACTCTCTACGACTTGGTTTCACATCTCAAGGACTGAGCTATTCAGAAATGTCAAAATAACGTCTAGAGAAACGGCTTCGAACAGATAACCGGCAGACAGCTGCGGCTATAATGGCTAAAAGGCGACACACAAAAGGCAACAACGCAGTCCGGCTCAAGTGCTGAAACGTTAAGCCCAAGCCTCAGGAGGCAAACTAACTGAAAAACGGCAGGGTAACGTCCTTAAACAGCCACGTTTAGACCAACTTCAAAACAAGCAGGAGAATTAGCCACCGTTACCTGTAACAGACAGCCTTACATAAGCTAGCTGGTTAGCTTGCGAGCTAACGTGGAACTTTTTGAACAGCTAAACGGGCCGCTAGAGTTATAAATAGGCTAAAGCTGTATTTTACTGCTGTAGCTTTATGTCACTGCGTTATTTAACAAGTTACGCTGGCTTGTGATGATCCCGCTGGCAGTTAAGGTTCGCTAAGCTAGCTACATTTATGCGTGTGTTTGGGAAGCTAACGTCTCCAGTTAGCTAGCGTTAGCACTCCAGCTAACTCGCTAACTGCCGGTTGTCATTCACTCCAACGGTAACCGGCGCTCACCGCTCCTGGTCGCAGTCGGCAAATACTTTGTTACTGGCTTCCGTCTCAACAACCGGCCGTCGGCAGACGATCAATAACCAAACAAGCAGATGAATTTGTGTAGTCATCGTGATCTGTAGCCCGTTAGCCCGTCCCCTACCTCATAACATTAGCTGCTGCCGCTAAAGTCAGCTAGCCTGCCCCGCGCTGCCGCTGTCCAGAAGACAGGCGAGTTCACCAGCTCAAATCGACTGACAGAGGACGAGCCAACGCCTCTCGGACAGCCACCATCTCGGGTTAAAACAATGAGCGAGACAAGTGAAGGAAGCCCCGTCAGTCGAGTGAAGTGGCTCCTGCATGTTAGCTAACGTCAGCTATCGCCACTTACCTTGTCGGAGTCGAGGTCGGGGTCGGCCTGGCACAGTCGGTAAAGGAAAGACTTGGGGTCTCTGCACAGCGTTTGTCTCGTCGTGAGGAAGTACGTGCCGCCGACGTTGAGGCGAACCCACTTTGACGAGCCGCTTCCAGACGACTGCATTCTCTCTCCCGGAGACAGGCCGGGACACCTCCGACCAACAGAGCCGCTCGGGTCAGGGCTCTTCTCCGCCATCCCTCCTTCCTCTCTCCTCTCCAGCAGCCTGACTGAGCGCAAAGCAGGAAACGATCAGCAGCACCCCGCCTGCGGCCCACCCACCCGCGCCGCCTCCTCTCAGCTCACTCCGCGCAGGGGCTGAGCGTGCGGTGTGTGATTGGACGGAGCATGAACTGAAGATGTGGACCATTGCTTGAGAACGCGCTGACATTTGGAGCAGATGGAATAAGAGTGCACTCACTGAGCACTCTGCTACTGTACACGTGGCGTATAGGTGCACTTTGTAGTTCTACACCTTCAGACTCTAGTACACTGGTTTTGTTCATCAACAATCAGGACCCCCACAGGACCACCACAGAGCATTCTCAGCACTGCAGTAGCACTGATGTGGTGGTGGTGTGTTAGTGTGTGTTGCGCTGGTCTGAGTGGATCAGACACAGCAGTGCTGCTGGAGCTCCGTGTCACTGCTGGGCTGAGAATCATCCCCCAACCAGAAACGTCCAGCCAACAGCGTCCTGTGGGCAGGGATGAAAGACTAGAAGATGACCGGCACCAAAAAGCGCAGCGACAGATGAGCCACTATCTAACAGAGTGGACACCGCTTAAACCCTCAGCAGCACTGCTGTGTCTGATCCACTCGTACCATCACAACACACACCAACACGCCATCACGGCAGTACTGACATTATTAAAAGTCCTGTCATTTTTGTTATGGAAATTTGTTGCCATGATATTACCCGGTTATGATCCACTGTTTACTGTAACGTTACCTGTTACCTGTATCTCTAAAGTCAAGTGGCCTTCACCCTTTAATCCTTTACTGCATGTTGATGTGATTTTTATTTATTTATTTATTGTTGGACTGCAAGAGTCATAACTGGCCAAAGTGTTTGGCCAGGGAAGCTGAAGGCTTTCTGAGTGGCAAACTTTTATCTGATCAGATGCTTTCCCGCTCTAGTCTGTGCTTCTTCATATCACATGGTGAAATCCCAGCTCTGCAGCTCTGGAAGTGTGTGCATCGTTCAGTATTCATACACAAACTGTAAGCAAAACAAGATGAAGCGCAATCCGTTGAAGGCTAGCATTTCTTTTGTCATGAATAAAGCCAGATTGGTTTTTATAGGGTTTTCATAAAGTGGGAACATGTCATTGTTGCCATAAGGCAACAGCAGGTGACAGTGGAACTGGAAGATGCAGAGAATGAGAATAACCTTCATTAAACCACGCACCAATTTTTTGACATTTGCAATGGAAGTTTTTTTTTTTTTAAATGAATTATTATTTATTTTCCTGCGATCGACTGGCGACCTGTCCAGGGTGTATCCTGCCTTCTGCCCAGTGACCGCTGGGATAGGCTCCAGCACCACCCCTGCAACCCTGAGGGAGAAGTGGCTTAGAAAATGTGTGTGTGTGTTATTTTCATAATTTATGAACATTTATATTTTATAAACATTTATGTTTTGACAGTGAATGCGCTTATAGCCTATGTCTGGGTACTGGGTCATTCCCACTGAATGCACTGCAAATTACTTTTACAGCTTTTGGCTGACGCTCTTATCCAGAGCGACTTACAACTTGGTCATTTTACACAGGTAGGCAGAGGCAGCGTTAGGAGTCTTGCCCAAGGACCCTTATTGGTATAGTGTAGGGTGTTTACCCAGGTGGGGTATTGAACCCCAGTCTACAGTGTAGAAGGCAGAGGTGTTACCCACTACACTACACCAACCACTAAATTAGCTATACTGTCACAAGATGTTGACATGTGGCAATATATCTAATCATGTCATATTCAGTAAGAAAATGGTTATTTCATTATCAACCAAACCAAGCAAAGCATTCAAAAACTAAAAAATGTTAAAGCGTTATGAGTTATTAAAAAGAGAGAAAGCATTGTGGACAAATATTCCCCAGGACTTTTAATTTGGAAAGTAATTTGTGTAAAGTTTGTTATTAATTGTGTCAAGTATTAAGATGTTATTTGTGAAATCTTTTCTTCTTTAGTATTTAATAAAATTGTTATGTATTGAACTGAAACTCCTAATAAGGCTTATTTCTTAACCCCTTAAATGGCCAGCGCCCACCAGGGGGCCCAACATTTTATTACACATTTCTATAACCTAAGAATAGCTCAACCAGTTTGCACTAAAGTCCCTGTAGTTTCTATATAATAGGTCTGGGATTTTAAGGGGTTAAAAAGCAAATTATTTTATAAGTGTGAAGCACTGAACAAAAACACACTACACAGCTGCAGTGATCACTGAGCTCTGCTAACGGACTGCAGTATCTCACAACGCCAGCCTTGAGGACCACGCCTTCTGCACAGTTGATGAGTTGTTCTTGCTGTAACCCACACACTCCGCACACAGTTGTCAAGCCTATTTTGAGCTGAGAGTTTATTAGATCAAGCAGAACATAAGAATGTTCTTCATACAGGCTCCCTAGGACTGGGACTGAGATGCACTCACCCACTTTGGCCTATTTTGCCTGTTTGTCTGCTCTAATCTTTACTGTTATTGCACCAGAACTCATTATAGCTCAGTCTTACAGCACACCACAGTGTTGTGGTTGGAGGCCGTTACAAGGTATGGCGTTATGGTGGTTATCATATCCTTCGTTCCACAGTGGGATGACATAAAGCTGAGGCAAAGCCAGATATCAAACTGTTATAAATGCTAATGCCAGCTGCTCTACAGTGGGGATTGTTGGGGCCTTTAGTGAGGTCCATGTTGCAGAAATGCGACCTAATTTACACACTTCCGAATATATTTACCATAGAAAGTGCTCATTTCTGACCTCCTTTTCCTTTTTCAACACATTACTCTTTGTATCTATAATTTCATTTCCCCTTCATTCATCCCTAAACTCCAGTTAGTCTCTTGAATTTAGCCCATTTAGTTAATTATTCCATTTTTTTTGGATCAATTTATTGAAACTGAAACGTTGAAATGTATAAATCAAATCGAATCCATTGAAATGATTTTTTATCCACGTAAATGAAGTTCATCATCCATCAGTAGAATGATACAGGACTGTTGTTAAGATAGCAGCAGCGCTTAGGCTTTAGGTTACGCTCTGCGAAATGCAGATTTACATGCTGATGTGGTCCGTCGGCTTGTAAGCACACACAGTCGTGTCTTATATTTTCAGCAAACTCTCACATTTATTTCAGAGCTGTAGTCTAAAGTGTGAAACAGACACAGTGGGCGAAAAGGCTATGGGCATAGCACAGCAGCTCTGCGGTCACTGAAGATTCAGTCGTGTCACTTCTGACTGGGTAATACTGGAATTTAAGGCTTAATTCATAAATTCTAAACTACCGAGGTCCAGACCTCCATATCCTTATAGTCACAGCCACGTTGGCCCTGTAGGCATTTTACCTTTTAAAATAGCACTGAGGGAATAATTAGCCTTTTGTCAGTTATGTAAATGTCTTGCCCCATGCCCCAAAATAAACACAGCACACTGCTCTCATCTTCTCTGTCATAGAAGTGTTGTTTTTAACCACAGGTCCTCTTAGGCCTATGTGGGTCACAGCCCAAAACAGGTTTATTGTGCACGTTTGGTAGCATGCAGACGTCCTGAAGAGGCCAAAATACAGAGTTATTAGTTCACAAATGACATTTTCCCAAGGGAGCTGTACAAAATGTGGGATTGCACACCGGCCATGCCACAACATGCCTTCTGGCTCCAAGCCATGAACGTGAAAGACTGGAGATGCCATGCTTTTGTAGTTTGTGAGTCAACTAATCATCATTTGGTCTCATTCCACTGCTTAGTTAAACCTGCCCTCGCCCACATATACTGTGTTAATCAGACCTGCACTACAAAGTCACTATTCACCCCAGAAGGGGAGAAATAAGCAATTGATCGAAAAGACTGGATTGTTCGAGCAGAGCGCACTCGCCCTCGGCAGGTTAGTGTCAGCGAGCTCATCGCCGAGCTATGCCCAATGTTTGTTTATGAGAAGTTTCAACAAAATGTACATACAATTTATGTACAATACAAGTTAATGGCTGGTTATAAACCTGGTATAGAACAGTACTGTTGGGCATTTCTGTCATATATATATATATATATATATATATATATACACAGCTGTATCAGCTGTCATGTATTAAGCATTTCGTGTTTCAGAAGGAAAAAGCATCTGGTTGTAGTGATTTCTGGCCAAGTTCTGCTGCTAAAGAAGTAAAAGCAATGGAACGTCCCTTACGATGTCATCAGGGATTCCCTGAAGAGAGTTTAGTGAGGCCAAGTGGATGAGAGTTTGTTAAAACTGGTTTGAAACGGGTGGATTTCTATAATTGTGGGATTATTTCTTCAACAACTGCTAATAATGTCTATTTACTTGTTTATAAGATAAACCCACTGCACATTTGTGCCTTCTTCCTTTTAGAAAAACCAGCATAGACCAGGATTATGTTGTGTTTTGGATGCTGGTATGCTGGCCAGCAGCAACGTAATTTGACATGCTGATCACCACCAAAGCCAGCATGTTTTGTTTTGATGCTGGTATACTGGTCAACCAGCATGACCATGCAGGGGTGACCAGCTAAACCAGCACCAGATCAGCATGAATCCCCATTTTTAGCAGCAGGGCTGTTAACCAACTGAAAAAAATCTTCTCCAACTTTTTCGAACACGGATACTTTAACTACACCAACCGTCAGTGGATCACTGTCTTTTTGGTGATGGACTCTTGGAGATTCTCTCTTGCAGTGTGTTGTTTCCAGCCTGCACTGTCTGCATTTAGTAACACATACACCTGTAAAATGTTGATTATAAAAGGCCCAAAACACTCGAACCCCAGATTCCACTTACTGATCCAAACAGTTCTTTAAAAATAAGATTTCTGTGGGGTCCACAGGTTTAGTCACTTACAGGCCTTAACATCAACCCAAATTCACAAACGTTTTTACATTGTTAGTTCATGGCCCTGCTCACATTAAGCATGATTCACTATACCACACCATTCAAAAGACAAACCTCTTGTCTTCCCATAAAAAATTTTGTCCACCACTAAAATATCGTCCGAGTTTGCTTACATCACAGTGCACCAGCAGACAGAGAAGTACTATCACGATTCTCCTCTCCTTCCCAACACCCCCCCTATCATTGAGCGAATGTTCAGCTAGCTGAGATACCCCTCCCTGATCCTCCGAAATACATGTAAAAGGTATGTGGACACAGCTCCTAATTATTGAGTTTAGGCGTTTCAGCCAACCGTTGTTGCTAATAGGTGTATAAAATCAAGCACACAGCTGTGCAGTCTTCAGATATTCCAGCGGCTGAGAGCCCTGACATCAACCCCACTGAAATTGTCGATTGCAAGCCAAGACTTCTTGTTCAACATCAGTGCCTGACCTCATAAATGCTCTTTTAACTGAACGGGCAAACATTTCCACAGACTCTTGTGGAAAGCCACCCGAAGAGTGGAGGTCATTATAGCTGTAAAGCGGGGGACAATTCCACATTAATGCCGATGGCTTTGCAATGAGATGTCCAGCAATCTCATAATAGCGATGGTCAGGTGTCCACATACTTTAGGCCATGTAACGAATGCCATGGCAGAGAAAGAAAATAATCATTCAACGGTCCACAGAAGTGTAGGGTTGATTTTCAGCAATTTTCTGTGGTCGTTGTCCATCCCGAATAGATTTGGCTCCCTTTGTTTGTGGAGTTACGTAAGAAATAAGTAAATTAACTCCCCCCTTACAGTGTATTAGAAATGACCATGGGGCTGCTTATCCTACACACACAGAAACAATCAAGAAAATGTACCACTCTTAAATAATAACAGCCTACATGCTTTTATTACAGGAGTTCATGTGGGACATTCTTCCATCTAATTATAATAAGCACGCAAAACCCAAACAAACATGTTCCTTAAAAGTTGACATAATTAATTCCGTGACCAAATCTGAAATGTATAATGAAAAAAAGAAAGGCTGCAAAAACATCGTTTACAGTGATGATTCACATTCAAAGGCATAACATCTCAGTACATACACAATGGCCCCTGAACACAAGCTCGTAAAACATGGTTCATATATTAGATTTTAAATAACACAAGGAACAGCATGCTGAGCCGCTCTCAGCGAATAACTTTATATAAGAATAAAAATATAAAAGGTGTGTATCCTTAGAACATTGCATTACTTTCTGTACATCACAGTCATATTCGGCCGCAAAACCAGGTAGAATTTCAAATACACAAAGTAACCGCAGAAATAAAGAGGAGAAAAAAAACAAAAACACATTGGAGGAGGAGAAACACACATCTGCACTACACAGCTGTTCTACGGTTCATTTGGACAGATCCAGCATTTCTAGGTGTTTTTTGGAACTGAGGAGCCATTTCAATATTTCGGATTGCACTTAGATTTATTTACAGGCGAGAATGGCGAATTTCACCGATGGAGGAAAAAAGAAATAAAAAGAAGCAACCACGCTATTTTCCAGTAAGGTAACCTCCGGAAAAGAAAGGAAAGAAAAAACAAACAAACAAACAAAAAAAAACGTACCCCAGGTAGATCTCGCACTTTCAGATCTAATGTAAAAAATAAAAAAAATAAAAAAAATAAATTAAATTAAAAAAAAACTAAAATATTCACACAGCAGTTCTGTAAACCTAGTAGTAAAACAAAAAAATGATACCCGAAATAAAGCCACGTCTATTCTCGGCGCAACACCGTCCCATGTACACAGCGCTGAACGACTATTTTATTTATTTATTTCATTTTCGCAGCTGATCTAAACGCATCACACACCAAGAACGTCTACAGGATCTAGTACACGGCGAGATGAACTGCTGTAGTTAGTTTTTTTTTTTTTGTCTTGTGGCAACAAAGAAAGAAAGAAAAAAAAAAAAAAACAGCACATAGCTAGCACGTCTCGGAGATGAAACGTCTGTAAGGTTCGCGAGTGGTTACGCACATCATCCCACTCCCACTGTCACTGATGCAGCACGCCCTCTATTAAAGCGAACAAAGCGAGCTCTGAATATTAATGATAACTCTGAAGTGATGGGGGTAGACACAGTGATGGAAAAACCTAGAGTCAAATCTCAACCACATCTTGCGTTTAGGCCTGCACATAAACACATTCGGCTGAGGATCGCGGAAAGAACAGCCACAGATTTTCACATACACTACAGGCCAAAAGCACAGAAGCAAGCAAACCCATTATAAACAAAGTCAACTCATCCGGCATGTTCACTGAAACCTATTTTAACCAAAGTTCCCTTGGTTTCAACTGGGGATATCACTCCAAGTCATTATGGAAGAGCCTTCATAGTCTTTTTTGAAGTCCCTTACATTGCACAGTAGGCCACGTCACAAAGTCCCTTACGTTAACCACTTTTAAATTATTTGCAAATTCCTGATGTAAAACACCCTGATTCAATAAGATTCAGCAGGAAGGTCAAAATAAATTAGGAATTAGTTATTGGGCATTTTAATCTGTATTAATAAATGTATTGCCATCTGTTTTCTCTTAAAACACCCGATTTTAAGATAAAATGTTAGTGTTACTTCCACTAACTTCACAACTTTTGGCCCGCACTGCATCGTGCAAACGTGGCGCTGGAAAAGCCCTCAGACTGGGAAATGAAATGGCGAGAGAGCCCTGATATTAAAGCGATATTTAAGACCAATGTACTGCATTTTGCTCATATTTCCTTTTTTTCTCTCCACTCATGACAATGGTTTTATCTGTGATTCGATTTTTACCGCCTCTCTTTGGCCTGTAAACAGGCTGTTTTTGCTACTCTGCCTGTGAGAGTATTATAAGTAAATGATCTCTGCTCTGATTTGTTCCCCTCCACTGTGTCTCATTCAGAAAGCAGTGTAGGTTCCCGTTTCAATACTGTTTTTAACATGTGCTCGCTAACTTCAACCCACTACTCAGAAAGCTCCCGACTTATGTTGAAAAAGTGGTTGTCCAGCGAGTGGCCTGGGCTAGGTTAGCATCACTGAACTAATTCGCCAGCCATGCAAAGCTTTTTTTGCAAAGCTTTTTTGAACATAACATAAAAGAAACTTGTGAATAATTGCTCTGTCTGGCTGTAAGATTTGCTTTAGAACTGTAGTGTATCCCCATTTTTGGTCTTGCCAGCTGTGTAAGTTGCTAACCAGCCAGATGGCGGAGTACACTGCTGATGGCGGAGTCGTTTGCATCAGCAGTCGTTTATAGGAGATGGGAGTCGTTTGCTACTTGCTACAAACTGAACGTTATAGTTTTGAAATATTAAGAATCTGAAAGTAGTTTTCTGCTATGACTTATGAAAAGCTTTCTCTGCCATTACTGTCAGGTCTGAAAAGCGATATGCCTCGAATCGCAATGACTTCTGGGCAGGTTTTGCTGCTGATATTGACCCTTGTGTTCACTCATTTCTTCGCCTGGACGATAAACAAGATTACATCAGGTGAAAGAGGCAGATATGTAAATGTGTTGGTCACAAAAACGATAAATTCACAATCTTCCAATTTGCCTGTGCGGCTCAGTTTCCATCGTATGATTCAAAGCGTCTTCTACAGCAGATGCACATTGCTCAATGTGTCTTCCTCTAACTTCACTCTCAGCCGTGTGCAGCCCTCTTTTAGTCTGGCGTCTCCCGTTTGTCCACCCCCACTGACCAGTAAAAATATCTGAGTACCTGCATGTCTTGTCAAGCATATCGTCTGCAAAGCCACTCTTACACACTGAGGAAGCAGCAGAATTCACAACACAGCAATGATAAATTATTTGGAGCACTTAAAAAGGCAACAGGAATTAGCGCAGTGTGCAAAGTCTTACCCATCCAGTGGGGCTATTAGCTATACACATTTACACACACGCGCGCACGCATACAAACAGTGCATTCGCTCGAGGCCTAATAAAGCAGCTGAATGGCTGAGTGATCTTCACCCACGGAGCAAGGTGGGACCACGTAAGAGCACAGAGAACAGGCAAAGCGTCTATGGATGGCTTCCAAGAAAGTACATGATGTTTAACTTAATGGTGAAATGCTATCCTTGTAAATGAATGTTCAAGTGATCGGCTTAAAGGAGTCTTAAAAGGAGCTTAACTAGTGACAGGCTCAGTTCATAAAGACGTGCCTTGACTTGAGAAAAGGATTCTTCCTCCACTTCTCTACATGTCTGTAGTCTGATGGTTGTGGTAAATTTTTCCCCACACTTCTTGGATCTTCTTGCACCATTTGTCTGCATTGCCGTTGGGGTCCATTAAATAATAGGTTCTGTTTGGCTGCATGGGGGGAGGATTCAGAGATTACGATAAACCCTATCAAGCTACACAAAGTTCAAAACATGAAATCTACCTGTACGCTTGGAAAGATATAGCTTCTGGCTTGGAGATGAAATACAGACCTTTAAATTAATGTGGAGATTCTTCATGCTTATATATGATATGTACTATAATGGTTTATTAAAGGAACTCTCCATTGAAAGGAACCAAACGCGGTTCTTCTATGGCTTTAAGGCAAAGAGCCCTTTTTGACACCTTTATTTTGAAGTGTGCTTTCGCATCCAGTCACGTGCAAAAGTTTGGGCACCTCTGGTCAAATGACAGGTTTTGTTTATTTTCTAGGTGAAAACGAGCAAAATGTCCTCTGCACAATTACTTTTAGCATAAAATGTGATCTGTTATGGCCCATTTTATATTGTGTTTTATTATTTTTATCAGTGTGTTAAACTCAGTAAATTAACAGAAATTGTGCGCTAAAATATGCAAAATATGACATTTTAAGTTCTCTGTAGAGGTTGTGTTCATATATTTCCATGTAAAAAATGAAGGAAATGAATTTCACAGGAGGTTTTCAAACTTCTGCACACGACTGTGAGCACTTGATACATTTTGAAGTGAACGGTGGTTGAAATCGTACCGTGTGGACGAAGAACGTCTTGAAGTTCTTGGCCTCCGGTCGCAACTCTGGAGACCATGGAATCTCCCCCTTGAGGACTTTATTTACAGGATCCACATAATAGAGGTGTGGCCCCTCAGTTAGTAGCAGCTGCCTCCGACGAGCAAATAACCCCTGTGAGGATACAGCAAAACAAACAATAAGTTCATACTGTTGCCTTGGGCCAAAAGGTTACGGCCAATTGCAAGCCACAGACTACAGAGGGCGCTCTCTCTGAGGATAAAGTCAAAACAAGGCTACATTCTACACAAACAACAAACAACCTGTTTAGTCAGATGTACAAACGTGCTCTACACCCTTAAAAATGATGGTTCTTCAAAGGCTCTTCTCAAAGAACCCTTTGCATGATTAAAGGGTTATTTGCTTTGTGAAATGGTGTTCAGAGCCTTTTCAAAAAGGTTCTTCTATTATAACAAATTTGACATTGTAACAACAGAAGAACCCGTTTTGGTGCTATATAGAACCCTTTTTAAAAAGGTTCTATATTGAACCATCTACAGCACATTCTCCATCAGCCTGAAGATCCATTTCACCATGCAGGGAACCCATTAATCATGCCGAGTGTTCATGGTTCTATATAGAATCATTTTGTTTAGTAAGGAACTATAAAAGAACCATCTTTTTAAATAGAGTGGGTAATAAGAACATGCTCACCTTTCTTTTGTCAACTGGTCCCATTTTAAGTATCAAATTATTTTCAACAAACTGGTGCCTTAAAACAGAAAGAGACACAGCGGAAAAGAAGTTATTATGATGTTCCTGACAGGTCAGAGCCAAGGAGGACCACCTTAAATGCTGTAATTTCATCAATACAGAAGAAATTATTATGGTGAATTCTGGGTCATCAGCTGAACTTCCTAATCCTAATACACTGAAACAAAATAAACCCTGAAGCATAGTCGTTTTCTGCCTGTAAAGAATGCAAATACATATAGCAAGAACATATAAATGTGCATACAGCAGAGCTAACTCTGATCTTTGTGGAAATATCAAGCATAAGACTTGCTGACCAAACTGCTAAAGCAGTTTCTACATGAGGCAACCACGTTGCTGAAATATGCTGGCACCTACCAAGGGTTCCCACTAGTCTGTTTCTGCAGGAGAAGTTGCTTCTCCTCGCTGGAGAACTGCAGGTCCAGCTCAAAGGAGTTGTTGTCCAGGCCGTGGATATATTGCTCAATGTTGCTGCTGGACCTCAGTGGGAGCAATATGCCTGGTACTGAGAGAGCCTGAGAGGAGCTGGACTGCACCACCTCCATGTTGCTGAACTGGCTCAAGAGGTCATCATACTGGCCAAAGAGAAATTACCAAAAGTACTGTAAGTATATATTTATACATGTGTGTTCAGACAACGCTCATCTGATCTCGTCATCAGAGGCTTGTTCAGGTGAATCTACTTACAGCTATTTTTGAATGGACATTGTCATGAAATAAGGACGTCAAATACTAAGAAATTCATTAAATAATATAAAAATTAAAAATTCTTCAAAATGTTTATGCTGGTAACATAATTCCTAATGAAAAAATACTAAATTAGAAACGAACGCAAAATAAAAGCAATTTCATTATTTAGCAATTAGCAGTGGAGCTTGACCGGGCCGTAAGCCTTTCAACCATGGTAGTGGAGTTTGCTGGGGGAGCAAGCCAGGGGTTTTTCACTGTAGTTTCTGCCTGGGCTGCTAGCTGGGAGGCTCTTCACTGACTGGGACATGAGTTGGGAGACTTTTCATCACGGTAGAGCTAGAGTTTGACTCGGCTGCGAGCAGAGACACTTTTCACCACTGTATTGGAGTTTGACCGGGCCATGAGTTGGGCTGTGAGCTAGTAGTTTTTCACCGTGGTGTTTTACTGGGCAATGAGACAAAAAACTCTTTACCACACAAGTGGAGTTTAACTGGGCCACAGCCCAGATGACTATATATTATGGTCCGGAGAGTTTTCCCCTTGCCAGCTGAGGAATTGTGTGTATGTGTTTTCATCACCAATTGCAAAGATGACCAATTATTCTTTGAGGAATATTAAAGTTCTACTGAATTGATCTTATGAGCATTGTTGGGTTTAAGAGGGCATTATATAAATGACTTCTAGCAAAAACCTACATTTCATTCCACTTTGTTCCAAATAAAATAAACTGAATGTTACAAAAATCCAACCAAAGGCAGTGAAACTCAAGCACTGTTCAGAAAATTTTAAGAAGAAAGTTTGACAGCATCTGCAGACAATGACACTATCTGATATCGTTTATGTGACAGTCAAGCTCACATTGCCATAGTACTCCTCATCATCCTCAGCCATGGCAGGCAGGTACGGAGTTAGTTTTGGAGGTGTCTGCGAGTGGAGGTTCTCCCATGAGATGCCTTCAAAGAAAGGATGGACCTTCAGTGGATTGTAACCACCCATATCCTCACAGCCTAGCCGCTTGGTGGGGTCCAAGCACTGCGAAAGTAAAAACATATACAGTAAAACCACTAGAGCTAACTCATGAGTATTCATTTATAGCTGCTTTCCCAGACCCAGGTTCAACCCTAACCTGGATTAAATAGGGTTTTTTAAAATGATGAAACACCACAGGAATCACAGTTTAGTACAAGACCAGATTCAATCCACATTCAAGAAACCAGCCCCTATATTAAAATGAATGGTTCACTGAAAAAATTCAAATGTACACAATTTTCCATTTACACCAGATGTGTTCAATCAGCCAAGATCTGTTTGGTATCTGAAATTTGCTTATCTAGTTTTGCAGTGGGGCTTTATAGCTTTGTAGTTCCACTGCAAAACTAAAGTAGACAAATTTGAATACCAGCAAAAAATTGTATACACTTTTTGTCAAGCTTTCCCTTTAAACCTCTATGAGCCCGTATCATCTGCTGGCCCAGATAACATTCCGGGGTGTGTGCTGAAGTGTAGTGCAGACCAACTCTCCGAGGTGCTGACAGACATCTTCAACTCCTCTTTAATCCAGGCAGTTGTCCCCACCTGCCTGAAGACCGCCACCTTCATCCCAGTCCCTAAGAGCTCCGCAGTGACAGGACTGAGTGACTATCAGCCAGTAGCCCTCACCCCGATAGTCACAAAGTGCTTTGAAATACTGGTTATGACCCACATCAAAGCCAACATTGACGTCACTGGCGATCCACACCAGTACGTGTACCGGAAAAACCGATCCACAGAGGATGCCATCTCCTCTGTGGTCCACACTGCCCTCACCCACCTGGAGAGTAAGGACTCTTACGTCCGTATGCTCTTTGTGGATTTCACATCTGCCTTTAACACCATGATTCCCCAGACCCTGGCTTACAAACTCCACACACTTGGACTGAGCACCTCTCTCTGCAACTGGGTCCTGGACTTCCTGACTAACAGGCCGCAGTCTGTGAGGATCCACAACATCTCCTCCTCCACCATCATCCTCAGCACCGGCTCCTCTCAGGGCTGTGTGCTGAGCCCCCTCCTGTTTACACTGCTCACATATGACTGCTCAGCCGTCCATTCAGGCTGTCATACTGTAAAGTTTGCGGAAGACACGGCAGCGGTTGGATGCATCAAAAATAGTGATGAGTCTGGCTATAGGCAGGAGGTGGAACATCTGGAGAGTTGGTGCAGTGAGAACAATCTCTGCATCAACGTGAAGAATACAAAGGAGATGATTGTGGATTTCAGAAGGGACAATACCATCCCTCCCCTCCCCCTACATGTCGGCGGATCTGCAGTGGAAGTGATCTCCAGCTATAGGTACTTGGGCGTACACAGGAGCTCAGTCCTCACCTCATTCTACAGATGTGTGGTGGAGAGCGTTCTGTGCTCCAGCTTCACCGTGTGGCATGGAAGCTGCTCTGCGGCAGAAGGGAAAGCTCTGCAGTGGGTGGTGAAGGCTGCACAGAGGACTTTTGGAGTCAGCCTTAACACCACCATGGACATTTACACCTCCAGATGCAGGAAAAGGGCCACTGGCATCATGAAGAATCCCACCCATCCAGCACACACACGTTTTGTCCTGCTCCCATCAGGTAGGAGGTTGCGGAGCATTAAGAGTAAAACAACCAGACTGAGGAACAGCTTCTTCCCTGAAGCCGTAAGACTCTTAAACTCCAATCACATCACTGCAATGGCACTTCATGTCCACTTATTTATCTCTGCTGCTGTACTGAACCAGTGCCTCCACTATATCACCCCTCCACTATATCACCCCTCCACTATATCACCCCTATACATGTCACTTTATAACTCACCAGTATTAAGATCTGCCTCGTACTCATGCTGCTGTTATTTTTTTATTTAGTATTTATTGTTTATTGTTCACTGTTCTTGGGAGTTAACTGGGACCTTGAGTACACTATTTCATTCCAGCTCATGTACCACGTGTGATGTGAATGACAATAAAGCCTTATCTTATCTATAAATGACATTAGAAATAAGACAACAACAAAAACATTCCACCAATTGCTTTCCTTGTCATACAGACAGAAGGACTTACGTTTTGTTATCGAAGTGAATTGTCTGGTTAAACTCGCAACATGTAGAAGCACTGCTAGCTTCTGCAACACATGATCAAAGGCTAGCATAGTCAACATGTTTTAAAGTATTTATCACAGTCAATTAAAAAAGTAGGTTCTGTCTCTTTGAGATGTTTTCAGAGAAACAGATGCTTTTAAGGAGGAAACAGACATGTCTGGTGTTTGGTTAAAACTGGATCTAAGACACCAACATAGCTAACAAACACCAGATAATGTCAATAGTGTCAATAGACCCAATAGACCCACATTTTCTTCTGAAAATGAACCCCCAAAACTTCTCCTGCCTCACTCAGTCCAGGCCTTCATTAAGGTCGCACAGACGTGTTGATGTGGTGAAACACATGTGAACTATAATAATGAACAAAACATTTCAGACAACACGTGCTGTGCTCAATTCCCACTTCCCTGCAAAATCAGACTCCTCTTCAGATTCAAGTTCTTCACACGGACATACAGTCTTGAGATTACATTTGTGGCTTAAGACTGAAAGTTAATAAGAAGGAACCACAGAAATATAATGTAATCTGTTCCATCCATGTGGTGCAGATTGTCCTAGACCACATCAACACACCTGTGCCACCTTAATGAATGCCTGGATGCAGTTTGAGCGGGTTGAGAGACGTTTTGGTAAAGCTTCCGGTGACAGTTGATTTCTAGTGTTTGTTAGTAACGTTAGCATCAAGAGTTAAATTTGATTTGAACACATACATATCTTGGCTGACCGACTACATTCAGGATAAGAGGAAAGGTTTACAGTACTTAAAGAAACTGGCTTCCGAAGTTATAAATCATGAACCACTAGGAACTATATTTTCAGTGGATAATCAAATTAGGTAGTACACCCAATATCTCCACTCATGGGAACCCACTGTCCTGCATAGATTTCTCGATTCCCTGCCTCAACATACCTGATCCAGTTCACTGCTCTAAAGCTCTAGGCCTGGAGCTGAAAACCACTGCTGTAGGTTTTAATGTGCTGAACTGCTTGTTTCAAAATGTGGTCCATAGACAGTTAAGTCTAAGACACAATTCAACACTGGTGATTTTCCTAGGTACTTTCAGGAACCCAAGTTTCTTAAGCAAACAGAACAAACTCACTAATAGCTTCTCCACCAGGTCCTTAGCTTTGGGAAAGAATTTCTCGGGAAATTCATACTCCAGTTTTATTATCTTCTGGAATATCAAGTACTCATTCCTGTTAAAAGACAAACAGAAAGAAGGCAACATGACAGAACAGAGACAATAAAGCATCTAGCATTGACACACTGGGGCCCTACTGAGATCTCTTTAAAGAGATGGCTTCAATGAACAGGGTGAATGTACAGTCACATGGCTATGAGTATTATGTTTTTAACGGCCGTCCGAGACAATCTGCTGGTTGTAGTGTAACCATGAGGCAAGCGGGCCACGTGACGTAGTGGTTGGGGTTTTCTCAGAGCCTTCAGACTCTCTACACAAACAAGTCATAAACACCAAAGCCATTACTTCCTGTTATTTCACACCACGTTTCTTATTAAGAAGAAAAAAAAAAGAAGAAGAAGAAGAAGAAGAAGAAGGAAAAAACAGCAATTACACCAATGGTCCCTCTACAGCACAACAGTCGAAATGCAAAGTCATACTTGCTTGATGTAACAGAGACGCAGGAATAGAGAAAATAGGAAAGGCGAGATAGGGGGGCTTACGCTGCTCTGAAGGGGGGCAATCCGGCCACCAACTGGTAAACTATACAGCCTAATGCCCAAAGGTCCGAACTGAAAGCAAAGAAGAGAGAAAATGAGCATTTTTAAATGTGCACACATGAGCAGCTTCAGGTTTGCCTCTCATTTAATATTTAAAGAGCATTTTGGTCAATTATGGTTTTTCCACCTATTGTGTTCACAGTTAAAAGCACAGATAATCGGTGAACTAAGTAAAATAAATAAGATAAACTACCTTTTACACGCTGATTTCTCTGTCAGCAGCTCAGGAGAAACATATTGCGCAGTCCCAACGAAAGAGTTTGCTCTTGCTGGAACGCCAGAGGAAAAAAAATAAAAATAAAAAACCACAGTTACACCTAACATACGTGACAAATCCATGAAAGCAAAGACTGAATTTCCAGCATGCACAACAGCTTTGCTGACAAATGAGCATAAACAGAGTCAGGGCTTTGACTCATCATGTGTTTTCCTTCTATGTTTAAAATGTTTGCATACAGTATATCCCATATTTATGATGGGGGGTGGGGGTTGGTGAATGTATCTATAAATAACAAAGGCCAGCTTATCTCTGACCTACAGCAGGGTTAAGGTAAGTTAACTACAACAGTGGAGTAAACACTGCCTGGAGAAGAGGGAAGTAGAAGTGAACAAAAACAGCCCTCCTTCATAGTAGATTCCACCTTACTTTGAGCTCCATCGGAGGAAAACTGTTTCGCAGTTCCGAAATCTGTGATCTGAATGTGCATTTCCTCATTCAGTAAAATATTCTCCGGCTTCAGGTCCCTAGGATAAGGAAATCGGCAGAAAACGGGCAAGAATGGCAAAAACAAATGAACGAAAATACACATCCACAAAAATCCCTCAGCAGCGACTTACCTGTGAATAATTCCTACTGAATGCAGATGCTCAAGAGCACACGTTATTTCTGCAGTGTAGAACCTTGTGCAAGTCTCATCAAAAGAGCCTATTTTGCGAATGTATCGAAGCAACTCTCCATTCTTTGCATAACTAAGTCCAAAATCTTAACAGAGCAATGTTAAGGAGGATGATGATAATAATAATAATAATATCAAATTCAAATACAGCTCAGTGTAGCAGTTATTCATATTCACAATGCTAAAAAGGATACATAATTTTTCAGCATCTTGAAATGTGAAGTACAGCTTTACAAAAAAGGGATGATTTAAACTCGACAATATGTCCCTCTCCCTCTTCACATAGTGTGTTTTATTCTCCTTCCTGATGTGCATCTTCTCCAGAATCTTAACTAAAGACAAACAAAACAAACAAACAACATAAAAACATAAATCAGCGAAGGCATTTGAATAAATACAAAGTAAAAACAAAGGTTATCGGGTGTGTGTGTATATACACACACACACACACACACACACATTATATATATATAGCTTAATTCCAAAATTCTGTATATGCACTGCAAAATGTTTGGATATGCCTTGGAAAGTGGTTTGAAAAGAACGATGGCTGGCATATAAATCATGTTTACTTGTATAATAAAAGTGGTGTTAGTCATAATATAGCACTGATATGTCTGTATGTGTAAAGCCCACTCCCAATATGTATATCATAAATTCATAAGACGAAATCACTCATATGTATATACAGAAAATTCATTAAACATTACTTGCATATTCCTTTCCTGTAGACAACTCTTTTGCTAGAACAACCTGGAAGTTAGAAACAAAAAAATAGCATTCAAAAACAAACATCATCACTAGGACTGGAGAGAAAATTTGAAAAAACTGATTGTGACCGCTAGTGGAATACAGGCTTATGTTAAGACCAGCTGGAGTCATGTTTTGTCCCCTTCTACAACGTATCGGGCCAGTTCAAGCCCAAGCCTGTGCTGTACCGATTTTAAATGTACTTTACTTACTAATGAACTTAACTGCAATATCAAGCGATTCATCATTTGAAATGTTTTTAGTCGAGGCCTAATCTTCATGTTGTTCTAAAACCAGAATCTTTCTATACACGACATTTTCCACTTTTATTTTTTAATTTTTCATTTGAGCTCAGCAAAATTTCACGACGAATAGACCAATAAAAAAAAGCTCCACAATTGCTTGGAATAAAATTTCACTTTTAATTTCTACTTTTTAAATGAACTTACACTAAATGTAAAGTCCCCATTTCTTTGAACAGCAAAGATATGAAACACTGGCCCAATATGTTACGGAAGGGGGGGGTTAAAAACACCAGTGATATTGCAGTTCAGTCCAACAATAAGGATAAACTGCACTAACAATAGCGATTTAATCCACATGCAAATCGAACGAAGTCCTGACATTGCAAAACAAAATGACTCACGGTTGAAAATGACCCCTCCCCGAGGATCTTGCCAAACTTGAAGTCCTCAGACCATTTCTTGCGCTGAGGCTGCGGGCTCTGTGTAGTGGGCTCAGTGGGACCCTCCATGCCGACAGGCTGTGGGCAGCTGGGGCTCTGCCGGACCCTCAGCGTGCAGAGAGGAGCCTGGGAGCACGGCGGGGCCGTGCTGGGCTGAGTGAGAGCAGCATCGTACTGGCAGGGCAGAGGAGACAGCCGTTTCACACACAGACACATAAACACACACAAACACGCACAAACGCGCAGGCCAAGAGGAACAAGTGCGCCTTCAGCGCCGAGGCAGCAGCTGATAAAGCAGAGGCTGCTTCCGCACGGGGCAGGGCTGGGTTTGTTTATGTGCACGGTTAGGCTACAGGTGCAGCTCCAAGTCAGACATTTCCTTCAGCCCTTTAAGAAGCAGGGATAGGCCGGCTGAGCCATGCTTGGAAAATAAGGGCTATTCAAGGGCTCTTTTTCTTTTTTCTTCTCCTTCTTTTCTGACTCACAACATGCCAAAGCATCTATAACACTTAGGCTCAATGTTTATGCCCATATCTGTGTAATATGATGGAATATAGAGCACAAAAAACGTGTGAATCAAAATAAAACAGCTTTGTGTATTTTTGAGTTTCTCATTTAACTTGCATGTTAGTGTCACAGATTATAGCGCATAATTAGAAAAGTTACCGAATAGGAAGTCTCAATAAACGAATAGCCTGCAGCTTAAGGAATTATTATAACTTTGACAACGTGTACTGTATGTAATTACATGGACTGTCAGATGTGGAAAACATACAGATAAACTGTGCTTAAGTGAGCAGTGTGTGAAAATCATATAATAAAAAAAAAAAAAAATTAAGCATGAAACCAACAATACACCCAAGTGAAAGTCAACTGTCAACATTTAAACATGCTCAAGTAACTAAAAGCAAGAAGTAAGTGGTTTACCAGATAAGTTTAAGAGTGAAAGCTTGTTTTCTTAGGTGGTGAGTGGTGTGGTGACTAACGGGTGTTACTGATTACTGATCTTTACGCAAAGATGAATTGGCATGGTGGCAGGCAGGCAGTTTCATTTTACAACGATATGAATTTGTTTGGATGTTTTATTACAAGAGGTAATTCGAGTTTCCTGGAACGCAACTGAAAAAAAAACAGAGAAAAAGAGCGAAACCAGTACTTCGAAGGTCAAAATGAAAACTTTTTTTTTCCTCCTGGAAATGTAATTGAGAAAGAAAACAAGTATTCAGCTTCAATTATACTTGAGCGAAGCACAAATCTATGGCACGCTTTCAGAAAAAAACTGGACCTTTAGGGCAGGAACGCTGTCACTGGGGTCAGACTCTCAATGGTACATTGAGACATTCTACTTTTACTCTATACAGTCTCCTGATTTCACTCTATTTTAATACATAAACAAAGTTATGTAAGAAAGTGAATCTTTAATAGTACTCAGTGAAAATCTCCCAGTGCTCTCAAACTGCACCCACCCAGACAGCAAGCATATATTGGTCCTCTAGATTAATAAGGTTGGCCCCCCACTGGCTGTATGCCACTGCTGGTCCACCCTCGGACCACCAGGATTAATTTTACATTTACAGCATTTGGCTGACGCTCTTATCCAGAGCGACTTACAATATGACCGCTTTACTCAGGTAGGCGAAGGTGGTGTTGGGAGTCTTGCCCAAGGACTCTTATTGGTATAGTGTAGGGTGCTGCCCAGGTGGGGGATTGAACCCCAGTCTACAGTGTAGAAGGCAGTTAGAGGTGTTAACCACTACACTAACCAACCATTAATGTCCTGCAAACAAGCTTTAGCTAGTTTTTAATCTTCTTAAACATATTTTAAATGCACAGAGCCTTTTATTTTGGAAAATAAACAAATATTACAAATAACTGAAAGAAAAAAAATATTAGTAGGCCTGATATAAAATGATTTTATAGAAAATATTGCTGACACTGAGCTCGATTAAAATGATTTACTAAACTAATTTACAAAGTATACCTGAAGAAAGGAAGGAAGGAAAAATAAGTAACTAAGCTTTGCAAATCAGTGGGCCGACAGGGGTCTGCTTTCCTCTTGCTATCAGGGCAGGTCTTCACTAAGGTTGCACAAACTTGTAAATTTGGGGTTAAGGCACTGTATGACTCGTCAGCAATAACCAAATCTACACTAGCCACCTTTACATGCAGCCTGATACTCCGTTAATAATCCGACTAATAGCTTAATCGGAATAGAATAACGTCCATGTAAACACCTCAGTCGGAACAGACTAATCCGATTGAGGCCAATCGGAATACAATTTCTATCTGAATGAACGAGGTGGGTAAACCTCTGAATATCCGTGTAAACGCCTGAATCCGATTACACTCCAATCGGAACGTGTAGTACGTTCTGCGCATGAACTTGGTCTGCAGAGGAGACGAAGTTCATACTCTGAGCTTTTAAAGACAGCGGTGGGACGCACGTCCAGCTTCTGTGTCTCAGAGCACGACGTCTTCCTCTCGCCGCTTCCTTTATAAGGACATGTGAAGGACATTTTTCTGAGTCTGACGTCAGTTTAAAGCAGTTAAAAACACAAGCACTGCTCACTGCTGCTCATCTCACTGGACTGGACCTCACGTGATGTTCGCTGTCATGGTAACGTTCACTCTAAGCGCTACTCCATGCATGCGTGTCATTTTGCATTGGATTACTTGTAGTGAGCATGTAAACGAAGATTTTCATCAGACTGTTGAATAGAGTGAGAATAAACACCTCAGTCTGAACCTGTAATCCGATCGTTTTCAATCGGACTGGCAAAAAGCTTTGCATGTAAACACAGCCAATGTCTAGTTACCTTCAGCTACCTTCAGTTTTGTTCATTTTTATCATTTACAGTAAGGCATGCTGGGCCTTAAACCACATCAAGTTTTGGGGATGTATTTATGGGACAAACTGGTTGGTTCATGGGCTTCTAGTGTTTGGTGACAACAATAGCCTCCATCGTTAAACTAAAGAAGCAAAATCTGGACACCAAACTTGGGTTGGCTGATCAGCTTCTCGGGGGTAAGTGGAAATTGGAGCAAATTTGTTTTTTGTTCCCCCTCGCCACTCACTTTAAAGTCACAAAGCAGACAGTGTAAAATATGAAATGTTTTGTACTAATTCAGGCTCCCTGGTCATTAATGACCATGGAGATTTACACTGTTTGTGCCTCGGGCGACAACTTTTTCTGGACAGTCGCCTTTTTTTCTGATAGTGTATTAAAGTACAATTACTTGAGTGTTTTCCACCCCAGTGGACTGCAAGCAAAAACCTCTTATAAGACACTCAGAAATGAGCCCGAAGTTAAATTAGCGCGTTTCAAAATAGGAACCCGATGACAAGAAACAAGGCAGCATGTGACTTTTCCACTCCATTCACAAAAATACGTCAATAAAATGCTGTTAACCCGTCAAACAAAGACTGCTCTCAGGGAAAGAAAACTCCAGTACGAGTGTAAAAAAGTAAACATGATGTTTTTGTTTTTAAAAAAAGGCTTTGACCGGATGGCCATGCAAATTACAGAAGGGCCACTTCCCTGCCTCAAGTCAATCAGTCCTCATTTGTTTGTGAGCGTAGCAAAACAAGCCACGTTCTGAGAGGGTTCTGTTATTAGTGTGTACAGGCTGGTACTTTCCAGACACCTGCCACAGAGAGCACCAATCTACAACAATAACTTGTCAAACACACTCAACCACAGAAACCAAAGGGGCTTTTCCCACCCAGCCTGTAACTCCCAAACACGGCCGGCTCCTCTCAGAGCAGGAGGAGTTACTGTACACACGACTAGATTTAGGCTCAATAACAACACAGTTAGGGTCGAGGGTCAGTTCACATCTTTAGGTCAGCACAGGTTCAAGATGTTCACAGTATTCCGAACACAATATTATAAACTAAACAAGACAACAACAAAAAAAGGAAATTGTAAGAATGAGCGAAATGGCAAAAATAGATCAGGCATTTTCACTATATATATATATATATATATATATATATATATATATATATATATATATATATATATATATATATATATATATATATATGTATGTGTGTGTGTGTGTGTGTGTGTGTGTATTTATTATATTTTGTTTTAGATATCTAGTAAGCTTTGTGAAGAAGTTACAACAGACAAGATGCAAAACATAAGAGCAACATTTAAACAAATCACACAATGTTTTTTTTTTTTTATTCAAAGCTTGCAAAGAAAGAAACTACTGAAGAAGGAACCGGATGAAAAAACAAACAACGGATAAAAATATTAACATAAGATAACGGCACAATGAGATGACGTCCAATCGGCTACTTGTTGCTGGGCAGTTGTTGTACACTGGCTCCACAGGCTTATGCAAATTTGGAAAACCTCCAGTCAAATGATCTGTTTTGTGGACTGTTGATGTGAACATTTGTTGACATCAAATTTCAGTGCACAGTTTTACATAAAAATAAAACACGCGTCATCATTTTTGCACAGACCACATGTTAGATTTTGTTTTTCATTCGATTTTTCCATATTTCTCTGTTAAATTCAGCAAATGTACAGTAACTGTGCACTAAATTGTGCAGAAGTGGATTTTCTCTGTTGAGAACGTTTTGATTTGGTTTCACTGATTTTACAAACTTTTCCACGTGACTGTAATCTGTAAATCTGTTTTTTTTAATGATATATATGAACTTGACTGGACACAAAATACTGATAGATCGATGAGCCTCTCACAGACTTTTGTAAGCATAGTTTTCTCAGTCAAGCGGGGGAAAAAGTCAAAACTGCTCACAACAACTGTGTGGTGAGAAGAGCGTTGGAGAAATTTACTCAGAATTATTAGTCCAATAGACTGGAAAAAACTGTTACTGATGGATGTGTAATTCAGACACCTTTTATCTTGATCATCTGTAGATTGTGTTTTTTTTTCTTCTTTTTTTCAGTCCCAAAGCTCAAAAAAAAAAGTTTTGGTTTCCAGTTAAGTTAAATGTTTTGTTGGTTTTCTAAGTGAGCACATCCGCTACAGCGAACACACTTAAATATGGCTTTATTTTAAATTTGAGTGCACACCTTTTTAGTATTTGCTAAGTTTAGTAAATTGAAAAAGAAAAAAAAAAGAAAATAATGTGCCATAAATTTTGCACAAGCCATATTTTAGCTTTAGTACCCCCCCTGACTGTTTAATACCTTGTGCAGGTGTGTTCTCTGTAAAGGATGAAACTTAAGTTTCACTTATTTCACTAACTTTTGCATGAACCTGAAATTGCTCATTTATTTTGTAACAATGAACTTGACTGGCCTCTTACAGTCACTCTAGACCTAACTTTCTCAATCAAGCAAGGAACAGCATTAATAATATTAGTCCAAAATAAGATAACGTAATGAGTAACTGCCTGAGTAATCCAGATGCCCACTATCTTGATTTATTTCAGTCTCAGAGCTGAAAATAAGTGGATTAAACTCTGTTGAAGACTCACAGCTCGCTGTTAAAACCAATAACAGACTCTAAAGTACTACTTGAATGGGATTAGTTTCACATGGGGAAGTGGGGTAATGACAATTTACCACAAGACGTCTGTAAGGTTTATGACCGATTTGTACAGGATAAGAAATCTCTGTATAAATGACAGATGATTTACGCGCTGCTTTTACCCGAGAAAAGAGTAGAAAACGTGTTAAATCGTTTCATTTAGCTGTTTTTATCATTTATACAGACCATGTCTTGCTGTCAGAAGTCAATGCACTTGGTCCTCAGCATTGCCATTAGCTTGAGAATTCACAGTCAACAGACATCAGTGGATAAAATCTAACATAAGTATATACTGTCCTGACTTTAGCCACACAGAACACAAGCAAATGCTTCTTCGAGTGCCACCACACTTCAAGGAGCAATATGTAATATATTTATTGCACAGAAATCATAAAATGACCATGATATGCCTTCAGAGTTTAAGGAAACGTGCTACATTTAAAATACTGTCTTCTCCACCAACAGCGCTACAGCCAGTATGTCCTCCAAAAATTTCTGTTTGTGTTTGGGTTGTGATCTCTCCCACTGCCCATTTCCCAGTACCACTTCAACACCCCAGGTTGCCAAATATGAAACAAACACTTGCTGAAGTCATGGAAGCAAGCAGACAAACTGGATCCCAACCTAAAAAGTCTCTACAACCTTCTAAAAGGCTCCATCAGCAAAGACGTAGTTAAACGAGAGTAAATACTGGTGATGCGTTTGAAAGATGGAGACCGTTTAGAGCCCAGAAGGACCTTCCGAAGATGCTGAGGTGGCTCATTTTCTTCTGAGCAGGTAAGCACTGAGCTTCAGCTGAAGTAACCTTAACCAGTTTATTACGGCCACTCGTGGAGTCATTTCAGCGTTCGAGTACTCGTGTTCGTGCTCTGCGGCACACGTGCAGCTGGGTTATCAAGGCAGACAAGGCTGAAGTCAGCTTCCTATTTGCTGGCTTCTTGCTTGAATTTTCCCAGTTCATCTTAAATGTTGCAGCAGTAATATTCACGCATCACCAGTGTAACTGCAGCACCATCTAAGGCTGAACGGGCAACAAGGAACAAGGAGCCGGCAAACAGGCTGAGGCACCTGTATGTAACTGCAGCACCATTTAAGATGGAGCTCACTTCAGCTCCTCCTGCTTCTTAAAGGCAAGGAGTATTAAAGGATCAGTGGGCTTTTGTTATCAGGATAACAGTGGGCTTAGCTTTGGCTACCATACAGAGACGGTCAGAGGTGTAAAATTCAGGTCCAGAAAGTAAAAATCCTTCCCAGGATTTTGTTCCAACTGCATGGTGGTTTGATCTAACTAGAGAAGCCAGGCTGTTGGAACAAAATCCTGGGAAGGATTTTTACTTTCTGGACCTACATTTTACACCTCTGTAGACAGTATACATCAAAACAACCCAAACGTATACATTAGCTGATCAACTTAGTGTCTAACTTGTCGTCACTATTGTCAAAGTTGAATGTATCAGAACTGAACATTCGGCTCCTTTGTGGGGCAGTCGTGGGCTGGAGGTTAGGGAACTGGCCCTGTGACCAGAAGGTTGCTGGTTTGATCCCCAGGGCCGACGTGACTGAGGTGTCCTTAAGCAAAACACCTAACCTCCAATTGCTCACTAGGTGCTGTGGATAGGGCTGCCTGCTGCTATGGGCAAGTGTATTCACTAGAGTGTGTGTGTGTGTGTTTGTTTCACTTCACGGATGGGTTAAATGCGGAGGTGGAATTTCCCTGTTTGTGGGATTAAAAAAGTATCACTTAACTTTGTGTAGGTTTAGTGTCCTAAACCTGGCAACCTGTGTGAGTTTTGAGTCTGGGGAGGAGAGGGTGGGGGCAGACACCTCTCTCCAGTATTCTGAACTTTGGAGTACCCGTTTATAAGACTTGCTAGCTGTACTACATACTGCTCCTTTGAGCAACTCCTTTTCCACAGGACATGGCGGCACATTTACCAACACAAGCACAAGGTTTATAGAATCTGAGGTTATTTCTATGGTCCGTTCTGTAGAAGGTAAATGGCGCTGGAATCTTTCCTGACGTGGGAAAAATGACTGGCATGACACATTCAGATGGGACTAAAATGACTAAGAAACACCCAGTTCTAAAATAAGCCACACGTCTCCCAGGTTGCTGTATTCCCTAATACTTATTTTAATATATGATGTCTAATGATAAATATCACTGCAGAGTTTTCTTAGCTCCAGTGTTAGTTTTAGCATCAGTTCATTTGAAAGGACCCCACACCCTTTTTTTCCATTCTTAAACATGTTTGTCTGCACTGATCATATATTTTTGAATAGTAAAATGTTTCTCTGTGCTTCTAAATGTTGCTACTGAGCTTTTTAGTCTGTTAGCACAAGTGCTACAGATTCAGCCATACAGCCTGAGCTGAAGGTTGGACTGCAACAGTAACTAAAGGAGGCAGGACTTCACAGAATACTGACAACAGTACGGACAACACCGAGGAGAAGTGCCACTTATTAAGGTTTTCCAGGTTTGTTAAACACTAGAGGGCGTCCCAAGCAAGTCTACAATTAATGGCTTAATATGGAGCATATTTGCCGGCCAACCAGCCCTCAGTAGCTCTGATGCCGGCCAACCAGCCCTCAGTAGCTCTGATGCCGGCCAGTCAGCCCTCAGGAGCTCTGATGCCGGCCAACCAGCCCTCAGTAGCACTGATGCCGGCCAGTCAGCCCTCAGGAGCTCTGATGCCGGCCAACCAGCCCTCAGTAGCGCTGATGCCGGCCAGTCAGCCCTCAGGAGCTCTGATGCCGGCCAGCCAGCCCTCAGGAGCTCTGATGCCGGCCAGCCAGCCCTCAGTAGCTCTGATGCCGGCCAGTCAGCCCTCAGGAGCTCTGATGCCGGCCAGCCAGCCCTCAGTAGCGCTGATGCCGGCCAACCAGCCCTCAGTAGCGCTGATGCAGGCCAGTCAGCCCTCAGGAGCTCTGATGCCGGCCAGCCAGCCCTCAGTAGCGCTGATGCCGGCCAGCCAGCCCTCAGGAGCTCTGATGCCGGCCAGCCAGCCCTCAGTAGAGCTGATGCCGGCCAGTCAGCCCTCAGTAGCGCTGATGCCGGCCAGTCAGCCCTCAGTAGCTCTGATGCCGGCCAGTCAGCCCTCAGTAGCGCTGATGCCAACCAATCAGCCCAGAGCAGCAGTAGCTTGTGCCCTACTGCCCAAAAGCTGTTTACTGTTGAAAAAGGAAATATACGATTTCTTATATGCTCCTACTTTCTATAATTAAAGGAAGGTCCTGAACAAGTAGTTAGAAACAATTTTAACCTTTAGTTTTTATTCGCTTAGCTCCATTCACTCACATTAATTTTGGACTTGCTTGCTGGCGCCCTCTGGTGTTTTGCAATCATGTTTTTGATATAGTGGGAGAAATAGGAAGTGGCCAGGCTCCCCTTAAACCATTTTGGCATTGCTGACAGATGTGTGAATTTTGTGTGAAGCTCTTTTGTTGCTGTGTATGAAAGGTGCTATACAAACAAACTCCTGCCTTGATAAAGATTAGCCTGCATATATAGTCATATTTCCCAACTCAAATATGTAAATAGCCCCTTTAAATACAGCTTGAATAACTGAGACTCTGACAAGCCCAGTAACCCCACGTGTGTTGTGTTTTTGCATACTGTGTTTTTGCACAGTAAAACACAGCACAAACATGTATGAGTCATTCCACATCAAATCACTGGGGATAAGCAGCGCCCATCTCAGATTTCAGAGTCACCGCACAAGAGGGTACATATTATATTAACCTGTGTCCAAAACACTGCTGCAATTCTCACTCGCAGTAGAAAAATATTTAAAACACACTGTGAAGAGTATTTTTAGAAGACGTGGAAGAAACCATCCACATGCTATACAGCATAAAACATGGATTGGGCAAAATGGGCTTTTCAAATATAACAAATCTGCCTTTATTTATTTCTCTCCACTTATTTCTAATCTTTGAAGAGTTACCAAAATGTAAAAATGGTAATTATCATGCTCAAATATCCTATTACTGTCTATGGGATATAGCGTTGATACATGTATCAGTATATATTCTGAACTTGTATTACATTATGATAATATACACTCACCGGCCACTTTGTTAGGTACACCTTGCTAGTAAAAGGTTGGACCCCCTTTTCCTTCAGAACTGCTTTAATTCTTCGTGTCAGACTTTCAACAAGGTGTTGGAAACGTTCCTCAGAGATTCTGGTTGGTTATTTGAGTTCCTGCTGCCTTTCTATCATCTGGAACCAGTCTGCCCATTCTCCTCTCACATCAACAAGGCATTTTCGTCCACGCAACTGACCGCTCACTGGATATTTCCTCTTTGTCAGATCGTTCTCTGTAAACCCTAGAGATGGTTGAGCGTGAAAATCCCAGTAGATCAGCAGTTTCTGAAATACTCAGACCAGCCCGTCTGGCACCAACAACCACGCCACGTTCAAAGTCCCTTAAATCCCCTTTCTTCCCCGTTCTGATGCTCGGTCTGCACTGCAGGAAGTTGTCTTGACCACCTCTACATGCCTAAATGCGTTGAGTTGCAGCCATGTGATCAGCTGATTAGCTATTTGTATTAACAAGCAACTGAACTGTACCTAATAAAGTGGCCGGTGAGTGTATAACATGGTTGTTGAATAGGACATGGAAAAGCAAAGACAAGTCCAATATCTGGACTTCACTAGTCTTGCCTTTATATAAATATTATATAATTTATTAGTACATAATTCTACGAATCATTTTTAATTTAAATGAATCAATTATACTGAAGCATTGACCATTAATCTATCCACTCGTCACTCAGATCCAGCTTTTTACCAATGTTTGGGAAGAAAAGAGGACAAAACAAAAGTCATTGAAACTTGTTTTTCCTGAACAAATGACATCATGTGGTGGAGGTCTTGTGACACTGACACAAACTTAGGTAGGCAGCTTGACAACAATTTTGCACACAAATATAAATGTTAATAATGTATACAAAAACATAGCCATTTGATTGGATTATCTCCTTGGCTGTTAAAGCAAACTACAAAATAAGTTATGTTCAAGGTCATTTTAAATTTATTTAGTAAAATAGAAATTGGGACTGCACAGAATAGGTCAGCTGAAAATCAAGATTTTCTTATTCTTAGGGTATAAATGAATTTTGGCTGTAAATTATGTTTTTACCCTAATGTAGCAGTGTCACTTGATAAAATAATTACTTAACAATATGTGCTGATGAAAATACATCGAAAATATAGCCTACAGACATGAAATGCACCCACAACTACAGCATCAGAGCGTAGTTATCAAACTGAGGTGCTGGAGGGCCACACGGCTGCAGATTTAACACAGCTGAATCAGGTTGAATCAGGTGTATTAAAAGGTACAGAGGGTAAGATTTAGTGACATCTAGAGGTGACGTCGCAGACAGCAACCAACTGAATACCTTCCCCCTTTCTTTCCAAGCATGTAGTTGAACCTAGTAGAAGCTAACACACCGTCCACCGTCTGAACGCAGCCTGTGGCATAGCTTTTATTCAGTATTTGTTTTTGTTCAGTATTACTGCTAAGAAAGGTCTGAATAAAACTCACACACACACACACACACACACTTTCTAAACTGCTTATTGCTGCTGTCGGAACAAAATCTTGTATCTCCAAAATGGTAACTTTACAGGAGAAGGAAAAAACATACTTTACTTTTAATGTAAGTCAACAAGGCCAACAAGCATTTTCAAATTATGTCAAAAACTGAAAATCGACGAAAATGGAGATACAAGGTTTTGTTCCGACAACAGCGTTATACTCCTGGGTTGCAGGGGGAGCTGCAGCCTATGCCAGCTGCTGAATAACTCAACTGTGCCATTATAAACTCTCAAATATTGTACTTTTATAATGTTGAATGCTTTAATAAACTGAAGAGAGAAACATTCATATATTAACATTCTTCAGTGTTTTCATCCACGTTCTCACAAAGGCCCATTTTCAGGCACTTTTTTCTACATTAGCATTGAATAGATATAACAGATATACCATCCAACTGAATTATGAATTTAGAGGATTGTTACATCCGTGGTAAACACTGCACGGCTGTGGCCCTCCAGCACTGCAGTGTGGCACCCTGTTCAACATGAAGAGCTTATGTTTGCTCCTTTCTCAGGGCTGTTTTTAAGGGATTTCCCCTTCAAGATCACACGACCATCAAGATGAGAGCTCCACTTCATTTTTGCGTGGGACAAAACTGTGCCCCACCCTAAATTTGACCCCCTCTAGCAGAAACTGTTCAGGTGCAAATGGTGGCCTTCTCACTGTAATGAACAACGACAACTGAAAACATGTAAGGCTTGTCCACTTGCTCCTCACTCATATTACATAAATAAAACATCACACGGAGTCAGCTTCTCATGGTGTAGGGGAGCGAGGATACTTTGGAATACTGGCTTCTTTATGGACGTTTCATTTGGAATAAATGAGTTGATCCTCACAAAAATAAATAAATACATTTACAGCATTTGGCTGACGCTCTTATCCAGAGCGACTTACAGTTTGATCATTTTACACAGGTAGGCCAAGGCGGTGTTAGGAGTCTTGCCCAAGGGCTCTTATTGGTATAGTGTAGCGTGCTTGTCCAGGCGGGGATTGAACCCCAGTCTACAGTGTAGACAGCAGAGGTGTTAACCACTACACTAACCAACCACCATAATAAATAATATATAAATAATAATATATAAATAAATAAAAAACCCAAGTATGTTATTTAAAGAAAAGCCTGGCTGTTAAGAACGTAAGCCTCAATAAGGCTTGCAGGCCCGAAACTATTAAAATATGTTGTTCAAACTAAGCAAAATGCTTTATTTATTGTTAAAAACAGATGAAATCCTTGTACTAACAGGCTGTTAGCTTTGTTTGTTGTAGCACAATTAGACAGGTGTGTGAACTGTATTTGATAACGTTCAATCATTATTGTGATTCATTTTATTACTGCGACAAATCAGATGTCATGGACTGTACGTATTTAAAGCTACATATTATATATAAATCTTTTCATTAGTGTATCATTAACTGTAACTATGAATCGTTGCGTTTTTATTAGCACAGAACGAGCCCTACATAGGGAGCAGGTCCTCTTCCAACAGAGGCTGCCAAGTTTCAATAGTAGCCCAGAACAGACAAACCAAAAACCTGGCCCTAGAGCACCTTTTGTGCTTTTACGTTGAAGTATAAGAGTTCAGTGGTGCCCTAGCACCGGTTGGAAGATGTAGAAAGAATCAGTGGGTGTCGCCAGTGCTGTTTGAGAAGTTTGAAAACTCAAATTTTATTATTTAGCACAAGAAAAAGCAAAGGAGGAGAAAGCCTTGTCAAAAACGCAAAAACATAACCACCGTAGTTCTACTACATGCTTGGAAAGGGAGGGGTGAGGGAGGGGCATTCAGTTGGGTGCAGTCCCTAACTTCACCACTAAATCCTACACACTGCATCTTTAAAGAACACGGACCACTGCAAGTTTCAGTGACAGCTTGATTAGTCCAGTTTAATTAGATTTGGTGCGGTTTGGTATGTGACATACAACACAAATATGGCCATTTTACCTACTATCTAAAACACGCCGCGAACCTGCTCATGTTCTGATGTTGACAGTGATAAAATAGAGGTAAATCCGAAGAAGAAGAAGAGCTATTTTACCTACAATGCCCTCGAATGTACTCCTACAACATGAAGGGCTTTTAAAAATACATATGGCTAATGTAATTGCTGTGTTTACAGCTAGTAACTTTCTGTGAGGAGGCTTTCAGCCGTCACCTCTTCGGACGTCTGGTTACCATCACTACCACTACCACTGAAAACGATTTGTCCTTGTTTTCCTAGAAAGAAGCATTTAACACTAAACCTCTGGGAATTACTTTATTAAAGGGTTAAGAGGTAAACAATGTTCAAATTTCGAAAAATCCCGTTAAGCTACAGCCCACAGCACCTCAAACACGAGCGGAGCCGAGTCGAGCCGAGCCGAGCCGAGCCGAGCCGAGCCGTTTCAGGTGCTGAGTGACTGCCCACAATGCCTCGCTCTGTTTACAACCTGCGAAAACACCTTCAACCCCCCCCTTCTCAGTTCTCCACCCGCAACGCAGCCACCTTTACACGCTGCTTCGACTAACCTCACTTCTTGGGGTGATAAGCAAACAAACAGCCGGAATTTAGACGAACTGGGGATGTTCCTCTAGCTTGGCTAACCTCAGCTGCGCTAACACATTCGCCCATGCAGGTTCTACACGGCCAGCTAGGTTAGCTAACCCAGCTCGGCTTACTCACACGTTAAACTACACGGTCTCGGGTTTCCAAAGGAACTTTGAAGGTGAAATGAATGACCACTGCATCCGCTTTCGCTCAAAAGCTCTTCCTTTAATAGCACACAACAAGCCGAGGCCAGCAAGCCGAGTGTCCAGCCTTCACCATATTGTTTGTTGTTAACCTGTGAGCTAGCTTCAAAGTTAACGCCGACAACAAGCGCCTTCCTTCTGCTACACGTACAGGGATTAAGTACGCCGTCGAGAGTTTGAGACACCGTCATAAACATTTACAGACATGGTCCGTGTGTTTCACGCGAACATGCCGGCTGCAGAACGTGCGAAATTGGCCCAAGGAGTCGCCATGAACCACTCCCCAAAACACTACTCACCCCGCCGAGGAGCCGACCAGGCTTAGCCAGCTAGCCGACCTTACTAGTTTGACACTGCGCTGAAATGAGGCGGCTGCTCAGTTCCCCGGAGAGGAAAGCTCATCTAAGCGCTGCGCGGACGCAGTTTTATTGGATCGGAGATGAAATGATTCTCGTTATACTCACTATTTGACTACTGGTCTTTGCCATGGAAGTTTTCAGGCAGATTTGTTAGAAACGTGGACGTTAGAGAGCCCTGGCTGATGGCTGCCTCAACGCCCTCATCTTCCAAGTGTGACGTCACTACACAACAACACGGGGGCTAATAATAATAATAATAATAATAATAATAACAACACAGGGGAAAGCATGGCTTTTACCCTCTTCATTTTGCATCCCCAGTAAATCTGGAGAAGCGCATTTGAAGGTCCTTCACAGTACACACCTACAAATGGGACAGCAGCAAAATTCCAGAGCAACAATTTTAGCTGCAGCTTCTGTCAAGTCATGTGAGTCTTTTTGCCTCTCTATTAAAGGCTTTTCCACTGGTAAATAAAAAGAAATATAAAAAAAAACTATTCGGATGTATGATGATATTGGGAATGTCTCCCTTCTCATTCTTTTTGTTTCATATCACCTTTAGTTAATGTTTATAGAACATCAGTAGTTTAACTCAAAGTCATTGCAGTAATAAGAGATAGTAATGGTAATATTTCATCACCATCTAATGTCCGGTATGAACCAGAGGAGTTGCTTCATTTTATATGTATGTGTGACATTCTCTCCAAAAAGTAATAAAACGAACATACATTTATGACATTAACCTTACGAAGGAGGGAAACCGAGATTAAGCAACTGTTCATAAGTCAAAAGAAAGAAACATAGCCTACATGTTAGTAAAGCCGCTTAAAGCTGACATAAAACGTGCCTTTAAAAGAGCTTTAAAGCAAAGAACACATTGAGCCATTTCCCTTAGCTGGGAGGAGACCACTCCCAAAGTCTGTTAAGATCTCATTTTGTTCTCAGTATCATTTCAGGCGTATTTGAAGCGTTTTCTGAACATGGGAGAGAGTCATTACTGTATGAAAGGCCCTAAAAGCTTTACTGTATAAGATAAAGGGGTGAAGGATTATAGAGAGCTTTGCAAATCAGGTATAAGATAAAAAAAAAAAGCCACACAAATAGGAAATCAATGGACAAAACTAAAGCTAGAATAAGAGTCCATACAGTTTCTTATTAAAACCTATGACCATCATTATGCAAAAATAAAAACTTGGCCAAGTGCTGGTATTATTTTGACCAGTAGAGGGCAGCACATCATTTCATAAATTCTTTTTCAAAACTGCTTTTGCAAATGAAATAGTCAGGTAGCACATGGTTGTACATGTCCAGAATCCTCATTGCCTTGGATGTGATCTTAAAGTGGATTATTAGCACATGTTTGTTTTTGTAAAGGTCTGGTGAGATTTAAGTCCAAGGGACCAGTTCATTGAGAGAATATGAGCATATCGCTGTTGTCAGAAGAAAACCTCGTATCTCCAAAATAGTAATTTTACAGGAGAAGGTAAAAACGTACTTTACTTTCAATGTAAGTCAATGGAACCAGAATTCTTTCCAAGTCATTTCGGGTCGTTTCTTTTGGTCCGTTCATCACGAAACTGACAGACAATGTAAAGAACAACAGGTATTTTCAAATTATGTCAAAAACTGGAAAACGACAGAAATGGAGATACAAGGTTTTCTTCCGACAGCAGCAATATGCTCAATCTTCCATAGACAGTTGTAAACTGTCAAGAGTCACTGTAACCGGTGGTTCTGATGTATTCTCTTCTGTCTGCTCATTTAACGGCTCTTTTGAAGCATTACCAGCTGGCATCAGTTCAGGATTAAAAGGCCCCGTGGTGAATGTGGGAATAAGACCAATGGGGGTGTTAGTCAAGGTGCAATAATTCTGAGTAAAACCATTTTGAATAAAACATGCAGGTTTTGGGGTGACGGTCAACGTTTCTAAGGGCTCCAGTTCCTCATGACCGAGCTCCAGGTCATCCATACATAAAAAACCCTCGACAGCAATTGGTTCAAACATGGTCAAACAAAACATGGGCTCTTCAACTGCGGACTCGTCGGGTAGGAAATCTAGATGTGATATGCTAGCAACACTGAGTGTGTCAGATTTGTGCAAGGGGGCCCAGACTTCTGTTGAGGGGCCGACGTAAGGGGTCTGATACAGGGGTGTGTAATGCACGCTGGAGATCTTTTCTTGATCCCGCTCTACAGCTGTGATCTCTGTTATCGCATCAATTGTGGAAATTTCCTCACTGTAGATTTGTTGCACTTGACTTTTGGGCACCCAGTCCTACGAATCAAAAAAGTAATTAATATGCGTGATATTCACTCTCATAAATGCAGTCACAGCTTCTGTTCTTCTAAGAAGGATGTTGGAACATTGCTGATTGCATTCAGCCACAAGAGCATTAGTGAGGTCAGGTACTGATGTAGGCCGATTAGCTCTGGATTACAAATGCTATTCCAACTCATCCCAAATGTAGTCGGTGGAGATCCATTACCCCAGAGAGTGCAGTTCCACTGCGTCTTATACCCCTCTACACTCTCAGAAATAAAAGGTATGAGACCGTCACTGGGGTGGTACCCTCCAGAGTACATCTCAGTACCTTTAGTCAGGGAACATAATTGTACCATAATCCACTGAAATCATATTTTCTAAGTTGTATTGACTCCACACCTCGTCTCGCCTCGAGGCTACTTATTTTATTGTTCTGAAAGTTATGAAAAGGTACAAATACATATTTTTACCTGGGAAAAACTTATGTAAGGTTCACAATTGGACTTTAAAAGCACTGTGGTACGTTTGAGGGTACATTCACATTGTTTGTACCTTGACGAGCCGACGCTTGGCATTAGGCATGGTGACCCAAGGCTCACGTGCGGCTGCTTCAGTGTCTCTTTCTGGCAGATCTCTGTCGTAGAGATTGTAAAAGCTCTGTGCATGCTACTGAATGCATGTGTCAGCAATGGATGCACATTAAATGAACCAAATTCACTGATTAGAAGGGGAGTCGTGCTACATTTGGACATGTAGTGTTTATATTCTTCCATGCTTTATGCAAATTTTTTGCATTGAAAGTCAATTTAAAGAGAGGTGTCTTACCTTGATATTGCCCTGATGATTTTGCAAAAGTGATTGGAAGTTGGGAGATGGCGTTGCCACCCAAATTATATCTTTGATCTTCATTCTGTGTTGATGAGAATGGTAGCTAAGTTTGTGTAACTTAACGTAGCAGAGGTTTAATGAGCTATTTTCCCATAGTTACCTTGCAACAGGGTATAACAGCAGAAAGGTCACTGCCACTGCCAAACAAATCAGAATAACCATCACGACTGTAGATGGAAGCAAGGCTGGATTGTGCTCTGGGACTAAAGATGGAGGAGTATGTCCGACTGCTGTTAGGAAAAAAAAAAAAGATCGTGTGGCTAAATTTTCATATTGTTAGACTTGTACAACTGAAAAATGGCAAAAAAAACGTCATATTTTGCACCTTGTAACCCAAAAGTTGAGGAAAGGTGATGGCAAACTTGCTCCTGTTATGACTTTTTGGAACAAGTTGCAGGCATCAAATTAGGAATAAGCATATAAAGCTCATGAGCTGATCAAGTCAGAGTCAAATAAGCCACTGCTGTTTTCATTAAGACTTCACACATCAAGCAAGTCTTGGCTGATGGACTATATTATGTATTATATGTAAGCTGATACTGAATTCACTCAACTGATTCCCCTCCATGTCGTACTTGAACTGCATAAAAGCAGCATCAAACAGATGTCATGTGCCATCAAAGATAGATCCCTTATCAGATATTATATTCCACTGAACCCCCCCTTTCACTCTGTATTTACCATCGTGTGAGGTGGTCCATTTGACGGCAGAGCTCCAGTTACTGTTTGTTCCATTGTAGTCATTCTCAGTCCGGATTTTACTGCATACCTTAGCAGTGTACAGAGTACCTGCTTCGAATTCTGCTTCTGAAATATTGAACTCTGTTCTTTTTACATTCACAGTTAAAGCCTTATAAAAAACAAAGGGTTGAAAGGATGTTAGTTTTTAAAAGCAGCCACAACTTTGCAAATGTCAATTTGACTTCAGGTCACCAACAGAAATTATAAGTACTTGCTGAGACTTACGCTGCCAGGATATCCCTCTTTGTGGTATGATAATTTGTATTTAAAGACCAAAGCATCATATTGGTGTTGCTCATATCCACTCGTCCACTTAAAGATATAGTATCCGTCTGCTTTACTCACTGTTAAATTATTTGGTGTCAGTGGTTTGACTGTGAATGAAATATGTTTAATAATTAAAACATCTGTTTTGAAAGGTAAAAATAACTATTCAGTGTAAATGAGATATATAACATAATTCATTTATATATAATCACACACACACACAGTATAGAACATGATGTTACACATTTTAATTTGCCACTTACTGTGTTTTGATGGATAATATTTGGAATCCAAATTTTTGGACTTCAGGCCATTCTCCAAATAACAAAGCGATATAACAAAATGATGGAAATTGGCAAATGAATTATAAAATGGAATATTGTCTGCTTTGAACGTGCAGCTGTAACCATCCTCTCTTAGTGTAAGTGAACAGTTATAGACCCTGTACATGAGAGAAAGGCAAAAAAAAAAAAAGAAGTAAGATTTTTTTGAACGAATACAGAAGATAATGATGATGTACATTATATTCATATGCAAATCATTACAATGGCCTGTGCTGTAAAACAAATTCCAGCCAGTATGACGTCGTTTCACTTGTGTTGGGAATGGCTGAGGGTTTTAAAAAGCAATCGATGGTGAGCCAGTAATTCGTCACACAGGTGAGCGCATTCTCCTGAGCTGAAACATTAAAACACGAAAATTCACCATGAGCAGCACCTTAAGGAGAAGAGAAGGTAACAAGCAAGCATCAAAACGAGAATTCAGGATTTTCCATGCGTTAAAGCCATTGTGTGGGGTTTGGAAAGCCATTTTCGTGGTTATGCTCACTAACAGCTCGCAGTACTTCATTTCCAAATACAAACAAACATTCTCTATGCTTATGGGACGTTTGCAAACAATGCAAATCAAAACATTTTTACCTGCCTAGTTTTGATACACTATGCACTCTTGCTTTCAGAACATGCCCACAACCACTTCCCTAACACTCAGTTCAAATCAGGCGACTGTAAAATACTGAATGAGTACAATTTTCCATAAATATGACGACACGTTACCTTGTGATCTGGCTTTGGAAAACAGCGTAAGGCTCAGAACTGTACAGAGAATTTCCAATTGTAGCATCTTCTCACATTTTCTTACACTTAACCTCTAGGCTGAGTAGGAAGACTCCACTCTCCAGTGTGAATCTGTACATAAGACACAGCAAAACGACATTTTTACCAGCATCTGTAATAAAATAAGTGAACTATTTTATCAGTTGTTCAACTAAATCAAGATCCAAATGGACAACCAAGCCATTCTTCATCATCCAGCTCTCCTTGGTCACTTACAGTAGAAATCTCAGTTCACAGACATGGCGAAAAACAATGATAAACCAGACTAACTGGCAGCATAAATGTCTGCTGACTCAAGAACGTCATTCACTCAAGTTAAAATACGAGATCAGACCATCAAAAGTAAAAAAAAAACAAGCAGTAAAACTTTATTTTTTTGTACTGTTCATCAACATGGCTGAGATTTTCTTAAACAAGCGAAACAACTGCATGACAAAACATGACGATTAACCAAATGAGCTACTGAGACAGTCCAGCAGAACAGGCTCAGTGTAAAACATGAAGGATAATAGAAATATCAACGTTACCTCCTGTGGTAAAGCTTTGGCAGATGAATGAGAGCTAAGCATGTGATAATCGAGTCTGAGTTTATATACACACAGCAGTTCCTGTTTTTGTCTCAAGTCTAAAACCCTATCTGTAAAATCTACGATCAGTTAATGAAGCAAGCATCTTGAAGCTCATTGCTCATTTTAAAGATTACTTTTCAGGGTATTTACAGTCATTCTGCGCCCTTCTCACGAACAGTCAGAAAGTGTGATTCACACTCCAAAGCAGGACCACGCTGTTGACAATTACCGTCACCGGTATCCCACAGTGGGCAGGTGGTGGTCCCTGACTAGGTGTAGCATGTGACATTTACAAAGCTCTTCAGGGTTTACCACCTTCTGTTACCAAGGCTTTTAAGAGAGAAACACATTAGCTGCTTAAATCCTCTGATTTTAGCCAGAGGCACCAATTTTAATGCACTTTGAAGAAAAAACATTTGGGATCTGATCCAACTAAAATTGATTTGGTTTGAAATGATTGACAGTCTGTATTTTATTTGACAATAAATTGAGTCTCTAGTCTCTGCAAGGTTTCCCCTTCTATAAATATGATTTTAAAATCTAAAGTTTATTTAATACATTTTTGTAGCTGTATGGCATCCACCTTAGTCCTTTGAACTGGATCATTTGATGGTAGGTTAAAAGAACAGATAACAAGAAGTTCCAGATTTCTTTCCAAGCATTATCACTTTGTAAACTAAGGTTGGTTTTGCAAACATTAGGTACTTTAGGTCATCTTAACTGGCACTTCTATCATAATGTGAATCAAGTGCTTGTGGGCATTTACACTATGGTGAGAGGAGAGTTGCAACCATTATTTGGTAATGTAACAGCTGTCAGAAGCCTCTTCAAGACAGGTTGGTACACAGAGTGAGTTGAGTGAATAAAGCCATAAAACAAAGAAAACAAAAACAACCCCAGCTGCCAAGAGTGCTATGGCATTAAAGCAGCAAGCTTTTCCTGAGTAGACACTTATGCAAACAAAGACAAAGGTCAGTAGCTGATCTCAGCAGCTCTATTTGTGCATATAAGATCTGATAGGTTGGCATGACCATGGCATTATCAGATTGAAGGCACTTCATAAGAACGTCTGAGCTGGCTTATCTCAGAGTTTAAACATGCTCATCAGATCCCTGTCAGTTCTCTCATACCCACTAGAACGTGATAGCAAGCGTTAGAGCTGTGCAAATAATCTTAGAATTATCTCTACATTGTTTTTTTCCATGCACCACGTATTCTCTAGTCACTCAAATAAGAGAAAATGCATAGCCTTTCAAAAGCAATTTTGAATTTCATCATAAAACAGCAGGTCACAAGGTGATAGAATCAGCGCTCTCACTTCCCTCAAGATTACTTAGAAGCAAAACAAGTCTATTGTTCCCTATTGTGGCTGCCACAGTGCTACTGTAGACAGATGTACGATCTTATGTCTGCAGTTATGCAGGATTAAGCAAGTCCAGCTGATTCAGTTACTATTTTTGATCGTTCCAAAAAGAGAAGAAAAGTGTCTTGGAGTTCAGAGATTCTACTACTCAGAGTTGCTTTGGTCTTCTGACAGTGGTGTGACGGCCACCCACTGCTTAACATAGTTCGAATGGGCACCCACCCCACCAGCTAGCAAAGCAGCATCCATTTGTTCGCCTCCATCACATTCAGAGTTCATGGGGCTTGAGCAGTCTGATTCCAAGAAGCCACTGTCGATGGTGTCCAAGTCCAGGCCCATTTGAGGGTAACCATCATCCGATTGCTCGTTAGAACTGTACGAGTCCAAAGAGATCTCTTCGATGTTGTCCATTTCGTTGCCCTGCAGCTGCCAATTGTCAACACCTCGCTCTTCCAAGCCTTCCCTTCCATCCAGCCCCGGGAAGTCGTCCTCGTCCGAAACCCCAGGTGCCCTCTGACCAGCCCTGTGGAAACCGGGGTCTGGTCGGTTTCTGCTGCTTCCTCCGGTCCAATCTGACATGGTGCCCTCTTGACCAGACACAGTCACGGTGTCCATGGAAATGTGGCCGCCGGAGTGTGTGGTGCCCAGGCTGCTGCCTCCAAGGAAGTAGCGCTTGGAGGAGCCAGCATTGACCAGGCTGAGCAGGCTCCAGTCCCCAAGGCCAGTCCCGCCACTGCCTGGCTCCTGGAGAAGCTCCCTCTGCAGTGGCACAGAGGCCAGTTGCTTCTCAGTGAGCACCTGCAGAGGAACACTCTTCTCCAGTATGTCAAAGCTGTTGAAGGTGAGCACCGGACCGACCCATTTCTGCAACAGAAGGACACATCATCAGAGAGCTGCACAATTTGGAAAAAATTTGCACACTTCACGTATGAAAATGTGACTTTTTTGGAGTGGTTATATTAAAAATGCATTAGTGAGTCAATAATGTGGCACATTTGCTGTATTACATGAATAAAAAAATAACTTCTTTTGTCAAAAATAATGCAGACTAATCTTTAACCATGTCACATTGGCAAATCAGTAATGAGACAAGGCTAAAAACGGTCCCGTATTATTTTGACCAAAATGAGGTACTTCACTGGATTATGTAAATAACTTGATTGATGAAGGTAGATCTTTTCTGCAAGTCTAATTGGTTAAGGTTCTCATACCACACAGTTAAAAAACACACTGCCTGGTTAGAGGGCTTATTGCATATCACAGACTTCTACAATGAAGTATTCCAAAGATGTGATATCCAGTATTGTGATTGCATTTAACAAGCAAAATATTGTGCAGTACTACTTCATCAATCATAGAGAAAAGGACTAAAAGGATAAGGGACACCTAATCCTAATCCTAGGTCAGTAAGCTAAATATAAGAAATCTGACAGTGGTGTGGCTATGAGGCCTGCAGCTGAGACAGGAGGAACCTTGCTTGCACTCAATTTAAAAAGTCTCCTCTTCGACACATTCATGACAGCCTGAACTGTCTTGCTGATGTAACACACACACACACACACACACACACACCTTCTAACCCACTTCTCCTTCTGGGTCGCAGGAAGTGCCGAAGCCTATATCAGCTGTTATCGGGCAAAATGCACTGACGTAAACAGTGCAACAGAGTACATTTAATTCTTAATGTTTAAAAACAAACTTCCATAACCTCTGGAGCTACACTCTGCACTTGCAGCTGATTTTTCCTCTGTGCATGAATGACTGTGGGTGAATGAAGGTCTGGAAGGATGCATCAGTGGAGTACATCAATTTCCCAGAAACTAAGTCCGTTTTTCGGGTGCACGTTACAGAGCGATGCAGAGAAACTTGTTCATGCATTTGTTACACACAGAGTTGATCACCGGAATGCTTTTTACTGGGCTTCCTTAAGCCAGTATCTGCAGATCCAAGATCACATATTGGAACAGAGACAGACACACCCTCTATAACTCATATGCAGCAGCACAGAGCCCAACAAAAACAAGAGGGCTCGCATCACTCCCGTTCACACGGACTACCTGTGTATTTTAGGATAGATTTTAAATGCTATAAAAGCACTTGCGTACCTGACAGAATCTCTATGTTCCAATACAAGTTCTTAGATCTGCAGATACTGGCCTTCTGCAAAAACCTATAAAATGCAGAGAGGCCACTTTCAGTTCTTCTGCTTATAAACTAGAACTCAATTCCACCTTCTTTTCACATCCTTTTACTAGACCGTTAAGCCCTGTACACGTAAACATTTAACTAATATTCTACCTCCCTTTTTTATGCATCGTGTCACTGCTTTACAAGATTTTAATGTACTATTTGTAATTTCCTCTATTACTGTTACCACCTGTCTAAAGCATTCTGAGCTCCAACCATGATGAAAAATGCTCTATAAATATTATTATTATTATTATTCTTCAAAGGATCTTACAAATCAGGACAGCCTTCAGTGATGTGCTGGCCAATAACTGCAACTTTCCTCAGCTGCATCCTTAGCTTTGATACATAGCTTCTATTTTCCCTCCAAATTTATTCAAACATGCCTTGGCTAATCAGTCTCTGACGTTACAAGGCCACTGCAGCGAACAGATTATGAAAGCTTGCGCCCTACCAAAGTAGCACTGTATGAACTGCATGCCTAAATCAGGCACTTGCTTCACAGCATTTTGAGCAGCTAAGCAAACTTAAAACAGACTCGCGGTTTCTACATTCGGGGGACGTGGAGACTTTTCTACCATCTTAATGTCGATATAGATTCCGAGATGAACAATATGATTTTATCTTTTGTGGAAATAAACGTGTTTACAAGCCAAGTGGAAAAGGGCATGATATTTTTTAGCAAATTTTGTGCAAAGTGCACGAGTTATTTTAAGCAACACCCCGAATCGAAAAAGCTTGGGGGCTCTTCAAAACCACAGACTGCAGAGTCGAACAAAACACAAGTTGTTTTAGAATAGAGAGGTACATGTTGGAGAACAAAAAAAAGGGTGAACTATTTCTAAGTCAAATACTTAGAAATGTTTCACCCTTAATCTGAAATCATGAGTCATATCAGGTAAAATGTCTTAAATGTCACATAAGAGTCATAAGAGCACCATTACTGACTCATTCTGAAAGCAAGCAGTAGTCTGGTAGAGATGGAGAGGATCTCATGTTTCAAAAGAACTAATCGCGAATATAATTCAAAGATAAGAAATTACGCTATTAGATTCATTATGTGCCTGTCAGCAAAGTTCTTGGTAAATGGGTCTGAGGTCTAGGACAGAATCTGGCAAATTCTCTAGAACTTACTGTTTATGTATGACGAGAACGGTTTTGGCCAATATCATCTCAAAGAAATTGCCAGAGGTTAATTGTAGTTCATCTTAGTAAATTTCGGTGACTAATAATTTTGAGAAAATTAATCTAGTGATCGCCCGAGATGGTAAATCTCCTCTTAGTAAATTCAGTACCTTTTTAAAAGTGCGAGGTAGTTAATATTCTTACTGCCTCTTTATTTATATATCACTGTCCTCTACTGGGCATGCTTTGTCTCTGCACGTCAAGTCATTTTTCGGCCTTCTGCCAGCCTTCAGTCGTCACCACTTCCTCTGGAATTATTTCATACTTGAGATGCTTTGACGCGGGTGGTGACATGATAGAAAAAGTGTCACTGTTAAACACTTCGGTTCTCCGCCAAGAAAAATTCTCTTCACAGCCACAAACCACCAAGACATACCACCAAGACAAAAAAAAGGTTAAAGAAGAAAAAAAAGAAAAAGAAGATTTTCAGAGCTTTGAGATGAGGAACTCTGTGCTGAAGGTTCCTTTGCTGTAACTTGCCTGACCCAGTGGAATCTTCATGAAATTTCCCCTTGAGATGAAAACATCTATATATAACTACCCACCTAATCTGAGTTTGGGTTTGAGCTCACAGTACTTTCCATCTAAGGTTGGGGGGGGGGGGCTGCTACTTTCATTTTGCACATATAACAAGTCCACCCAGATGTCATCTCCACAGCCCTCTCTGCACCTTTTGAAGCCCCTTCAGACTGACTCATTTGCTAAATGTCATAGTCCCTTCTTGCATGTGGTGAGTGACGAGGCTTTTGTTGGGCTCAACAAGAAAATCCCTCCGAGCACACAGTCCCTCTTGTGAACAACACCTGCTACTAGAGCGCGACGTAGCTGAAGACGCAAAAAAAGCAAATCAAAAGCAAAAGCTGCCCTACAGTGATAGACGAATGAAATGAAAAAAAGCATCACCTCAACTTCTTGGTACCACAGCTACAGTTGCCTTACCTTAAAGTCCCCTTGATACGTGTGGTACAAGGGTTTGAAGAAGTCTTGAGGGTTTGGGATGTACTGAAACAGACCCAGCTTTTTATGCCACCCCCTATAGATGAGGGAACACAAAACAGTATAGTTTGAGCTTCTTTATATATATATATATATATATATATATATATATATATATATATATATATATATATATATATATATATATATATATAAATATATAAAAATAATAATAAAATTAATTAATTAATTAAAAACAGTATAGATGGCCACTTTCCAGTGGCTGGTTCTTGATCTTGCAAATGTGATTAGAGTGCGAAGAACCATATTAAAAGAATAGCGAAACTTGCCAAGCCGAGAAACATCTACAAAACTTTTATTTATTTATTTATTTTAAAGGGTGGGGTTTCTTAAACAAATGAGCGGTGCAAGACAATGTGATTGGGGTCTGCAGCCAGAGAACAAAAACAGTAGCCACTTTTTAAAGACATTATGTCAACTGAAATTCAGGGCCATTTCGATGTAGATGAGAATTTAGTGCACTGAAAAGGTTAGACCGTTCAATGCACCAGAAGTGCATGCACGTCTGACTTCCTCCACCTTCTTGCCTACATGAACCGAAGCCTGACTGCAAGCGGTACTTTGCTGCCGTTGTGGTTTTTGTGAACGTGGGAGGCTTGAAGGGATGATGTGCATACGGTAAAAGACGTGATATCAATTACTGGAAAAGGTGGAGGCATTATCAAGGTTTCAAATCAGCTACTTTGCTTAATTCTCTTCCATCCTTTAGGGCATGTAACTGGAAGAGAGCCAAGTGTGATCTCTGATCTGAAGAAAGATACCTACCTTGCAGAGAAGGATGAGATGATGTGGATCAGTGTAATTTGAAGAATGACTGAAATTTGGATCACTGGATTATAAGATCCCATGATTCTCTAGAACCATGTTAACTTGTCTATGAATATAGATCCTTTTCTAAGACTTTGTATAGGAATTAAACTGAATCTTTACAAAGAATGATATAAATCAATTATGTAACGAGTTGGTTATTCTGTATAGAAAGTGCATAAAAGAATGAAAACATTCAACTCACTGCTTCCCAAAGAAGAACAAGAGTACAAACAGGAGCAGTCCAGACAGCAAGAACAAGAGATGGTATCGGTTTGGACCTGTGAGAGCAGAAGAATCTGTAATAATGAAAGCAGTTCATATCAGATGATCAAAAATCACCTTTACAATGAATCATTCAGGATTAGATATATCATTTCAATCAAAAAACAGACTCTGTGTGGTTTCATTGGGCATGTTTGCTCAAGACATGGAACAAGTCATTGAAAACATTTATGGTGATCTGAACAAAGGCTCTCTCTGCTCAAACACAAACATACTCCATAGCAGCTGCGCTGACCTTTAGCAAGCTGAAATGCAAGTAACTTTCACAACCTAAAACTTCCATGAACTGAAATCGAAATGAAGCAGGGCTTCAACTCTTTACTCAATATTCTAGGACCACCACTTGCATACTTGATGTTTTTATGACCACTGCTTTGTGGGTGAACTAGCATTTTGAACATGCACTAGCCTTCAGTAAGTCAGAGTCTGTAAAGATACTACAGCTGATCTTGTTGCTTTACCAGTGTGAGGGCAGCTCCACTCAGAGCTGGTGCTCCACTCGCTCCATTGACTTGAAGGAAAACTTCTGGAATTGACCGTGGCCTGGACAGAGGCCACATACGCTTTATTCGGCAAGAGCAGCTCACACCGGATTTCCTGGTACCTGCAGTCGTCTCTGACATAGAACTCCTTTCTGTGTTTCTGAGGAGCAAATTTCACACAGAAGATCAGGCTGCATATTTTGAGTGAGAGATCAACAACAAGGTCATGTCTGCCCTTCACACACAACGCTTAACTGCTCAGTTCACACCTATGAAAAAGCAGTCTGAATATCTTACCTCATTCAGACCATCTGCTGGCTCTAAACGCACCCTGTACATCAAAAGACCATCCAGGCCACCATCTGAGATATAAGCCATTTCCCAGGAGAGGTTAAAATCCCCATTACTCTTCGTAAGAGTTAGATTGAAAGGCTGCCGTGGCTTAACTTTAAGAACATGAAGAAAAAGAGCAAAGAAGTTAAACAAGTGTATCTGTATAAAGAGATAGGGGTGAAAGGAAAAGATGAACCATGACCAGGCACAAACTGGTAGATACACACCGATAGCCTGTAAATTCATGTCCTTTGAAGTACATATTGGCTCCTGTTGCTGGTTTGACCATTTTACTTTTAGTGTGCACACTGTATCAATGTTGACCATCTGGTAAAAACGCTCTGGTTCGATTGTGCACCACCGTTGTGGCGGCCTTATGACACAGCTCCCATTCACAGACTCGAACTCATCTCTGAAAAACACAAATCCAACTACGTGGTGAACAAATTGGGTAAAAGCAAGTGAACGCGTTTGTCCATAGTGCAAACTCTGTCGATATTCTGGCTGACCGGCTTTTACCACAGATGTTGAATTAAGCAGAGGCCTTGAAAACAAACTAAAACGTGCCAAGACAATAAAGAAAACAAAGTACTTTAACACTTTAAATCAACTCTTCGTTCGCTTCAAACACTGAAAGGCCTTCGATAATGAAGCTCATTACAGGCTTAGAAAGGAAGATGACAAACAGGGTGAACTGTTACCTGCATTCTGCCTCCACATCACAAGACTCTGGACCTTCCGTGCCTGAAGTGGAACAATTGAGTCTCGAGAAGTAGTCCGTGGTGCAGGTTACGTTGCACGCGCAGTCGGCTGCAAAAGCAAAAATGGTCATTGCAGGGGTCACCTTTTATCGGAAGCCCTGCTGACTTTCACAGCTAGTTTGGATTTTTTGTTAATGCCGACATAAATCAACGCAAGAACTGCACTCTTGAGGAAAGTGAAGGAAATTAGGCTTACTCTGCTGGACGAGTCCACAGACCACAAGGAGGAAGACGGCTTGGCATAAGGCAGCCATCATGAAGAAGCACAGGCAAACTCGGCGTCCAGTTCAGCTCAGTAGCTCTTTACACAGCTCCAAGGCCAAATCCGTAATTTAAAAAAAAGAAAGAAACCTAATTACCTCTCATTTTCATTTTCCAATTTTCTAATTCATATTCAGTGGAGCTCAGAAAACAAGGCAGCACCAGGCACACACACACACACACACACACACACACACAACTAATAGTGAAACACTGGCACAAAAAATAAACAAAAGAAAAATCACTCTCACTTCCACTGATTTCACTTCTAATGAGGAAGAGGAAAAGAGGAGGTGAAAGCAGGAGCAAGAACTAATCTTTGGATCTAGCCCGGGTGCCTGCTGAGGGGAAAACGGTGAGGGTGAAGACTCACCTGGATAAGCTCCCGGAGAACGCCGCGTACCCACACATGCTCAAATCCCAGTAAAAGACGTCCTCACTGGTGACTGAGAGTCCGCCGAGTTTATCCGAGCAAACATTATTTTAAAGAAAGCGAGCTGAAACACCGACACTCTGCCATCGATCCACAGGCTCAGTCATTCAACAGATGACGTCTGGGGCAGCGCTCACCGAGGATGTGGTTTTTGTGGTGACCTGCAAACGAGCCGAACAGTGAAGCACCGCCTCTTGTACTGTCTCTGTTTTCATGCCCTCAAAAGTGCAGTATCATCAGTAACAGACGACGGGACCAACAAGAAGACGCGTCTTCACAAACAACCCGTTTCACTGCACTAAAACACGAGCAGACACCTCGCGCTGCAGCGGATTAAACGAGCGCCAGAAGCGGCTCTGACCTGGGCAGTGCTCGGGCGACGGGCTGGAGAAGGATAAAAGCTTTCAAAAGCACCTGCGCCCCTCAGGAAACGCTCACCGGTCACCGCAACGCCACTCGTTCAACTCACCGCTTGCGCTGGTTCTGGTGGTCACGCTGGTATTTGTAGTTTTTTTAGCGCCATGCTGCGTCTCTAAAAACAGCTGCCCGGAACAGCGCCTGTCAGAGAAGGAAGAGGGTTTGAGTGTTGCAAGACGTCTGCATAATCCAGATATAAACAGAATCCTTCAGACTGGACTGATATGAAATTGTCCGTTTGTAGATTCACTCGCCGACTCTGATGATGGCGGTGATGATAGGAACCAGGGGTCACGGCGTCCACAACATGAATATAGCCTTTTTGTTTACTATCCAAAGCCACCAGTGAGCCTCCACACGCCGTCGAGTGTCTATGCAGTGTTAAATGGTGAAATGGAGATCCATCTTAAAAATGTGGTTTCTTTGGGGACTATTTGGCCATAGAACACCCTCCATGTATCCCTCCACCATCGGATCAGTCGTGGGCTGGAGGTTAGAGATCTGGCCCTGTGACTGGAAGGTTCGATCCCCAGAGCCGACAGTCCATGACTGAGGTGTCCTTGAGCAAGACACCTAACCCCCAACCGCCCCCCGCCGTGGATAGGGCTGCCCACCACTCCGGGCGAGTGTGCTCACTGCCCCCTAGTGTGTGTGTTCACTAGTGTGTATGTGGTGTTTCACTGCACTGATGGGTTAAACGCGGAGGTGGAGTTTCCCTGGTTGTGGGATTAATAAAGTATCACAGATTAAGATACCCTGATTTTAGTACAGCGTCTCAGGCATAAGGCTGGGTTTTCATAACAGCTTTAGTTTTCTGTCAGGGACTTTCAGAGGCAGCACACTCCTGAGGTGTCTGGCTCCGGTCACCATCACTGTGAACAAACCTTGAAAGGAGCCTGTCACTCTGAACGACGGCGTCTCAAATTTAATTACTTAATTAATTAAAAATCTGAGGATTTCCCTTTTGAGTGGTTCCATTTTTTGCGTTATGCAAAAATTTACTTTGACTGCTGATTTCCAGCAGCTGTTCTCCATGAAGACAAATAAATCAAATCCACGTTGAGACGCGGCCTGCTTTTTAATCAGGCACTCGGCGCTCTCCTCAGCGGTCCTACTGATTCACTGTTTTTATAGGAGGGAAACTTCGCCGTCCGGCTGCTGCGTAGCGAGGAGATTTGTTTCGAGTTTGAGCCCCGTTAGCCCCCCAAACAGCCGCACACTAGCGGAGCAAACTGCGTCGTGTTTTAATTAATCAAGGGTGAGTGTGAAAGCGAAGCTGAGCGCGAAAGCCAGCCCCGCCGTGCGGAGCCGCGCGGCGCTGTTTTGTTCGCCCTGCAGTGCCGCTAGCTCGCCTGTTAGCCGCGGCTAGTGCTAGCCGTGTGGCTGCATGAGCTCGTCTGCGATATAAACGCGCCAAGCGGCTCTTTCCCGAGTAAACTCCGCTCTTGCTAGGCCACTCGGAGCTTCACGTTAGGGTGTGAAGCGGTATTTCAGCCAGGTGCCATCGAAAAGAGAAGAAGTGCGCAGGGAGATTCCTCGCCTTGGCTTTAGCGCCAGATGATGGTGAAGGCTTCAGCTCTGGCTTTAGCGCCAGATGAAGGTGAAGGCATCAGCTCTGGCTTTAGCGCCAGATGATGGTGAAGGCTTCAGTTCTGGCTTTAGCGCCAGATGATGGTGAAGGCATCAGCTCTGGCTTTAGCGCCAGATGATGGTGAAGGCATCAGCTCTGGCTTTAGCGCCAGATGATGGTGAAGGCATCAGCTCTGGCTTTAGCGCCAGATGATGGTGAAGGCTTCAGCTCTGGCTTTAGCGCCAGATGATGGTGAAGGCTTCAGCTCTGGCTTTTTGCGCCAGATGATGGTGAAGGCTTCGCTTTTCTCTGAGCTGTGCAGCTTTACAGTTTTGTTTATTTGAGCTCTGTTTTTGTTGTACTTCATGTGCTGTTAGGCTAATTCAGTGCAGACTGGCGGTCCAGCCATTGGTGTTGACTGATAACTCACTGGCCTGGGCTCACTGGCCTGGGCTCACTGGCCTGGGCTCACTGGCCTGGGCTCACTGGCCTGGGCTCACTGGCCTGGGCTACTGGAGCCATTTTAAGTCTGGATTTTCTAGTTACTTCAATTAGTTTTATGTTCTGCCAAAAACTTAAAATAGCAGTTAAGTGTGTTCTTAACTACTTTGTTCGTGTGTGCTGTCTCCATCCCTCTCACTCTCACGTTCTTCCCAGGTTTGCCTCCATCATTTTAAGGAACCATAAGTCATGTCTGGTATAGCGTTAAGTCGCCTCGCACAAGAACGAAAGGCTTGGCGGAAAGATCATCCATTTGTAAGTATGAGGGGCTTTTAAATCTGTTACTGTGAATTTTCTCATGGTAAGTTGCAGGGCACCGAACGTTTTCCACACACAGCTGTTCCATGTCTAGCACACACACGTGTGTATTCCCATCTGCTGATGTTTCTGGTTCATTCAGTGTTAAAGAGCATTTCCACCAAACTTTCAAAACTGCAGCGTAAAGTCATCCGGAGTGATTTTAATGTGAAATGCTCTGTTCCAGAGAAGATGAGTGGTTGAATTGTTCACAGTGGTGGTGATGGGAATCGGACTCGAGAGCAGTCTAATGACCCTTCAATCTCCCTTATAAAGTCATGTTCATTTACTCAAACTGGTTGCTGTATGATGTCTGACATGTTCCCCTGTGATCATTTTCTGTGGCCCGGAACGTTTTAAATAAACTTTTAAAGTGGTTTTTAGACTCTTAGTGTTGAGGGAAGATAGACCTCAGAGAAGCCTTCTCTTCACATAACGCCGGTGCAGGTATGTGTACTAGTGGTTTTGGGCTGTAAATAAAAAGGCTGTTTACATCGTCATTATGACGTCTGGTTCCTGTCACCACCGCTGTAAAGAAATCAGTATGTTGCTACTTCTAGTGTTTCTCATTAACCCACTTTGAGTGACTTTCCGTTTACTGCCACTGAATTATGGAAGAAGAAAATGAGTTCCCATTGAAGGACTGTAGTGTGAAATTAAAGGTTCAGTGTCGTGGAAATCCAAATTTGTCCCTCCCCATTTATCTTAATATTAAAGGGGGAAGATATGGCAAAAAAATGGAGCATAAAAATACAAGAATTTTGCAATACGTGGTCACTTTTTTTGACAGCTGGTGAACTGGAACAGACAAAATAGTGCCACAGTTTCAAAAGTATTCTCGAACTATGAACCGAATGATTTGTGTATAATGTTTTACAACCGAAGCTGCATATATATACACACACACCGCTGCTGTCAGAAGAAAACCTCATATCTCCATTTTTGTCATTTTTCAGTCTTTGACAATTTCAAATGACCTGTTCTTTACATTGTGTGTAAATTTCATGATGAATGGACCAAAAGAAACAGCTCAAAATGACTTGGAAAGACGTCTGGTTCCACTGACTTGCATTAAAACTACAGTAGGTTTTTTTTTTTTCTCCTCCTGTAAAGTTACCATTTTGGAAATACGAAGTTAAAAAAAAAAAAACCTAAACCGGCCCAAGAACAGTTGGCCTGTTACAACCTAATGGGTTGGGAAGAGTTTGGACCAGAGTGTGAAAAATAACCATAGCTGTCGTAAGTGGACCTCAAATGTAAAATAAGATATGGCCCTATGAAAGATCTGCAGGTGGCTTCAAGAAACTTGAACTCAGGTTTTATGTACCAACGGCAGTCATAATACTCGTACATGATTCTTTTTCTAGCCTTGCTTTCAAATCCAGTAGCCTGTTTGCTACTGTGCTTTATTGTAGCCGTCCAAACAGAGTTTTCCGTGTAATTTGAGCTCAGCGACTGCCTTCTAGTGTGAAATTTCAGGTTGACTGGACCAATAGAGATGCTCCACAATTCCTGGACATAAGCTCTTTTCATGTTCTTTCATTAAACCAAAATATTTTTAGCCCCCTGCCGTTTGGACAACACTGTGATCAGAACAGAGCTTGTTTACATGCAGTGTGCAGAGCTAAACTGCTAAAGGCTGAATAGGCAGGTGTATTTAATGTGATTGTGTGACATCAGAAAAACAATTCAGTTTGGGCTGTTTTCTCAGTTTGGTTCCCATGTGAGTGAATGTGTGGCATTTTTATTTATTTGTTTATTTATTTATTTATAACTTGTTTTATACATGCATCACTCACTTTTCCATGATGTGCCTAATATTAATAATAAATAATATTAAGTAATATCAGAATACATTATCTGAGGCTAATGATAAACAGAGCGACATTAGTTGTCAGTATGTTCTGTAAAATAATTAAAAATGAAAGTTGGGGTAATATGTATCTATAGCATATGGCATGGCCAGTGGTGGGCAATGTATTGTTGAGGAAATGAACTGATTTTTTTTTTAATGACCGTTTACTTACTCACTAGTAACATGATTCATTATAAAGTGAGCGTAGTTAGTCTTGTTTGATTATATCTGGAGTGCAGTTTTATAGGTTTGAAGAAAGAAAAGCTAATTATTGATGCATATTGTGTTGTGAAAATATCTTGAAGTCATGTAGTTTTGCCATGTCGCGCACCCCGAATAACAGCATTTAGTTTTTTCTGAGGTTTGATAAGGCAAGAAAAATTATACAAAAAAATCAAACTGTAAATTCAAGGATTTTATTTCACAAAGCTGTACTGCACTAAAGCTGGTTAAATAGGCCAAACCTATGATGCTTATAGTGCTGATGTCCGTGATCCAAGCTTATAAGTGTATTGATGTAACTTGTCATGATGTTAAACTGTCATATTGCCCAGCTCTACACTTTCCAAAAGCGCTAAGCAAATGCCTTTTAATGTGCTTTTTTTTTTTGGTATCGTTGTAAGTCTGATGTCATTTTTCCATCAATCCCCTCTTTTGCAGAGTGATCGTATCAAAGTTTCAGTAACTGTCCACACTGACTAGTGTAGAGCTCACTGCTGCTTTCTTACTTTATCATGACCTGAAATGACTGCTGCTGACTGTTTACAACCACAAGAGTAAAAGCTTAAGACCTGTACTTTATTACTTGTTTTTTTGCAGATAAATTTAAATGCAACATACCTTAATCGTAATTCCCCCTAGAAATGGAATTGCAGGACCAGCATTTAGTTGTCTATCATAAAGACTGTATGCCCCTATATATGCAGGTGGTGTTAATACTCCCACCCACATTGTTTCCACTTTATTGTGGAAGGTTCCTTAATAAGGCAATGACTGAAGCCGTGGGGGTGAACATTTAGGTCTTAGTGAATGCAATGAAGACACTCCAGCTGAACTGTGAGCATTTTCAACAGAGTTTGAGATGGACCAGTCCAAAAATAAAAAGCAAGTGTTTTTCTTTCTCACCATAAATGCAAAAGAATTACGTTACCATGCACAGAATTGTACATTTGTTTTGTACACCCCTTGTTTACATCTGGACTTGGTTTTCTTTGAAGAACATTTAAATATTATTACTCCAGTTTCTTCAGTCTTTGTCATTGCATGCGTCTGTGGGTGATGCTCCTGACCAGAGAGGTTAGGAAGGTCTGGCAAGTGTTTCCTCCCCTCTATATGTGGCCTATCCATCTCAGGATGTTGAGGTTAACACTTTTTTTTTTTTTTGGCAGGGTTTCGTAGCTGTGCCGACCAAAAACCCTGATGGAACGATGAACCTGATGAATTGGGAGTGTGCTATCCCTGGAAAAAAAGGGGTGAGAATCTCTCACACTGACACAGCTGTGTGTTTAACTTGATAAATTGAACTGGTCTGATGTCTTGTTGATCTTATTGAAGTATCCAGTGATGTCTGTGCTGTATTTATCTCTTTCAGACGCCTTGGGAGGGAGGCTTGTTTAAACTGCGGATGCTCTTTAAGGATGACTATCCTTCTTCTCCGCCAAAGTGTGAGTTATGACTTGATGTTCCAATGTTACCACTTTGTATTCAATGTTGTACAGTAAAGCAATTATTTCTGATTGCTGCATTTGTCTAAAAAAGCCATTGCTTTCATCAGGTAAATTTGAGCCTCCACTATTCCATCCCAATGTATATCCGTCTGGCACTGTGTGCCTATCGATTTTAGAGGAAGACAAAGACTGGAGGCCGGCTATTACAATCAAGCAAGTAAGCAGAAAATAACTGACTTCCCTCTTATTTTACCCATAATGTATTATTAGCTGCTGCAGATGCAGCTTGCTGGTTGTTGAAGGAAGCAAACACTGATCCAAAAATACATGTCTTAGCAACTTTACAGTTTCACTGTGTATAAACATCCCTCATCTTGAACTAAATTTGCAGGGGCCTTTTAAAACTCTTGGGGCAGTTGAGTCAAAAACATTCACCGGGCTTCTGTCTTTGGTGTCTGATTTAAGTTGATGCATATACTTGGAAGCTGACCATGTAAAACAAGCAATGTACAGCATGTTGTGAATATTGAAAACAAGACTAGGCCTAGTTTTGCTTGGTTGCAGTTGAGTGCATGACCTTCAGCAACAACTTGGTAGACGAGAAGAAGTGAGACGCAAGGCCATTAAAGCAATAAGCATACAGAGAATGTACACTAGTGAGGAATGTTGGGCTGCTGTTAATTGAAGGTCAACCCATGTAACCATGGTAAAATCACTGTGGCCTCGTTGCTGACTGCTTTTATTAAATGGGATGAGATGAGGACACCCGTGCCAGTAAGTAATGTAATAATTATTGCAATAGTTTTCATACTTCACCAGTAGGCTAAGGACAGCAAGAAACAAGTCACATGCATACAGTTGTATGCAAAAGTTTGGGTGGCCCTTGTCAAATTCCATGTTTTGTTGATTAAGTGGAAATGTTAACATCCTCTACAGAGAACTCACTGCTGCACGTTTTAATGCCGTTACTCTTCACTGAATTTAATAAAGTGCAGGAATTCCATGTTTGTTCCCTCTAGATGGCGTTGGTTAAAAGTGACCGAAATGTGTAATTTGACCATGGATATTCAAACTTGTGTACATCTGTAACGTAACCAGCACAATGGGTTTGTAATATGTTGGTGCATTAATACAGAATGCATGCACATGTATATGTTGGGTAATTTGCGACAGCTTAGCGTAATTTTAGAGGTAGAACATTTTAATGACAATCTTTTGTTGCATCTTGGTGGACGATTTACAAACACTGGTTCTAACTTGTATGTAGTTCCCTGTATGTAGTTACTGACTGGTTTTAAACAGTACAGTGAATAACCCACATGGCAGAGTAATTGCTTTCGTGTTCTGACGCACACTGCTATAGAACAGTGTTTTGTGGGACTCGTACTATAGTAAATTGTAATGGACTCTGCTAAATGTATTTATATTTTTAGACTTTGCTTTAGATTTACATTAATGCATTTGGCTGATGTGTATGGAGCGACTTACAATTGAATCATGATGCGTTAGGAGTCTTTCCCAAGGACGTTTTGGGCTGTGTTCAGACTGACGGCCCACATCTGATTTTTGGCATATCCATATTGATTTTTATTTATTCATTTATTTTAAAGCCTTGACGGCAAAAAAGCCACAAGTGTTTTTGAAAATTTGATCCAATTTGGAGGTGGTTTGAAATGCAATTCGTCAGATTTTTAGTGTGACGAACAACGGCAAGGTCAAATCCAGAGTGACGGAGGTGGTGGAATTCAAGAAGAGTGAATGAAAATGAATGCTTATGGCAGCGAGTTTGGAGGGTGAGATGATGCAGCTCCATCTCTGCTACATCTATGTTTTGCACTGGTGCCTCAGTTGCTACCATAGCAATGACAAATCCAATCTGATCACTTCTAGATAACGGTGCAGACAGTAATCTTAAAATATCTGATTTGGGATACGCATCTGATTTGCCTTTGGTCTGAACATGGCATTGCTATATCATGAAGTAGCATGGTCACCAACCCTCCTCCTGGAGATCTGCTTTCCTGCAGAGTTTAGTTCCAGTCTGCATCAAAAATGCTGCATCCTCCTTACTCAACACACATCCACCCAATCAAGGAGTTCTGTAGTAGTTACTTGGCTGGAGCAAGTGTGGGATATTGTGTTTGTAACTACACTCCACAGGAAGGTCGATCTGCAGGACCAGGGTTTGTGACCATTGGGCTACAGGGATGCGACTTCAGTCCGCTGCATGGAGGACAGCTGTGTGACACACCAACCAAAATGTGGATACATAGTCCATCCCTGTGCTTTCGTGAAAGCTTAAACATAATTAAAACTTGGGCTTCTGATGCTGCTGTTTTGGAGCTGGATGAGCAGATGCTGTGGAATGAAGGAAAAAGCTCTGAGAACTGGAGAGAAAACGTGACGTCTGTGGATAAAAACCAGGTGGTTGCCTTGGTTTCCTAACATCAACATCACTGCGCACTGCGGAGATAACGGCGCATCTGAAGAGGCAACTCTGCGGCTCACTGGACGAAGATTCGCCGTGTCCCACGCATACTAGCACGCTGTAGTGTGTAAAAATGGCACATATACCATTAGTAGTCCACTCATTAGTGTAGTATGTGAAGTACAGAAGTGTGAGGTATGGGACACGGCGATAGTTGTGCTGGCAGGCTGGTTGGCTGATATTAAATCCCGTCCTGCTTCATGTTGTGAGCCAAGCTGTAACATTGCTGCTCTCTGGAATCGTTAATGAAGTTTGAACAGAGAAGCAAGTAACTATTATTCACAGCAGCCCTTCTCACTTTTCAGAGAACGTTTACAGTTCTGAACGCTGCATCGTCGTTTTAACGTTGAGGCTGCCGGTGCGTTCACATTCGGCCAACACAGGAGAGCATTTACAAACGGTTCTATTCTCCACGAACATTTGGCTCCCCTAGCTAATGGTTGGAGGAGGTAGTTCTCAGCGGACTTGCAGCACATCTGGATGAAAGGTTACTGCTGAAATGAAGTATTTACACACAATCGTTTAAATTTAACTGTTCATGGAGAAGTTTGCCACATTCCCATCTGCTCCATCAGAGCGCATCAGCGGGGAGTATCTCCTCTCAGAGGAGATTAGTTCTCTTACAAGAGTACAGAGATGCAGGCTTCACCCGTTTTACTAAAGACCTGTGATTTGAGTTTAGACGGACTGCAGAATACACAGCACAGACTGCACTGTTTAAATTGTTTAGATTGATAATTTTCCTTTAATCGAGTAAATAAAAATTAGTTGTTTTTAAAATTGACAGGGGAAAAAAAATATTGGCTTTAACTATTACTGTATTAGCCCAAAAGTTCATTAAAACGGTGAATTCTTGAATGATATTCATCTATACGGTCTTCGTTTTTATTTAGTAAATGCCTAAAACAACCTCAAGCCAAATTTAAAACCCAATAGCTACGCAAGTGGTTAATGTAGTGAATCAAAGTCCAAATAGTTGTTTCTGTCAAATTAGTTGTTTGCAACCCTACAGTGACCTGTGGCCTGGTCACAGGGTAGTGGTGGTTTAAGGTGTTCAAGTTTAGAAGTGGTTCAGTTTAGGTGGTTTTTACATAACTAACAATGAAGTAATTAAGCATGGTCATGGTGGTTGGTTTACATAGGAACACAGAAAAAAAGGTTTATTTTTTGGTGGTCACCTCAAAGTGTATAGCACACAGAAATTCATCTGGTCATGTGATCATGTAGTTGGATGCATGAATTTTTGGCTCTGATTTTGGACGTGTCCTCTGTGTCGGTCATAATGTTGTTCCTCAGTGGTGTAGTAGTGAATACTGTGGATCACTGCTTTGGTTGAAGGTGGACCAAACTGCATTTAAAGTCTTGTTACTAAGCAACAGACCAAACAATACTGGCTAATGAAAATTAAACACAACTCGGACTCTTGACTCTGGCTAGACAGAGTTTTTGTTTTTCTAAAAAGGGTGAAAAAGCAGCTTCGTACAGCTGAGCAGGAGTTGGTTGCTGCCTGTTAAGCTGTTTTAAAATATCTGCATTTCCTTGGCTTTGCTGCATTCTTAAGTTTAGGCAAGTATTATTTGTAATATTTAAACCAGGAGGATCCGTTTTTGTTTCTTTTAATTTTGTTTAGCATCAGCAAATATGTACATGAGACATTTCTGCATCAGCCCATAATGTGTAGAAAGCAATGGCCTGGTCAGCTTGGGAAGGCTACTGAGACTGTACTGCAATGACTGGTTTCTGACAAACAGGTGAGCCTAAAGGCCCCTGAAATTGGCTCAGATGATCAGTAGAAATGAGACATTATGATGATTACAGTGGCAGGACCAAGAAGCCTCAGCCAGTTTGTCTCCTTACCTCCTGTGCCTTTATTGAAAGGAGAAAGGGGGGTATATGTTTATGTATATATGCTGTGCATGAATTGGCTCACTGATCATTACTGTTGAGCTAGAAATGGCCAGTTAGCTTGTGTTAATGATCTATTAATGAGTCTAACTCGCTGAATAATGATACTGAGTAATCCGACTTCTTTTCAATGCTACTTCATCTGTTGTTTTAATAAACGTTACTGCAAACATGCGTTCTTTCTCTTCAGGTTAATTAAAAAAGCTGCTCTACTCCAACTTTGTCACCCCTTTTTTTTTTTTTTTTTTTTTTTTTAAATTATTTACTTGTTTTGGGAACTAAAGGCCAAAACCCTCTCAAAACTGTCAATGACCTCAGATCATGTGGCTTTTTGATGTAGCTTTTCTGTGGTTGACTCATTCCCATCACTAACTCTTCAAATTAAACCATTCTGTCGTTTATCTTTAACCAAATTTGAAATCTGCGGAAATCCCCTCTCGTATCTGCTTTCATTGATTTGTTTTAATCTTCGTTTGAGTTTCTGGTCCTGCGTAACTTTTTAAATTTCCAAACAGTGTAAAAATCCAAGGTGTAGGTTTATCAGGAAGGTAAAATGTGAATCATGTGGCACTCATGGGTTACTTGCTAAGGAAGCCAGCTTGCTGGTATGATTGAGTGAGCCAACTTTCCAGCTGTTGTGGATGACTGATGCATCTGAAAATGATAAAATCAGTAGTCTGTATTGGTGTCATTGTAAGCCTATGTGCAGCAGAAACGATGCATCAGATTGTTTACCGCCCCACATCTGTTCAATATGGTTCCTTCATTTCCATAAACTACACCTACCTGCAGCGATTAGAGATCCAGCTGAGGGGAAGAGTGCAAAAGGATGCATGGGGGTTGATGGGATTCTCTGATGAAGTGGAATAAAGTTACCTCTTGCTCTGCCACTGCAAGGCCAAAGGAGTTTTGTATGCTGGACAGAAGTTCTACTTGGTAGGCTATGATGCCATTTTTAATGAATGTTTTTGTCCAAAAGGGGGAAAAAATCTAAGCTTTAACAAAATTCCAAATGGAAAAACGGAACAAAACGGTCGTTCTTGCTTAGTTTTGAATGTTCAAGACTCAATGTGGTACTGGTGAAAGTCAGAAGCCTCTTGCAGACTAGATGGGAGAATGGTTGAATCGCGTGTACTGAATGTGATTTGAGAACGTTTTACTTATTTGGTATTAAGCTTAATGATTTTGCCTTTTCCGCCCCAGTACACAATATTGAATAACTTCAGTGTAATTGCATTTGACGTCCAACCTTGTTCTCTTCAACTAATGGGTGTCAGCAAGGAGTAACATCTTAATTGTTCTGTAGGCTGTGTCCCTGAAGGGGGCAGCATGATCTCATGAAAGACGACTAGTTCCTTTTGTCTGATGATTTTTTTTTTTTTTTTTTTTTTTTTTCTTTTTTTTTTTTTTTTCCCTTCTCTCCCTAGATCTTGCTAGGAATCCAAGAACTCCTAAATGAGCCAAATATTCAGGACCCTGCACAAGCTGAGGCATATACAATTTACTGGTAAGCATGTCAACGTCTGTTGTAACCTGAAATTACAAGTGTGATCTTTTGTGTAAGCAATCGTGATTTTCCAAATCTGATTTCTGGTTAATTATGGGTGTTTACTGATTTTAACTGCACATTGACACTTTTTTTTTTTTTTTTTTTTTTTTTCTTCCCCTCATTGCAGCCAAAACAGAGTGGAATATGAAAAAAGGGTCCGAGCACAAGCCAAAAAGTTTTCTTCGTAAGCCTCAAGATTTTGTCATGATGAAAAGAATGAGTTTTGAAAAGATCCCTGCAGTCCTCCTTAGCTCTCCCCTCCTTAACCCTTATGCGTTTCACACTAATTTCCACCTGGGTTCAAAGAAAACTGAATGTGTTGTGCCATTGTCAGTCCAGTGACACTCATCTAACAAAGCACTGTTGGTGCGATTTTTCTTTCGTAAGAGGTAAGAGTGTCACCTTTTTGCCCCATATTGAAGCTAATTCATGGCACAAGCACTTGGAGTAGTCCACTCCAATCCCGGAGAGTCACAAGTGTACATGGTTCCACGTCTTCCCTGCTCTAGCTTGCTTGATTCATGAGGGGTTTGATTCTAAGCTGATGAAGTGAATTGGGTGTGTTCGAGCAGGGAACACAGTACTGTAGCTCTTCTGTTCTGGACAGTTTGGGGATATTTTGTTACAAAACTTCATATTTGCAAAAAGTCACTGAAAAATAATCCACATGCAGCGTAATGAAATTATATTCCAAACAGAAGGTATGAACATTAAACTTTTCTTTCTCTTTTCTTTTGTTTTTGCTTTTATTTTCACTCTTTCAGACTGGCCTCCTTTAGACTCTTCCATGGTTTTAATGTGTAAGACTCTCTATTACTTAAATGTCAGTATTTCAACTGCTGTAAAATGATACTTTTATACTTTCTTGATTTTGAATTAGTGTCTATAGAACTTTTCATTCCTGGTTCGGGCAGTGTAGACAGCATGTTGTAATATACAGTATGATAGCATTGTGCTGCCTTGGCCAACCAAGTATGTTCTGCAGAAAAAAAAAAGATGAAAAAAAAGGCCTCTGAATCAAAACAGGAAGGCGGGTTAGTGTCGCTGCATCAATCTTTGTGTTTATATGGTGTTTTTGTTCATGTAAGTGTTTAGAGTAAATAAAAATGTTTATACAAAGCCGGTTTGTGTTGTGGATATACGTGCTACAAAATCTTCTTCCTTATACAAATTGATTCACTCTTTCTTCCTTTTTAAAGGAAAGAACAGTGAGTTTATTCGTCACTGAACTCCTTTTATTGCACTCATTTCAGTGAATGTGTAATGAACAAGTTGCATTACTAGTTTCGTCAGTCAGCTAAAATGAAAGTCAATGGAAAATGCTTGGAGTAATTGCTTATCAATAGTGAGCAATGGCATTTGTTGCAGCTGCAATGTAGTAGTAATGGATCTCAGGTTGGCTGTATCGTACTGGGAGCTTGAGACTTGACTCATTAACTTCCTTCTGCGCACCTGGGGTGTTAGGGACGCTGATCAATGGGTTCACCTGGGTTTGCGATGTTTTTAACGTAAGAATAAATCTATATGGCCAGGTTTCCTAGGGCAAGTTAACCTAGTTTAAAACTAAAGTGTTTGAAAATCAACTATTAGACTTTTCACAGTTTTGCTGGGAAATAATGCCTTAGTTCATGATCACATTTGAAAGTAAAATTTAAAGACAAATGGTTTGTGTGGATGTGCCAACTTTTGTTAGAAAAACTGTATATAAATTATATTGCCAAAAGTATTGTCACCCATCCAAAGCAGACTGCTTCTACACACATTAGTGAAAGAATGGGCCGCTCTCAGGAGCTCAGGGAATTCCAGCATGGTACCGTGATGAGATGCCACGTCGGCAAGAAGTCCAGTCGTAAAATTTCCTCACTACTAAATGTTCCAGTCAACTGTCGGTGGTATAATGACGATTGGGAGCAACAGCAACTCGGACACAAAGTCATGTAAAATGACAGCATGTGGTCAGCAGAGTCTGAGGCGCATAGTGCATAGAGGTTGACCACTTCCTGCAGAGTCAATCACTATAGACCTCCAAACTTCATGTGGCCTTCAGATCAGTTCAAGAACAGCGTAGAGAGCTTCATGGAATGAGTTTCCATGGCCGAGCAGCTCCATCCAAGCCTTACATCACTAAGCATAATGCAAAACACTGAATGCAGTGGTGTAAAACACCCACTGGACTCCAGAGCAGTGGAGACGTGTTCTCTGGAGTGATGAGTTGCTTCTCCGTCTAGCGATCTGATGGATGAGTCTGGGTTTGGCGGTTGCCAGGAGAACGGTACTTGTCTAACTGCATTGTGCCAAATGTAAAGTTTGGTGGTGGGGGATTATGGTGTGGGGTTATTTTTCAGGAGTTGGGCTTGGCCCCTTAGTTCCAGTGAAAGGAACTCTTAAAGCTTCAGCACCAAGAGATTTGGGACAATTTCATGCTCCCAACTTTGTGGGAACCATTTGGCAACATGACTGCGCACCAGTGCACAAAGCAGGTCCATAAAGACATGGATCAGCGAGTTTGATGTAGAAGAGCTTGACTGGCCTGCAGAGTCCTGACCTCAACCCATAGAACACCTTTGGGATGAATTAGAGCGGAGACTGTGAGCCAGGCCTTCTCGTCCAACATCAGTGTCTGACCTCACAAATGTTTTTCTGGAAGAACGGTCAAAAATTCCCATAACACTCCTAACCCTTGTGGAAAGCCTTCCCAGTAGAGTTGAAGCTGTTATAGCTGCAAAGGGTGGGCCGACATCATATTAAACCCTATGGATTAAGAATGGGATGTCACTGAAGTTCATATGCATGTGAAGGCAGATGAGCGAATACTTTGGGCAGTAGAGTGTATGTGCTACCTTTTTTATTAGAGAAATTGTTCTGTTATATACGTGTGCACATGCTGCTTTTGTTGGAGAAGCTACAGTGCATCCGGAAAGTATTCACAGCGCTTCACTTTTTCCACATTTTGTTTTGTTACAGCCTTATTCCAAATTTAATTATATTAATCTTTTTCCTCAAAATTCTACACAAAATACCCCATTGTGACCATGTGAAAAAAGTTTTCTCGAGAGTTTTGAAAATGTATTAAAATTAAAAAACAAAGAAATCATATTTACATAAGTATTCACAGCCTTTGCCATGAAGCTCAAAATTGAGCTCAGGTGCATCCTGTTTCCACTGATCATCCTTGAGATGTTTCTACAGCTTAAATGGAGTCCACCTGTGGTTGATTGGACATGATTTGGAAAGGCACACACCTGTCTATATAAGGTCCCACAGTTGACTGCATGTCAGAGCGCAAACACCAAGCATGAAGTCAAAGGAATTGTCTGTAGACCTCCGAGACAAAATTGTCTCGAGGCACAAATCTGGGGAAGGATACAGAAAAATTACTGCTGCGTTGAAGGTCCCAATGAGCACAGTGGCCTCCATCATTCGTAAATGGAAGAAGTTCGGAACCACCAGGACTCTTCCTAGAGCTGGCCGGCCGTCTAAATTGAGCGATCGGGGGAGAAGGGCCTTGGTCAGGGAGGTGACCAAGAACCCAATGATCACTCTGTCAGAGCTCCAGCGTTCCTCCGTGGAGAGAGGAGAACCTTGCAGAAGGACAACCATCTCTGCAGCAATCCACCAATCAGGCCTGTATGGCAGAGTGGCCAGGCGAAAGCCACTCCTTAGTAAAAGGCACAAGGCAGCCCGTCTGGAATTTGCAAAAAGGCACCTGAAGGACTCTCAGACCATGAGAAACAAAATTCTCTGGTCTGATGAGACAAAGATTGAACTCTTTGGTGTGAATGCCAGGCGTCATGTTTGGAGGAAACCAGGCACTGCTCATCACGAGGCCAATACCATCCCTACAGTCAAGCATGGTGGTGGCAGCATCATGCTATGGGGATGTTTCTCAGCAGCAGGAACTGGCAGACTAGTCAGGATAGAGGGAAAGATGAATGCCGCAATGTACAGAGACATCCTGGATAAAAACCTGCTCCAGAGCGCTCTTGACCTCAGACTGGGGCGACGGTTCATTTTTCAGCAGGACAACGATCCGAAGCACACAGCCAAGATCTCAAAGCAGTGGCTTCAGGACCACTCTGTGAATGTCCTGGAGTGGCCCAGCCAGAGCCCAGACTTGAATCCGATTGAACATCTCTGGAGAGATCTGAAAATGGCTGTGCACAGACGTCTCCCATCCAACCTGATGGAGCTTCAGAGGTACTGCAAAGAAGAATGGGCAAAACTGCCTAAAGATAGGTGTGCCAAGCTTGTGGCATCATATTCAAAAAGACTTGAGGCTGTAGTTGCTGCCAAAGGTGGTTCTACAAAGTATTAAGCAAAGGCTGTGAATACTTATGTAAATATGATTTCTTTGTTTTTTAATTTTAATAAATTTTCAAAACTCTCGAGAAAACGTTTTTCACATGGTCACAATGGGGTATTTTGTGTAGAATTTAGAGGAAAAAGATTAATTTAATTCAATTTGGAATAAGGCTGTAACAAAACAAAATGTGGAAAAAGTGAAGCGCTGTGAATACTTTCCGGATGCACTGTATATCTGTGTATCCATATATATATAATGTGCTTTAATTTGAAGTGTTTATGGTAAGCATGAACAGATTTACGTACACTATTGGTTTTGGTCACTTGTTACTGAGAATGGCACCTTTTTTTTTTCCCGAAATGACTAAAAAAAAAAAAAACAACAGCTCATTATTTCAGTCTTTTTTTCAAAACATTGCCAATAACCATCATGTGCCAGTCTGGAACAAAAGGGCACAATCCTGGCACTTCCTGACTGCAATTTGGTGCAGCTTTGTAATAAGGCTGATGAAATCTTTTGCCATAGTTAAATGTCTCGATCTGTATTATGCCACATGTGGGAACTGTAAAAGGCAGCCGGCATGATTACCTTCAACAAAACGTTGCTCGTCTTTGAATAACACAAGCAACAATATTTATAGTCATCCGTATGTACCGTGGAATAGAATTTACAAAGTGCTTATATTTGGCTGTTGCAGGGTTTCCATGTTCCGTTTAGAGGCATTCATGCAGCATGCCGAGGGAATCCTCACTGTAAGCTCAAGGGCCTAGCTGATTGCTGTCTTTGAGCAGCAGGTTAAACAAAATTAACGCACAATGCAAATTATGGCTTTGCAATGCAAATTAAATCATTAGTGCTGCCACGAATGCCCTGCACACTGTAGTGATGCAGCTTGTTTAATCTCTCGAGTCTTTAAAAAAAGTGCTGGTATGCTAAGGGCAAATTCTGCACTTTCATTTGAGGACTACAGCAGATAGCTTTCCTTAGGCATTCCCGTTTCATTTAACCGCTTAATGTATAATTTACAACTCGCGCAGATCATGACAAAGCCAATTAGCAACGAGTTCAAAGAGCAATCAGTCATTGATATGCTGATGACAAGTTTATTTACAGAACAGCATAGATTTCACAACCCCCCCCCACATTGTACTGTGGGAGAAAGCCTAATGCTGTCCATCAAGCCAGACGTCTCTCACAGCCATGAGGCTGTTGGCTTAACCAGCACATAAGCAAATGCAAGGTTTTAATAAACATACCCAGTGAAAGTCTATGATCAAGACAAATTTCTGTGTCTGTGGCCCCCACCAATTCCCCTCTTTACAATCTGGCTGGTAACTAGAGGAATAGTTATTTTAAAGATGCTGTGAGACAGCCACTTCAAACAGTCTGCACCGGCTGGGGCGGTGCACTAATGATGTGCCCATGGAAACAGAGCAGAGGGCCATTGTGAGCTTTCCTCAGATAAAAAAACCATCCAGTATCCTTCTACGGCCGTTCACCAAACTGCTGCAGCATGGACGATGTTGACTTAGAATGTGCGTCACTCTGAGATGTAAATTATTTTATTTATTTCTTTTTTTTCTGGACACATCTTCCACATGGAGGTCATTTTCGGCCCTACGGAGGCTCACAGGTTATATAACCTCTTCGCTGTTTTCTGAATCTGAGACACTTGATGTTCTCTCTGAGCACCTAATTAACTAGAAAAGCACAGACTATTACTCGCTGTTAACCCCCCCTCCCCGTTCGAATTGAAGTCATTTGCCAGTGTTTGCGCTATGTAGAAACTCCATTTACCAATACTGAAAATGTAGCAGCTCGGCCCTAACTAATAAAAATATCATCAAAGAAAAAAAATCTGAATGCTTAATGCTTTCTTTTTACGTATGACTGTCTCAAGGGTCATCAGGCAAAAAGATCTGAAAACAAATATTTTTATTTGATCTTTTCAAGCAAGCTCTGCAGATTTGAATATGAAAAGAGAATAAAGGTTCACTGGTGGGCTGTGAAGCTTGAAGAGCCTGCTATGAACCACATGGCAATCCCAAATATTCATGAAGGAATCTTCAGCCAAAATAAATACATTAACATGGCTAAACAATAAATGAAAGCCTGTGGCACCAGTTACCCCGGTCCATCTCCATAATGCTAACAGGCCGCTCATAGCTTTCATCGCTTATTAGCATGTCAAGGCTGAAGTAGCCTGTTCCATTAAAGCATGAGCTGCCCGTTTTCATCATTCATCGTTTGAGAGACTCAGCACTCGAGGTTCACAAACGGAGGGAGTTCCGGTCAAATTTGGGTCACCAGATTCCAGTCACTCAGGAGGTCCTTGAGAAAAGTGGCACCTGCCTGCTGTGTCTAGTGGAGCACTGAGTCACAGGTCATGGTCCAAGAGCTAATGGTGATTGAGACTTGATGACCTGGCTCAAAACAGGACATACTTTATTGTTGTTTAGGGGCTCAAGCTGAATGCACTGGACCGTCACATTTTGTTTTGATTGACCCCTATAGCTTATCTTAAATTGCTCAAATTGTCAGCAAATTGTCTGATGATTCAACTTGAGCTGCATTCCATTCTACAACGTCCCTAAGCTATATTCCCTACATACTATAAGCTAAGATGTCAGTTAAGGGAGCTACAGTTGATAAATAATTCGGAATAATCTGCAGCGTCAAACAAACACAAAGCAACTTTCTGTGATAAACCATCATTCACTACACTCTATTCACTTTGAAATTCCAGCATCTTTAAAATTTCACATTACCCTGTGCAGTCCACTTTACTGGGAGCTGTTTGGGCGACTGGAATTGCACCCCAAGCCCTGTTCACACTTGGCATTAACATGTGTCCTGGGTGATCCAATCATAAGTGGACAGCTCTAAGGCCAAGTGTGAATAGTACAATGCGTGAACTGGGCCTAAAGTTAGAGTTGAGTTTGGAATCAGACCTAGAATCAGACTCACCAGCCACTTTATTAGGTACTAGTAAAAGGTTGGACCCCCTTTTGCCTTCAGAACTCTCTTAATTCTTCGTGGCAGACTTTCAACAAGGTGTTGGAAACGTTCCTCAGAGATTCTGGTTGGTTATTTGAGTTCCTGTTGCCTTTCTATCATCTGGAACCAGTCTGCCCATTCTCCTCTGACCTCTCACATCAACAAGGCATTTTCGTCCACACAACTGACCGCTCACTGGATATTTCCTCTTTTTCGGACCGTTCTCTGTAAACCCTAGAGATGGTTCTGTGTGAAAATCCCAGTAGATCAGCAGTTTCTGAAATACTCAGACCAGCCCGTCTGGCACCAACAACCACGCCACGTTCAAAGTCCCTTAAATCCCCGTTCTTCCCCGTTCTGCTGCTCGGTCTGCACTTCAGCAAGTTGTCTTGACCACCCCTACATGCCTCAATGCAGTGAGTTGCGGCCGTGTGATTGGCTGATCAGCTATTTGTGTTAACAAGCAGCTGAACTGGTGCACCTAATAAAGTGGCCAGTGAGTGTATAGATAAGGTAAACATCTAAAGCAGGGCTCCCAAACCTTTTCATGCTTGGACCCACATTTCACAACCCACCAAATATTTGGTAAAGTGAAATAAGAGAAACCGTCAAAAGTCCGTAGGTTTTCAGTCCACTTTTACTCAACATGCTGTTCTCTCCATCAACATGTGCAATAATACACCATGATAAACGTGAACATACATAGAAAAACATATTCATTCTGTAGTTAAATCTGTTCAGCGTTTACCTTCAGATTGAATACATGAATACATTTTATTAATATTTAAATGGACACTATGTTCTGATCCTTCTGGTCAGTTTGCATAGTAAGATAGTCAGCTCTGAACTCTGATCACCACTGATTAATTAAGCTATGTTTTATACTTGAACCGACATCAAAGTGGAACATGATTTCTGTGTTTCTAGTGGCAGTTTGTTCATGGTAAGAAAGCTTTGAACACTGTACCTGTACTTAATTGCCAGTTCGACTGGAAATGACACAAATGGCACTGTTTTGCTGATTTTCTGAAAGTAAGTCGACACATCCTCTACAGAGAACACACTTCTACACGTTACTGCACAACCTATGCAAAAAAACATTTTAGATTTTGCTGTCCCCCCCCCCCCAATATGTTCAATCATATTTAGGTTGGTGTCTTGTAGAGGATGTGTTAACTTAATTTTTTACTTAGAGAATCAAGGAAACGCAATTTGTGCTTGACTATATCTCATAACTGTCAGAACAAAAACCTTATATCTCCATATTTGTCTATTTTTTTACTTAATTTGGAAATAACAGCTACCCGCATCATCGTGTGAAAATGAAAACAAATGGTCCATATTTACTTGGAGTTAAATCTTTACATTAACATGCATTAAAACTGTTTCTCTTCTTCTGTAAAGTTGCAATATGGGAGATGAGGTTTTCCTGTGGTTTACCTCATTGAGCACCCAAAGAGCTAAATCAGCTCTCAGAGGCAGGATAAACTAACACGTCAAGTTGAAGGATTCTCCAGGATCACCACTGATAAACATCACACTACAGCAGGAGGTGTCAGGCACACCTGGTTGATTAGCAATGCGCTGGAAAAGGCCATGGCTCTACCTCAGCAAATACAATGGAAAACTATTTCTTATTGAACTTACATCATTTTGTCTTTTTATCTATGACTGTCCCTGATCTTACCTCTGCTGTATTTCTGAATAGAAGTAAAAAAAAATAAACATTCACATAATTAACTTGCAAATCAGCGAGTGTCATACCCCTGTAAAACTGCCAGTGCCATTAACACTGTTGAGTTCACACTCAACGCACACACTAATCCAAGCACATCAATTGAATCAGGAGAGCAAGCAGCTGGAAGTTGGGTCCCCAGTGCCCATGAAGTCCCCCAGCATCCTCTCACGCTCAGTTGAAGCCGTTTAAGAGTTTTTCACTGGCCATTTGGCAACCCTTCTGCCTTTGTTTTACTGCCTATGTGTCGGGTAATTTCAGAGCCATGAGAGGCACCTCACCCCAGCAGCCACGTAATTAATGTGTCTGAATCTATTTATAGCAGCGAGAGAGAGAGAGCTGGGGTGGATGGGTGGGTGGTTACTGGTGGTGGTGGTGGTGATGGGAATTGATCTAGGAAGGGTTGTGCTACATTCTCCCAGAATCGAACTCTGGATGCCACATGCAGGTGGAAGATAAATGTAAATAGGTCATGTACGTTTGTAAGTCACTGCTGAATAAAACATTAGGTTCTCCCTATTTTCACTTTCTTCTCCCAACTGAATGAATATATATATATATATATATATATATATATATATATATATATATATATATATACACACACACACACACACACACACACACTGCTCAACACTCACTCAGATAACACATCCTAGATCTGAATGAATGAAATATTCTCATTGAATACTTTGTTCTGTACAAAGTTGAATGTGCTGACAACAAAAAATCATCAATGGAAATCAAATTTATTAACCAATGGAGGCCTGGATTTGGAGTCACACACAAAATTAAAGTGGAAAAACACACGACAGGCTGATCCAACTTTGATGTAATGTCCTTAAAACAAGTCAAAATGAGGCTCAGTATTGTGTGTGGCCTCCACGTGTCTGTATGACCTCCCTACAATGCCTGGGCATGCTCCTGATGAGGTGGCGGATGGTCTCCTGAGGGATCTCCTCCCAGACCTGGACTAAAGCATCCGCCAACTCCTGGACAGTCTGTGGTGCAATGTGGGGTTGGTGGATGGAGCGAGACATGATGTCCCAGATGTGCCCATTCGGATTCAGGTCTGGGGAACGGGCAGGCTAGTCCATAGCTTCAATGCCTTCATCTTGCAGGAACTACTGACACTCCAGCCACATGAGGTCTAGCATTGTCCTGCATTAGGAGCAACCCAGGGCCAACCGCACCAGCATATGGTCTCACAAGGGGTCTGAGGATCTCATCAGAAATGCCATCCCACACCCTTACTGACCCACTGCCAAACCGGTCATGCTGAAGGATGTTGCAGGCAGCAGATCGCTCTCCACGGCGTCTTCAGACTCTGTCACATGTGCTCAATGTGAACCTGCTTTCGTCTGTGAAGAGCACAAGGCGCCAGTGGCCAATCCTAGTGTTCTCTGGCAAATGCCAAGCATCCTGCACGGTGTTGGGCTGTGAGCACAACCCCCATCTGTGGACGTCAGGCCCTCATACCATCCTCATGGAGTCGGTTTCTAACCGTTTGTGCAGACACATGCACATTTGTGGCCTGCTGGAGGTCATTTTGCAGGGCTCTGGCAGTGCTCCTCCTGTTCCTCCTTGCACAAAGGCGGAGGTAGCGGTCCTGCTGCTCGGTTGTGGCCTTCCTACGGGCTCCTCCACGTCTCCTGGTGTACTGGCCTGTCTCCTGGTAGCGCCTCCAGGCTCTGGACACTATGCTGACAGACACAGCAAACCTTCTTGCCACAGCTCGCATTGACGTGCCATCCTGGATGAGCTGCACTACCTGAGCCACTTGTGTGGGTTGTAGAGTCCATCTCATGCTACCACGAGTGTGAAAGCACCACCAACATTCAAAAGTGACCAAAACATCAGCCAGAAAGCAGAAAGGTACTGAGAAGTGGTCTGTGGTCCCCACCTACAGAACCACTCCTTCATTGAGTGTGTCTTGCTAATTGCCAATAATTTCCACCTGTTTTCTGTTCCATTTGCACAACAGCTGTGAAACTGATTGTCAATCAGTGTTGCTTCCTAAGTGGACAGTTTGATTTCACAGAGGTTTGATTTACTTGGAGTTATATTGTGTTGTTTAAGTGTTCCCTTTATTTTTTTGAGCAGTATATATATATATATATATAAATTCATCATCATTATCATTGTTAACTGCTTAGTCCAGATAGGGTTGCGGTTTTATATATATACACACACACACACTAAATCCTCAACAACATACAATAATACATTATAATACATTATCAGTATTTAATGTGTCCCCTTTTTTCCTTCTTCTGATTCTCAAACACATTCAGTGATGTTGAGTTGTGGGCTTTGTGGTGGTCAGTCCGTTGTTCTGTGAACACCAGCTACACCAGCTCCTTCTTTGTTTGATTTGATATATTTTCTTTTTTTGTTGTTGTTGATTTTCTTTTCTCAGTAATGGCTTCTTGACAGCTACACATCCTTTCAGACTCATAACATTGAGCAGTCTCTTCAAAGAGCTTCAAAGATGAACTGAAACACCTGTGGATTTTTTTTCAGATCTGAAGCGAGAGTGGAGCTTGATTTTCTCCTCTCTCTCAAGGATGAAAGCTTTGAGTACTGTTTATCTTCATCAGTTAAGGTGGTCTTCTAGTTCATGTGTGGTTGTTAGCAGCCCCATTTTCCCTGATTCTTTTAATACATTTTTGAACTCTGGCTTAAGAGAGTCCTATTTACTGACACTTATTTTTCTTAGACCTCCCCTTTCTTGCTCCCCTTGCAAGTGAATTATATTTTGTCTTTATCTAAGAAATATCCCCTGAAAATTAATAACGTGCACTTAAAGGCCATTCTAACTGGCAATTAATGAAAGGTGGTCTCTGACTTTTGCAGAGCACTATAATGATGACTTTAAATGATGCACAGTGTGGTGCTTCATGGTGCATTAATTTTTTAGCCAAAAAGCAGATCCCTCCTTTATTAAGTCCATCTGCAGAGAGTGAAACTGATGGGCAAGGCTGCTATGTTGACATTCAGTTACGTAATCCTGCTTCACTAACTGACAGATAATCAATAACCACAGAGCTATGATAAGAACTGCTTATGAAGAGCAATTGGCCTTTTTTAGACAGTAAACCCACAGTTACTCTGTAATACTTACACCAGTGAAGCTTCCTAAGAGTGGTAATCTCACCACAGTCGTTGCTTATAATCACTGTACTTCTAACAAGAAATATATTTTACATATTTTTTAGGTTGCATTAGTGATCCCAAGACGTTTTCGTTTGTTTGGATTTTTTTCCTTCATTCTCCACTAGCTGACAATGGGACAATGGAAAAAGACATTCAGCAGAACGTATAGAGCTCAAACAAATACTTGTACTGAAGGATCAATACCTTTTTTCTCAAATCTGCCTGTCTGGTGTATCTTCGCAATAGAGCATGGCAAGGTGTGAATTCAGTGACATTTCTGGACACACAACCTTCACGTGCTGGGACCGGGCTATGACTCACCGGGCTGTTCTGGGATCATGAAGCTTTACTCTTGCTAATAAACATCTACACTTTGTCTGTCTGCCGGATGCCACCTCCTCACACTGCCATGTCTAATTGGAACAAAACAGAATGAGCCAAATAGAGTAAATGCCAGGGCTTGCCTGTGGTTTGCTGTCAACTTCTTAGGACCAGCATGCTGTGCAGAGGAGGGTCTGGCTGCCACGGGTTATACAAACCAACAAACTAACTTGTCATCCTAACTTTTTGAACATTAAACTGCTTCCCTCTACCAGTGTGATGAATTTGAAAATGAGTGCATACAAACAAAACCAAAGTGGGTACCATACACAACAGACCAGGCACAAATGCACCTGTTGTGCCTAGTTGCCTTATTGTTTTTGTAATCATTGATCATCTTTACAATATGTCCATAATATGGACTACAGGGGTGCTCAATCCTAGTCCTGGAGATCTAAAACCCTGGAGAGTTCAGAGCCAACACATCTGGCTCTGGCATTCAGGTGCCTCTGCAGGCCTTCATTACCTGAATCAGGTGTGCTAGATTAGAAAAGACTACAGCAGTTTATGATTTAAAGTGTGACAATACTTCTCATTTATCGGCCTCCCAAACCAAACCCATCCTTCATGCCCGAGATGTACAACCTCCTCTCATCACTCTGTACAACCTCTGCCAATATTATTATATTTGGGGATATCAACATTCATGTCAACAATCCTTCCTGCCACTTTGCGGCTGAGTTTCTCCAACTGCTGGACTGCTTCAGTCTAAGGCAACTTGTTGATGTCCCCACACACACTAGGGGGCACACTCTTGACTTAGTCATTACTGACTCTGCCCCAATCAGAAATCTTTCTGTGTATGATTTGGGTGTATCCGATCATAAGGTAGTTTCTATGGAATTGCCAATTTTGTCTCTGTCCATGAAGCCCAAACGCCAAATCTGCTTCAGAAATTTGAAAAAAATAAATCCAGAAATCATGACAGCAGACTCCCATCGGTCAATGACGCAGTGGATTTCTACAATAAAAGTCTGAGCAGAATCTTGTATCTTCATGCTCCTGCTAAAACCAGAACAGTCACCTTCTCTCGTTCAGCCCCCTGGTTCACTGATGAGCTAAGAGAAATGAAGGCAGCCGGGCGCGCCCTCGAGCATTGTTACAAAGCCTCTGGCCTCACTGTTCACAAGTTAGCGTATCGGGAACATCAAAAAGCCTACTCAAGATCCATTATGGAAGCACAGTCAGTTTTATGGAAACATCATCAAAAACAGTCAAGGGATTTCTAAGCAGTTATTCACCACTATCAACCATCTCCTGAAACCACAAGCCCCCTTACTCACTGTAAGTACAGAAGAGCACTGCAACAACTTCATGACTTTCTTTAGAACAAAAACCCACTCAATTCGTTCTGCTATTTCAACCTTCTCCACTCTACATGTGCAGGGTATGTACTCACAGTCTGAGGTCTCCCAGCCCCTAAACTTTATTCCAGAAGTCTCACAGCAAGAGGTTGAAGGCATTGTCAAGAAGATGAAACCTTCCACCTGTGCCTTGGATCCCTTTCCTACCTCTCTGGTGAAAGCAAACATCTGTGCCATAAGTCCTCTGATTACCACTGTAATAAACCACTCTCTCCAGGCTGGGTTTGTTCCATGTTCTCTAAAGGCAGCCATAATCAGACCACTGCTCAAAAAATCTACTCTTGATCCGGATGTCTTTGCAAATTATAGGCCCATCTCCAATCTTCCCTTTCTCTCTAAAGTACTGGAAAAGGTAGTCGCCGCCCATCTTCAGGACCATCTTAAATGCAATAACCTTTATGAAAAATTTAAGTCTGGTTTCCGCTCTGCTCACAGCACAGAAACAGCTTTGGCTAAGGTCACAAATTACCTTCTGATGGCAGCTGACGCTGGCTCACCTTCGCTCCTCATCCTCCTGTCTGCTGCATTTGACACTGTTGACCATGTCATACTCCTCAATCGGCTTCATCACACCATTGGTCTCATGGACAATGCCATAAACTGGTTTCAGTCTTATCTAGACTTATCTAGAGTACTTAACATATGGAAAGGCAAGACCCGCAGGGGTCAGTCCTGGGCCCCATCCTGTTTACTATATACATGCTTCCCCTTGGTCATGTCATTAGTCACCATGGAATTTCATTCCACTGCTATGCTGATGATGTACAACTCTACCTTCGAATTGGCGCAAACTCCTCTGTAGCCTCTTCATCGTCAATGCCATCATCACAACTTTCTGCCTGTCTAGAAGATATTCAGGTATGGATGGAACACAACTTCCTCCATTTGAACAGTGCGAAAACAGAGGCAATCATGATTGGCACCCCACATCAGACTCAGTCAACCTCCATAACCAGTATTACATTCTCCGGCCACAACATTCCACTCTCCTCGTCAGTCTCCAATCTTGGTGTGAGGTTTTACCCTCAACTCACTTTCGAGGCCCATATAAAACACCTCTGCAAGATCTCCTTTCACCACCTCAGAAACATCGCCAAACTTCGCCCCACTCTGACTGTATCTGATGCTGAAAAACTGGTTCATGCTTTCATCTCCTCTAGACTCGACTACTGCAATGCACTTCTCATTGGGATTCCTGGCAAGAGTCTCCAGAGTCTACAATACATTCAGAACAGTGCTGCTAGGATCCTGATGAGAGTGCGTAAATATGAACACATCACACCCATCCTCTGTTCTCTTCACTGGCTTCCCATCTCTGCCAGGATCGAATACAAGGTTTCCCTCCTCACCCACCAGTGCATTTATGGCAATGCTCCTACATATCTGAAAGAACTCCTCACCCCACAGACCTCATCACGATCCCTTCGTTCTACAAACACAAATCGCCTCCTCCCCCCCAGAACTAAACTCCGCACCATGGTGGACCGGGCCTCCTGTTCTGCTGCTCCTCGCCTATGGAATGCTCTCCCTGACCATCTGAGGGCACCACAGTCGAGTGAGAGTTTTAAAAAAGGACTTAAAACCTTTCTCTTCAGCAGAACTTACAACCCGTGATCTTCCCATTCAGTGTAAAGTTGTTTTATAACAGTTCTTTGATTTCATTGAAATGCTTCTACTGTATAGCACTTTGAGATTGGTTTAAAATGTAAAGTGCGTTACAAATAAAATTCATTATTATTATTATTATTATTATTAAAGACCAGTCCTCCAAGTCTACAAACACATATGACTCTAAGACCATTCTTCTGACTAGTGAAGTTGAGATATGGGGTCTAAGATCATTTCAAGTCTACAATAACTTAGGACTTTTATCTAAAAGTATTTAGTGCTTAGATACATTTCTTCAAGTCTACCATGACTTAGGACTCAACGTCCATTCCTCTAAGACCACAGAGGCTTAGGACGCTATGACAGTTCCCCTAACTTCTGAGGCTCCTCCAAGACTACGGAGGCTTAGGACTCTATGACCGTTCCTTTAACATTACTGAGGCTCCTCCAAGACTACAGACGCTTAGGACTCTATGACCGTTCCTCTAAGATTACTGAGGCTCCTCCAAGACTACAGAGGCTTAGGACTCCAGGACAATTGATCTAAGACTACAGTAGCTCATATGTGGGCTTGAATGGACAGTTTCCAAGGCATTAAGTAAGACTAATCCTGGACTACACTGCAGTGCCAATGGTGAATCACCCTTAAAAATAATTTTTAGTCTTGGCTTATGTTTCATCTACGTCTGGGAAACAGGCCCTAAGGCTATTCTACTGTATGCTGGACTCCAAGCCTAATGCCTAAGGAGCTCAAGGTGATTCTTCTAACACCTGAGGACTGCAGACTCCGGACTAGAGCATCCTGCTTTGCAGGCACCCAATAGCCCAGATTTGTGCAGCGTGCTCGAAACCCAGGCGTGGAGAAAGAAAAGGTGTAAGGGCTAAAACATGTAATCACACACCTTGTGCTCTCTCGCCTGAGCCCAGAACTGAACGTCCCCACAGCAACAGCTCGCAACCTGTAAAGTCCTGCTGCACTTCCCTTGACCATATTTGGCACACGGCGTCTCGGCGCGGAGGAAACCAGCTCGCCTCTGGAAATAAAGCGTTTTCCTGTCAGACGAATAAGGACAAATTAACGTGTGCGGTTTTTTGTGCTCTCTCTCTCTCTCTCTCTCTCTCTCTCTCTCTCTCTCTCTCTCTCTCTCTCTGAGTTGACCGTCTCCTGTCTTAAAGGGGCACCACCGAGCAGCTGCGCACATTTGCATGGAAGAAAAGTCTGAGGCGCAGAGACGCAGCGGCGGGCACCAGTGCATGAGGAGTCCACAGGTGAGCAGCGATTTCTCTGAGAACCGCAGGGCAGGGGCTGGGGCTCTCATGTCTGGGGTATAAACAGCCATGAAGCTTAAGTTTGCATCCCGTTAGATGATTCTCTGTGCTGTGTGAGTGAGTTCGGATCTTGTTCGCTCGTTAAAACTCGTCTCCCGCTCTACATCCCACTTTTACGCACCCCCGTTCTTGACTCACCGTCAGGATTTAGACTTCTCTTATTCCTCCTATTCCTAGTCGATTCCTCGCGTTAAAGGGGAAAGACAGAGTCATAGTGAGGGGCTCGGTTTGAGATGCTCCGTCTGTAGTAAACTTACTGGGGAACCAGACGTCTGAAGAAGCGGTCTACGCGTTTAAAAGTGATGAAGTGAATGAAGTGTTACTACGTTTGGTGGCAGACACATTGGTTTACCACAGTTTCGAGATCAGGTTTCAGCTCGAACATGTTTTGTTTAATCCAGTCATGGAGGAAAGGTGCATGCAGGGCGTTGTAAGGCAACAGTGTCCCCAAAGAAAACTTATTTTATCATCAGCAGCATTACACAGAAAGTCTGAGGAGACACCTGTAGGTTCTCTGGTCGTTTTGGACCGTAAATGAATCTGCGGTGTGGCTTTATTAGGCATCGCAACGCCTGGTTCCCATCACCACCACTGTAAAGACATCTGACCTGGTAAGATTTCTTTAAAATTATGTTTTTTTTTTGTTTTGTTTTTTTTTACACCAAACCATCTCATTACATCTCAAAGACTGAACTGTGCAGAAATGTGTCTAAAACCGATGAAATTCCACTTTAAGTCTAATGGGTCATCGATTATATACGCCGGGCATCGCCTTCTTCAGCTCTGTTTAGTCTGTTAGTCTAGTTGTGGTTCACTGCATCACCTGTAGCTACATCTCTAAAGATGTGCGTGTTGTGAACGCTGTCTGACTGGCTGAGGGCGAGGTAAGAGAGAGAGAGAGAGAGGGAGAGAGAGAGAGAGGACAGAGAGGGGGAGAGAGAGAGGGGAGAGAGAGAGGGGGAGAGAGAGAGACAGAGAGAGGAGAGAGAGGGGGGGAGAGAGAGAGAGAGAGGGAGAGAGAAAGAGAGAGAGGAGAGAGAGAGAGAGAGAGAGAGAGAGGGGAGAGAGAGAGGGGGGGAGAGAGAGAGACAGAGAGAGAGAGAGGAGAGGGGGGGGGGGGGAGAGGGAGAGAGAAAGAGAGAGAGAGAGAGATGAGAGAATGGGGGAGGGGGAGAGGGAGAGGGGAGAGAGAGAGAGAGGAGAGAGAGGAGAGAGAGGGGGGGGGGAGAGAGAGAGAGGGAGAGAGAAAGAGAGAGAGAGAGGAGAGAGGGGGAGAGAGAGAGAGGGGAGAGAGGGGAGAGAGAGAGAGGAGAGAGAGAGACAGAGAGAGAGAGAGAGGAGAGAGAGGGGGGGGGGAGAGAGAGGGAGAGAGAAAGAGAGAGAGAGAGAGGAGAGAGGGGGAGAGAGAGAGGAGAGGGAGAGAGAGGGGGGGGAGAGAGGGGGAGAGAGAAAGAGAGGGAGAGAGAGAGGGGGGGAGAGAGAGGGGGGAGGGAGAGAGAGGGAGAGAGGGAGAGAGAGAGAGGGAGAGAGAGGGGGGGAGAGAGAGGGAGAGAGTGAGAGAGACAGAGAGAAAGAGAGGGAGAGAGACAGAGAGATAGAGAGGGAGAGAAAGGGAGGGAAAGAGACAGAGAGAGGGAGAAAGAGAGATAGAGAGGGAGAGAGAGGGAGGGAAAGAGACAGAGAGAGGGAGAAAGAGGGAGAGAGACAGAGAGAGAGAGAGACAGAGAGGGAGAGAGACAGAGGGAGAGAGACAGAGAGAGAGAGAGACAGAGAAAGAGAGAGAGGGGGAGAGAGATAGTTTTCTTCGTTTTGTTACTGTTAATGACTCCTATAAAGAAGATTTTGCAAGTTTGTCTCACCGTCGTGTCTTCATGCTGTGTGGAATTGCTAGGCAGGGGCTCGGGGCTGTTTTTGTTGTGACCGGTTGGGAAGAAAGCCGTGGGAGCTGCCTGAACGTGATCGAGTGTTCCGAGGGAATTTAAAGCACTTTTTCAGGCGGGTTAACAGCAGAAAAAACTGTACGACAGAAAACACCGTATGACAGTTTTCAGGCTCATATTATAAATCTCTACGAGGTTTGTTTATGTTCGTAAACAGAGTGAGGTCAAATTGCTAGTTTGCTTCAACAAAATTAAGTGAATGAATAAAATGTAATACTGGTATATCTTATATACAAAAGCTATTTTTCTTAATCAGTGGGAATGTACCGTTTAATTTAATGTAAACAAACATGGTTTCAAAACATCGGTGGCTGTAACTTGATAGAACAAAGTGTATATGTACAGTTAAAATATGTTTGGAGAATACAGGCAGATGCCTATAGATGCTGAAGGCAGGACCAGAGGTTTCCTCCTGTATGGGCTATTGGAGATGAAAAAGACAGCATTACATGAGAAATATCTTCAGTTAACCTAAAAAAGGGAAGAAAAAAAGTTTTTAGTGCATTTTGATTCGACTCCTTTGGTGAGGTGGCGTTGATGCATGTGCAGGAGGGTCTGTTGTCAAGACAACAGCACATGTAAGAGATGACACTGAGATTGACAGATACAACCAAGAAATCATACGAAATATGGACAGGCTTGGGTGAAATTTTCAGCAAAGCTGAATTCAGCTGAAGGTGTCAGAACTTCTCTGCAGTCTGCTTGGACAGATGGTCAGAAGGCTATTTCCCCTGAGAGTCGGTTTCAGTGAAGAGTTGCAGCAAAGCTCTTGGGGGATATGGGCACATTTTCCGAGGAGAGCTGAACAGCATCCATAGGACCCAATAAAAGCGAATGAATGTCACGATTGAAATGCTTCTCGCTGGCTCTGTCTGGAATGGTAAGTGAAAGCTTTGGAGAAACCCACAAGCCCCCCCGCTCCCCACCTCAATCCTAACAGCTCTGATTGACAGTTCAAATGTGTGCTTGGCTTAATAGGAGCTTTGGCAGGGAAGCTCAGCGAGACTCCAGCTTCAGGTAAAAGACAGTATTTGACACCCCCCCCTCCCCACTTTCTTTCCATGGTTCCTGGAGCACAGAATACAAGAGCTTAAAGAAAGAAAAAGCACAGCGAACCATGTCACTTCCTGTGTTCCGCAAAATCTGTCAAGTTTTGATACCGGAGATGAACTAAAGCAGCTTTACCCATGACATGCTGAGACCTAGTGATGCATTTTAGCTTTCAGAAATCCCATGTTCAGCAGGCTAAAGAGCTGCATGTTTTACTGAAATTAGTCCTGCGAGTGTCTTTCAGTTGGAACTGACTGGAGGGATTGTGCTCCACAGCTAGCGATACTATCATAATACAGATTTTTTAAAAAGGTGTCTCTGTGTCTTAAATAATCCACATTTTGCCTCCTGTAGAAATGTGCTCAGTCACTCCCATGGATCTTTCTGTGATGGCAATGAGAACTAAGCACATTTTAAAAACAGTTTATTCTTGTTAAGGCCTTATCTGGGTGCCCCCTTGCCGGACAACCTTAGTTTTGATATTAGGGGCAGTTGTGGGCTGGAGGTTAGAGAACTGACCCTGAGACCGGAAGGTTGCCGGTTCGATCCCCAGCGCCGACAGTCCATGACTGAGGTGTCCTTGAGCAAGACACCTAACCCCCAACTGCTCCCCGGGCGCCGTAGATAGGGCTGCCCACTGTCTCCGCGCAAGTGTGCTCACTGCCCCCTAGTGTGTGTCTATTGACTAGTGTGTATGTGGTGTTTCACTTCACGGATGGTTAAATGCAGAGGTGGAATTTCCCCGTTTGTGGGATTAATAAAGTATCACTTAACAAAATGACATATTAGACCCATCTTTACAGCTGATAGTCCTTTTAACAGAAAAACATTTTTCTAGATTTTAACCCGTCATTGCAAATTCAAGCAACTGAACCACTGATTTTTTAAATGTACATTATACATTTTATCAATAGTTTGCATGAAATCATATGACTAAGATGTAAATCTACTGTAAATCAGTTATTACAGCCTTGTTATCCTAATGATAAGCAACATTAGACACTATTAACAGCTCAAGTTCTCTTCAGCAAAGCTAGATAATATCAGTCGCCAACTGTGACATCTCCCACAAAAGATGTACCATCATAGCGGAGGCTGAGATTTCACAAGAGCTACAGGGAGAAAAACCAATGCCACAAGTTCCACTGCCTGCATAGAGCTAAGAAATCAATTACATAGTACTCTCAAAGAAGACGGGCGTTGAATGCCATTCTGATTTGTTCTGTTACAGGGCTGAGAGGAAAGGCATGCACAGCTGTCCTTCAACGTTTTTCTCCCTGTGACGGTAGTAGACCATATCCTTCACAGACACCAATATTAATTTCCTTTCCTTCATATTTAGAGCAACAGCCCTCACTCTGTGGATCGATCTTCGTTGCAAAGTGCATGGTGGTATCATGGTTGACGTTACGGCCGATCACAGTCGAAGATTGCTCCTTTGGAAATGGCCAGCCGAGACTTAAGATGGCACAAATCCCCTGATGGTCCTTCAGAACTTTTATCACAGCCTGGGGGATTATGGCTCTTATCTGCTCATAGATCCTAATGATAAGTCCTATGGTTCCCAGTGCACAGCTTTTGCCTACATGACTGATGGAGTCTCTGTGTTTTATAGCAGAACTTGCACCGGTCAATATGTATCAACCTTTTCAGAGCAGAAGTGGCAGACTAGGACTAGTTTTTATTCTTTTGCATCCAGATGAATTGAGTTCTGTAGACAGTATGGGAGCTGAGAGTAGGTCATCATCATTATTTTCTTATAAGGACAGACCAGGGGACAACTGATACAGCAGTTTTGATACTGACTGATACGATTATCAGTTATTAACTGTGAATAGTCAGACTGTCTGTTCTCAAATGTCAGATTTCTTCAACTCAAGAAACCAAAAGCCTTAAATAATTTAGGATGGACAATGGATGCTATCATATCTGTATTGACAGAAAATTTAAGAAAAAAAAAATCCACCACGAACCAACATTTAGCCTGAAAGCCAATTACTGTGTGATTCACACTTTCTTGTTTTCAGGTTGTCTATGTAGTAAATAAAGCATTTTTTGGATAGAATAGTGCCTTAGATTATTTCCTCCATTTATTGCAGTATTTCCTACCAATGGCACCTGATAATTTTTTACATAGGATTTATGTTTTTACTTTTGTTGATGCTACGAAACATCCATGACATTTAGTTTAGATCAGTGTTTATACTACTAATTCAAACTGATATTTGATGACATCTTTATTGTGCTCCAGAACAGCAGAATGGGTTTTTGTGCTAAATTGCCTGTATTTTATTAATTTTATTCAATTTATTGCATTTGTAGCTTTTGTAAATCTTTGTTTGTAATGGTCATCAACAGATATGGACAAGGAAAGTATCAAATATTGGCATCAGCCCAGGGTTCTCATATCAGTGCACCCCTATAAATACTATAGCATAGGGATGGTACTTAGAATATTTTGTGATTAAAACATCTTTATGCAAAAAATGTAGGTTTTGAGATATTTGACGTGTTTTTTTTTGTTTATATGTGGTGTCTTGAGTTCAAAATATACCTATTCAGCCTGCATTACTGTAGTAGAAGTGAGCAATTGTTGACTGTAGGTTATTCAGCGTTTGAATGTGAGTGGTTTCCTCGCACCAGAGGCATCTGTTTGCAATAGAAAAGAAGCTACTAAATAATGTTAAACTGGCAGGGATTTTGCATATACCAATAAATCCCTGGGGCCTCGATATTGGCTGATGTTATCGACCAACCGATGTACCAATTGGACACTTGCATAGGCTTTGGCATATGGAGCTCCATTTCAGTGAGCCACATCACATCCATGAGTCACACTCCGCCAACTTCATTCCCTTCCAGTCCCAGATTTGCACACTGATGTGCGTGTTTAATAAGTGCTGCTCAGTGGTGGCCGTGACTTCTTCCATCACACAATGAACTCGTAAAGGGGAGAAAAACACACGCTGCGTCTCTCACACTGAGAGATTTCGGCCATCTAATGGTACCGATGTGACCTCATAGGTTTTAGATTACTTGGAGAATATATAGAATGAAGATATTTGCATGTACCATTTTTCCATTATCACTCTGTCACATCAACATCCTGTTGTCACCATTCGGTAGCTCAGAACGAAGAGGCTACTTGACATTTCAGCAATTTTCCTAAATTCTGGAACCACTAGTTTGTACTCACCCTTGCTGCTCTTTCTGACAGCCTTGAGACAGAGAGGGGAGATTTGTGATTGCTGCACAACAACAATCACAGGCCTTGCTGTCATAAGTAATTGTGGAAAATGATGTGCCTGTTGAATTAGTCTGCACAGAGCTACACAAACACCAGCAGCGCGGATTTAAAAGGAGGGGTGGACAGAGAGCACACGGACAGAGATACAGTGTATATGCTGTTTGCAATCAGTTGTGGAATTGTATTGATGTAGTGTGTCTGTGCTTGTGCCCGGATCAGGCTGGCTCTTGTTGACGGCTTTTCACGTCTTCAAAGACGAATGGCAAATCGGAAAGGCTCATTGTGCTGAAAGGTCTTCCTCCCTTGGATGTCAAATCTTGTCAGAAAGAATTTTCTTCAGTCTGTAAACACACACAACAGGGCTGGAGAAAAATGCGCCACCAATTCCAGTGTGTCAGCCCAATGAGGGCATTATACAGGAGCCTTGCCTGATTTCATTTGACAGAGACCAGTAGGTTAATCCATGTGGGTGAATGAGAAAAGATGCCAGCGGGACAAGTTTACCTATAAGATGGATCACTTCTATTTTGCCGATCCACGTCGTGTATCAATTTTATAACCGTGACGGAAGCTGTGGAAGAATAGGGACAATCAGAAGGTGGCCTATCTGAGATAGTGGCTTTGACAAAATGTAATCCATTCCATTGCTCGGCATGTACACCAGCTTTGGAGGACACAGGATGTGATGAATCCCACTCAGGATCTACCGTTACTCCTTGTCTGCTTAACCAGCTATGAAATACTAATAGCACCAAGGCTGATCATTGTGTAGCCGTTATGGAATCCTATGTACCTGCGTCCACGGCCCCTCTCGCTCAGCCGTTACCATAGAGACCCCTCCATGCCTAGCAGACGAAGCTGGGGCTGCCTGACTGTCTCTCACAGGAGCCACTCTGTTGAGCAACAGTACCGTTCACATGCCCAGGAGTGTGTGTGTGTGTTTGCGAAGAGGGGGGTGGGGGTGTTGACGGCAGTGTTCATGCTGTTGGTTTGTGCCAACGCTCCCTTGGCAGCTGGTGCCATGTGTCAGGTGGCACGGTAGCTTTCATGGAGGCTGACGGCTGAGACAGAGTGACACCCGGTGTACTTAATTGAAACCGGTTTCATCTCAGAGGCAGCTGCTAACCACCCCTCTGCTAATTGCTGCTGGTAACAGCCGGGAGCACGGGAATCCAGGCTGCAGGTAGCCACTACTCCCGTGTGCCTCATTCCAAGGCACAGGCACATCTAGATCTAAGAGTCTCTGAAACAGAAAACACTGCTTAGTTTGCTCTGGGGACCACTGACCTTTCTTAATGCCAGTCTAGTCCTACTAAATGGGTATGGAATGCAAACGGTGGCCCCTTTGACGTGTCCCATTGGATTAATGCTGTGAGTAGAGGACAAATGGAAGTTTTATTCGTTTCTTCTGCTGTGATTTAGGGCTGCAACTAGCAATTATTTTTGTAATTGATTCATTTACACACCATTATTTGATTAATCGACAAATCAATCAATTATGTCTTTTGCCACTGCATGTCATTATGGCCCTGTCATTGTGCCACCATTGCTCAAAGCAATTTGTTGTCATATCAGAACCTTATAATTGCTTCCTTTTTTATCAACCGTATTTCCAGAAAATTGGGGACATTTTGTAAAATACAATAAAAACAAGTATCTGTGATTTGTTCAATCTCTTGAACCTTTAACTACTAACAGTACTAACATTATGTTAAATGTTTTGGCTTTGATGCTTATAACACACTCAGAAAAAGTTGGAACGGGGCAAAATACTAGAATATTGAAGTTACATAATTGAAACATTCGAGAGTAAGCAGGGGAACTGGTAACAGGTGAGCATATCATGAAAAAAATCATATCCTTTTCTGAAAAAGGAGCACCAGCTGAAGGCTCAGTCTTTGCAAGCAAAGATGGCTCACCACTTTTTGCCAAACCTTCTGAGAGAATGGTCAAACATGGCATCTTTCAGTGCAAGATTTGTATCTTTCACCTTCTACTATGGTGAAAAGGTTCAGGGAATCCAGGGAAATCTCAGTCGGTGTAGGGCACTGCTGAATGTGCATGACCTTCGAGCCCCAGACAGCATTGCATGAGAAACTGTCATGCTGCTGTGATAATATAGCCATATGGACTTGGGAATACTTTGGAAAACCGTTGTCATTTAATACAGCCTGCTGCCGCGTCAAGAAATTGAAACTCTATTGCGCAAGGAGAAAGGCACCAATGCAGAAATGCCACTGAGTTTTCTGGGCCTGAGCTTATCTCAGATGGTCCAAAAGACAATGGAAATGTGTGCTGTGGTCAGATGAGTCCATGTTTCCGCTTGTTTTTGGGAAAAACGAACATTGAGTTCTCCATGCCGAGGCAACATCCAGACTTTTAAAGTGAAAGCCAATATCTGTTCTGGTATAGGGATGCATCACTGTCCACGGTGTGGGGGACTTGCATACGTGTGAAGGTACCATTGACGTGGAGACATATAATGGTGTTTTGGAGAGACGTATGCTGCCATGAAGATGACCTCTGTTCCCGGGAAGTCCATGGTTATTTCAGCAAGACAATGCCAGGCCTCATTCTGCACATGCCACAACGGTGTGGCTTCGTAGATATACAGTGCATGTACTTGACTGGCATGCCTACAGTTCAGATCTGTCCCCTTTTGGAAATGTATGGCACACCGTGAAGAAATGATGGCCATGGACTGTTAAGTAGCTAAAGTCTATTATCAAGCAAGAATGGGCAAAAATTCCACGTGTAAATCTTGTATCCTCAGTTTCCAAATGATTAGGAAGTGTAAATAGAAGGAAAAGTGATGTAACTCGGTGGTAAACATGCCTCTGTCCCAACATTTTTTGAGTGTATTGCAGACATCAAATTCAAAATGGTTTATATTTACAAAATACACTGAATTTGGTCAGTGAAAGCATTAGAAGTCTTTTATTTGAGCTTTTGTCAGTTGAATAAAGGTTCAAGAGGATTAACAAATCACAAATTCTTGTTTTTACTGCATTTTATAAAATGTCCCAACTTTGGAGGACACAAGATGTTTTGTACATCATTTGTACGTTTGTATGTCATTTGGAAATGTCAGCTGCCTTTTGCATTGTGTAAACATTTCTTGAAATATGATCTTGGATTGCAAGAACGTTTAACAGAAATGGAAGGTAGAGATGGTTAAGAACGTTCTTCCCACTATAAAGTTAACTTTTTGAAGATACAATGTTTTGTTACTATAGTGGCTTGTTTAAGGTACAACAATACATCTAACAGCTATTTTGCTCCCAAGATTTCATGTAATATATTGCAGCCCATCAATGACCACGGAAAATGCAAAGTAATCCGTGTTTCCATCAACTATCCTTGTACACAAATTCCCAAAGATAATGGCACACGTTAGAGTCTAGACACACATGAATCTTGCTCTTGTGTGAAGTGTTTTGAACCTTTATAAACTCTCAGTAGAGTAGTGTTGGCAGCCCTCTGTCAACTGTACATGGCTGTAGCATTAACAGTTTAGAGACCCTGTGCAGAGCAGATAGTGGCTCATTTAATAAGGTCTGAAGTCTCTCCTACTTCTCTGTTGCCCACCGAACCCTTGAGAACATCAGTCCAGACGCAGCATCTGTCATCTGTCGCTGTGTTTATCGTCAGATGGAGCTGAAACCTGTGATTTTCCTTCCCACGCCATCGGTCAGGTTTCTATCACTCGTTTTGCATTTCTTCTTTATCGACAAACTAACTTTTCCACCTCTTCCACACATAAGAAAAGGGTCAAAATCCAGTCAGAAGGTTTCAGGGCTACAAGAGTGAACTGCCAATGTGCTCAGTTTATGCATATCAATATTTCTGACATACAAGAAAAAAAAAACTGAGTGTCAGAATTACCGGCATCAACTGTGACATTTCCCAGATTTGTTTAGAATGAACAAATGAAAGATGGCATCACTTCCAGTCTGCTGTGAGGAACATCAGCATGTCAAGACTGTCCAGCAATCCTGTCAACCCAAAGGAGAATTGATTGCTGTAATATCCTGGTCCCGATTCGATTTATATGCTTCAAATTGGGACCAAAATAGCACTAGTGCAGGCTGACGTTTACGCTGGGTTAGACCAGTTTACTAATGAAGAACATGACAGCAGTACACACAGCAATTATAAAACGACTGTGAGCAAAAAATGTTCTGAGTCTCCTAAACGCATAGGCTGGGGCTTGTACTGTGGCTGTGTAAAATCCTTGCTGCGATTCCTTATTGTGGTTTAAAAGACCTGTCAGTCTGTGATTCTGTAGAATAGACTCTAAACAGACTGAATGCAGAGCTTTGTGCTAGCTGAAAAAAGAGCTTGCTTTTGAACACACAGATAAAGGTTTCTCTTTTTTGCCGTTTTGCAGTCTTCATATAGAAGATGAAGCATGAGTAGGCTTTGGAGCTCCTCCTCTTAGCATTTTGGAATTTGACAAAAGAGAACGTTTGCTGTCAGGGCTCTGAAAGGAGTGTTTGTGTGTCTGTTTGAAACGTCTCGATCAATCAAAACCCTTCCCGTCATCGGTTAGTCATCTCCCCTCCCCGCTGCTTTTTTCTGCATTTTTCTGTTCATTCCTCTTTTGCTCTTTCTTCACTCCTCTGTCGCCTTGGCCCATAATGGACTGGAGGAGGCAGCACTCCCTCACGGTCGGAGATATGCTTTAATAAACACAAAGGAATAGTTCAGCTAAAAATCTGATTTACCCTAGATGTAGGTAGCCTTTTTCTGCAGGCCTCATAGTGGTCACCGTGTCAGTTAATTAAATCTGTAATTAATTGTATCAAATCGAACAACAATATTTTCCACATGACTTTGTTATCAGATTAACTAGGACACTCCCTGGCTCTCTGTGTGCGCGAGATGTTGTTGAGCTGCTAGTGAGCAATGAGCTGTGAAAGGAGAGGGGTCACTTATGAGGACCAGTTTGCTTCTGGTTTTATAAATTGTGCACATTTCCATCAAAATATATTCTAACAAAAATGCGTAGTTAAACTCAGTGACTCCCAAAACAGGCAACTACTGTGAAAAAGAATCGATCCTCTAATCCAGCTTCTAATGCCTATGCTGTTAATCAGCATCAGGGCCACCCCCTTTTGGACTATTTTGTGGTTCTTGCCAAAATGCCCAGCTCATTAATGTTGTAATCTTGCATCCTGAAGAAAAAGACATGAGCTATAACAGCAATTAAAATGTTAATTAATAAAGTGACCCTTATTATTCCCACAACGGGGAAATTTCACCTCCGCATCTGTGAAGTGAAACACCACATACACTCTAGTGAGCACACACACACACACTACGGGGCAGTTGGGGGTTAGGTGTCTTGCTCAAGCACTGACACCTCAGTCAGTGCTGTCGGCTCTGGGGATCGAACCGGCGACCTTCCGATCACAAGGCTGGTTCCCTCACCTCCAGCCCACGAACTATCCCATATAAACTCTTTCCACAAATTGAATACTACTACTACTAATGATAATAATTCTTCTTCTTCTTCTTCTTATTGTTATATCTTTATTTATAGAGTTCTTTTCACACCAGTGGCAGTTCAAAATGTGTTACATACAGTTGATAATGTTTTTAGAAAAACTGACAGATCAAGTTAAAAAGAAAAACGGAAGGGATGTTGCATTTTAATTGAATGCCAAGTTAAAGAGATGTTTTCAAATGTTTCAAATAACCTTAGTGAGGTGCTGAGGACCAGAATTTTACAATCTATCCTGAAAGAAACAGGTAGCCAAAGCAGTTCTTCCAAAACGGAAGTGATATGATCTCTCTATTTCCGTTTTGGTTATTATCCATGCTGCCATATTTTGTAGGAGTTTTTTTTTTTTTTTTAGGAAGCCCACTGAGAAAAGCATTACAGTAATCAATTCTGCTTGTAACAAACGCATTACCAAGTTTCTCCTGATCATCTGACGGAATCAAAAGTACGTGTACAAAGAGAAGAGCAAGGGTCCTATAACTGAGCCCTGTGGGACTTCACAAAAACGTTTGCTGTTGATTTAGCTAAAATTTTAAGACCAAAGTTTTGCTTAAAAGCTGTCCACCAGAATCTGAATCTTCAATGTGAGGAAATGGCAACCCCTTGCATCCTTCCTCAAATCAATGGTTGTCAGAAATTACTGTTCAGGTTACTTAATAACTTGATAACTCCATAACTGCCATACATTAGGGATGATTTCATATTGCTTGTTGCACGATACTAATTGGTGGGGGATATAGGCATTAGTCATGTAGCTCCAGTACAAAACCAAAGAAGTTTCAGACACCAGATGCATCCTGGATAATCTACTCCATTTGTGATAAGAGGAAAAGCATGTACATTCGAATTTTCACTGAACTGTTCTTTGAAAAGAGCGTGCTGAAATGATGCGCCCGCTTCTATTGCTTTACACTGTGCAGTGTTTGCAGAACTCTGCAAGCATCATGAACATTGTGCGTAATAGCTGGCTTTTGATTTCACACCACTGACCACTCACGGCGGCACAGACAAATGTGTCTGGCACACACACGTCAATTAACACTGGACAGGAGCTGTGTGAGCTCAGCTCAGAGCACACGCAGAACTGGATTATGGGAGGGAGGTCGTGATTACAGTAATTACTCATTGCACTTTCTGTGCTCCTATCCAAAGGTTGGCCAGCGAGGTGGACATCAGGTTAATTGTTTTTATTTTCCCTCTGGTTTTGGTTTGGGTGGTGTTGATGGTGGTGGTGGGGGGATTAAATGCATCAGAATGAAATGTCACGTGCGCTGTCAGCCGACACGTGCGACGCTAATATGGTACCATCTCTGCTGCAGGTGGTGAATGAGCAATGTCGACGCTGCTGGAACTGAAGAGCAGCGTGCTGAGGCAGGTGCAGAGGAGCCAGTCTCTGAGGAGCAGAAGGGAGCCTCCCCCCACTGCCGCTGCAGGCCCACCAACCCCCACCAGGGTCCCTGACAGGGTCGCCCTAGGGTGAGTCCACACCGCACACTGATGGAGATAACCCACATACGACACTGTTCAAACCTTTGGAGTCACATGCCATATAAATAACTTTAGTTATCTCATTCAGTAGTGATTTATACAGCATGGGTTTGCATCAGTTGAACTGATGTTTTTGTTCCAATCTAACTTATATATAAGCGCATGGATGGAGCAAAAATATGGACTGTTTGGGGGGATCCAAGGAAAGGTTTTGGGGGCTAGTTTGAAATGTCATAAATATTACGTAGACACCGGGAGTTATTTTTAGATGTTTTATTAAGTTTCTTATACAGCTTTATATGTAATTATTGAATCATCTTCAGCTCTCTTCATCATTCTGGGCACATCTAAAATTTCTTACAGGTTTTTTGAAACCTATAAAGCTGTAGTGTATTGATGACATATTCAAGCAATTTTTTGATACTTTGATGAACACAAGTTTATATGTCACAAAATACACCAGAAATATTAACAGGTGATGTTTATGGTAGCAAAAGCTTGCTGGTATTTTTGTATTTAATTGAAAAGCAAATTTCAAAGAAAAGTAAAAAAGAAGAAGCCAAGCCGTTCCCAAACTTTTGATGGGTAGGCTACCTCTACACAGGCTAAGGCCAACAGAAGATCCCCCAATTCCCCAGAACTGTGTTGTTGCTGGTGGTCATTGTTTGTATTGATGTATTTACTTCCCCCCAAACTATCAAAACAGATGGCAGGATGAGTGTCAGTGATAGAGCTACACTGAGTCACGGTGCTTGCAGACGCCCACAATGGCTCTACTGTATTCATGCTTTGGAAAGTGACTCAATCTCGACATCTTGCTCTCCCACATTTCAAATTAACTGCCGTTTCAAATAGCACACAGAGACGGGCCTTTGTAAGGATTAAGAGACAATTACCTTTGCAGCTCATTAAGACAGGACTAGGTTGAGAGAGTGAGCAGAGTGGGATCTTTCATTTAAGTTCAATCTTCAGATCATTTATCACTTCAACACGCAGCAGATGGAAGCAGTGTGGCCTGTGCTGCCTAATAACAGGAGCTCAAGCCCTGGCTGATGCGTTGTAAAGAAATGTGTTTTGAGAGGCCCCAGGAGACCGTGGTAATTTTGGGGTCCATAAATATGACTGCCAACATGCTCCACGGTGGCTTCGCGGGCTGCTGGTGGAGAAATGGGATCAGCTCCGGACACGGCATCTAATCTAGTTTTTCCCACCGGTGCATTAACCCTGTTATACCTCACACCTCACAGGCAATACATTCAGAAACATACATGCAAGGCTATTGTGGCATTTATTTCATATGTAAAGAAAATTAATCTGAAAACTCCGAGATTTTTATTCAGTTTGTGTCATTAAGAAGATCGTACAATAACAAAAAAAAACATGAATAGGAACATTAGTCACACATCAGTCTCATTTTGTTATTACTCTGATTATTACTATCAAACTTACTATGACTGTCGAGCATCTCAGCGGCGTGATGTTCTGTGAATATGGCGAAGGCCCATATATAGTGGAATTTCTGCAATTTAATATCTGTATAAATAAGTGGTTAAGATGTAAACATTCAGCCTCTGTAAGGCTTGTGGTGTATTACAGGAGACACAAGATTAGGACTTGTTTATACCCATCTTCAGTCTGTCTTACCAGACATGGGGGCGGCCTTTGTTGCAGGAGTTGAAACTGGGTATTTCCAATATCATAGATTTGGGTGATGTTTGACTGTGTGGGAACTGTGAAGGCAGAGCTAGTGCTGCTTTTACTAATAAATAGTCTAGGTTGCTGTTGCTCCAGAAAGAGGTAAGATAAGCTAACTATAAGTGTAGAATAAAGTGTATCTGTTTGCATATTTATATAGCACATGAGACAGATTTGTGGTCTTTGCATGATAGCAGGCATGAGTGGTATGAGGTAAACTAAAATCTAAAAACAAAATATCTACCCATTTCTCTGCTAGTTTTGAACAGTAAAACATGTTCTGAAGTGTAATCCTGTGTGTGTGTAACGCAAGTTCTGTCGTCTGAGAAGGTAAGCCACAACTCCACAGTAATTTCAGCCGAAATCAGTTTTCTTTCGTATGGCTTTGTCTGTGTCCTCTGTGGTTAACCAGATATCGATTTAGGATTTCTTACGGATACTTGAATATCAAAATCAGTTGAAAAATCTATTTTGTGACACAAATGAACCAAAAATCTATCAACTTGCGGCTTTGTTAGATCATATTCTTTACATGTGTCATGATTGGTCACATGATAGTCTCCTCATGTGCTTTTGTTTACCTTTTAGTCATGTCATGTGCTTTTGTTTTGATTTCTTCCCAGTCCGGCCCCCTTGTTTTGTTCCCACCTGTTTTCCACCTGCGTCTGGTTATCCCTCGTTATCCCTGTGTGTATTTAAGCCCTGCGTTTCTTGTTGGTCTTTGTATGTTTGCTTGATTTGTTGGATATGTTTGTTGGATGTACTGTTGGAAGTGTATGTACTGTGTGAAGAGTTTTGTTTATTTCTGGTCTGTTTGGAGCTCTGCGTTCATTTTGTCATGCTTGTCCCTCCTGCTCTCCGAATTGGCTATTTGAACCTGGACCGTTTTGACCGTGACCCTGGATTTGCCCTTAATAAAAGTCGCTTATCTCAGTGTATGCATCGGCCTCCTCGCTCCCCCCCGTTACACATGTCAGATAAGAGCAACAGCTTAAGGGTAGATTAAACTACAGAAACTATTGCATTGCAGCTGCCGTTAAAGGCAGCCTCATGCATCTCAGAACACATTTGTTTAGCACACAGAAATGCCCGATTTAAAGGGGTTAAAAAGTACAAAGGAAGAGTTTCTGGTTGTATTGCTGTATTTTTGGTGCGATAGCATGCAAACCCATTAAAATCTCTACATTAAATGTTCTTGCGTGCCACTTCTGTTGCACAGTGTTGCCTTTATTGTTGGATGATAGTTCTGAGTGAGCACGTGCACACATTCAGAGCAACATTCAGATCTCTCAGGGCTTTGAATTGATTTGTTTCGTCAGGGTAGCAATAAAAGGCGACCGAACTGTAAAGAACATTCCTGTTGATAGGATTGCTTGTTCAAAATATCAGTTTGTGGCAATAATCTCCAGATTTTCCATTATAATATATTATGTTCTTACGTGATCACAATAGATGCAACAACCATACTGAAGAGTAGACTAAAAGGCAGAAATAGCTATTTTTTCACCTTTATTATTTTAAATCATTCAAAACATGAAACACCACAATCGCTCTCCAAGCAGCTGCTTGGAAGCCCAGAGTGGAGATATTATGGGCATGGCTTATCCATCACTTTGGGCTCATAAGACCATTTTTTCTTCATGAAAAATGCGTCAGTAATGTGCCCAAAATGGCATTTCCTAACAAGCCTAAATCACATTTTGGGTGCATGGACAGGAACCGGATTTTGTTTGTCCAAGAACGAGTCCATCAAATTGGCACAGTTGGCTGGGTGACCGCAGGTGTAGTTAAGTAAATCAGTCGCTGTGTGTTTTTTTCTCTCAGCTACCGTCTCGGTCTCCCTTGTTTTGATTTCTTTTCAAGCATGCCTGATGTCAGTGCCAAAAGTAAAGGGAACATAAACCTTGAGGTTTCTATAGCAACCAAAACATGTCTGGTTTCCCCAGCTGCTCCTAAAATATGAACGTTTTTTTGTTTTTGATGAGCGCGTGTCATCTGTCTACCGGGGGGGAAAAAACACGCAGTGCTGAGGAAAAAAATAATTGTTTTGGGCTTGATTTGATATACTATCAGTCAGTCTGGCTCCGTGCTCTAAATACATGGCAGATACCTGCCGTTGATGTCTGTTCCTGTCTGTGAGTTTGTCGTCGCTTCTTCTTTCCTCTGGAGCTGCACCCCCCACCCTCCCATCCCTTCCTTTTCTTTTCTGGCACACACAGTCATGTTTTTGATGTCGTTCTCCTCGAGAGTTTCCCAATTAATTTAGCTATTTTAGTGACAGTTTTGCTGCAACATCTGACTTCTTTTAAAGTCACCTGAAGTCACCATCATTATCATTAATTCTTTAAAGATTAGTATTTATATTAACCCATTAAATTATGAAGGTCTGTATGTAGGCCCTGAATTAAATTCCTCACTACGACAAGCACAGAACTGACATATTAGTTTCATAGTAATTACTGAATAATTTTAGTGATTAATGCATAATACGTCTAGAGACTAAAGACAAAAGAAAGTTTCATCATTTTCAACCTGTTCTCTATCTGCTCCATATGTAACATATAGTCACTTACCAATGGCAGTCACTTTGGTTTGTCCTTGTGCTTAGTAAAAGAACAAAGCACCTGTTGGCTCAGTTCACACTTACAATAAAAAGTGAACTGGTGGGTGCTTCGGCATATGACAGAACTGAATGGAAGAGAATGGGCTGAGGCTGCCGATTCACTTCTATTTGAAGTGTGTTTCAATTGAACTGAAAACGCAAAATTATCCAGTCAGCCATTGGATACAAATATTGGCACATTTTGGTTGATAACTCATTAGAAAGCAATTCCTCCTTAACTGGCAAGCCTAAACACAATCAAAATATCACTGAAGCCCCTCCATATGTGAACAGTTCCATCCTTTTTTTAAGGATTATCAGTTATTTTATTTTCTATTTTATTTTCTTCAACCTTTTACATTGAATGTTTTATGTTTTAGTGACCTGTTTATTTTAAATATAGGGCATCAAATACCGGGCTTATACAATTTTTACAAAAAAATTTTACATGTACTGTTTTTTGTTGCTGTTTTTTATAAGCGCACACACCAACTGAATTCTGAGTGGTGTAAAGCTCGCCGCCACTGGACTCAGCAGTGGACGGAGCAGTGGAAATGTGTGGGTTTGACGAATGCCAGCAGAAAATTACCTGTCTGACTGCACTGTGCCAATTGTAAAGTTTGGTGGAGGGAACATCTTAATGCTTCATCATACAATGACATTTTGGACAATTGTATGCTTTGTGGGAACAGTTTGGGGAAGGCCCTTTCCTGTTCCAGCATGACAGTGCTCCAGTGCACAATACAGGGACCATAAAGATATGGTTGGGTGTGTTGGTTGTGGAAGAACTCGAGTGGACTGCACAGAGCCCTGAACTCAACCCCATCAAACACCTTTGGGTTGAACTAGAGCAGAGATTGTGAGCCAGGCCCTCTCATCCAACATCAGTGTCTGACCTCACAAATGCTCTTCTGGATGAATGGGCAAAACGTCCCATAGACAAACTCCAAAATCTTGTAGAAAGCTTCCAACTAGAGTGGTTGGAACTATATAATAAGCTGTTATAGCTGCAAAGGGGGGAACTCCATATTATTGCATATGGAATTAGAATGGGATGTCATAAGATGTCCTGTGGGTATAATATGTCGGTGTCCCAATACTTTTGTCCATATTGTGTAGGTGGTGCTATGCGCAAGTGTATGCGCAAAACAGCCTGAACTGTATTAAACATACACCACACAAAAACATGTTTTATTTAACTCCTTAAATGGCCAAGTTCTAATACGCACTTCTATGACCTAAGATTAGCTCAGCCAGCTTGCATTCAAGTCCCTGTAGTTACTGAATAATAAGCCTCAGTATGTAATAAGCCTGGGGTTTTTAAGGCTTGCACCAGGTGCTGAAACTGTAAAATGTTCATGCTTGTATGACCAAAAATTGATGAAATGACTGGAATATACAGTGTTGGGCACCTGAAAGTGCGACTGTCATGACCAAGGCTACCTTTGGTAGGGTGTATCTCAGTAGCTCTCGAAAGCTGTCCACCACATCCTTTTATGTTTTTTAACACAACACTGTGCGATTTACTTACACAACACTTTCTCTCAGGAAACAATGATGAAATAGTTGTCGGTCTGTCTGTTTGCTTTCGATATGGAACATCGGTGTAGTTGTGCTATCATCCTCTTATAAAAGGATACTGAGCACCACTTGCTTTTTTAGTAGATCTATACAGTGGAACCAGTTGCCTATTGCGGCCTAATGTGTACATTTCAAAAACGTTCCTCAAGTTGAATAAACCCACCTGTTCAAATAGGAACTGTTGTTTATTGGAAACAAAGTAAAATTAAGGTTTTTTTAACTTGAGCAATTAGCTCTTTTAACTGTTAATGATTCAGTACGTCTCTAGTCTATGGTAATCGACTGTATGTTACAGGTGTGGCTGATAGAGATTAGGTTGAAAAATACTGGAATATGCCTTTAATGAAACATATCTTTCTAGGCTTCTTTCTTATCGCTTGAAATGCCAGTCTATTTTTTGTTTTGGATGTCCGTTATTTGGTCTACCCCCACTGTGGAGAAGACTAAACTCAGCCAGTCCCAAGTGATCCGGTTTGTTTTGCAAATCGTCTCCTTGAGCCAACAGAGACTGTGGAGCGTGTAAGCCGCCAGGCTGCAGGCGACACATTCGCCATCATTATGCTTTAGGGAAGCTGTTTGTCTCCTTCATTAGTGCCAGCGCGAAAACTAATGCCTCTGGCCCAGACGCATGCTCATTAATATTATGTAAATAGGGGAGAGCTGGGCGGCTCCTCCTCAGCCCACGGGCTGTATGACACAGGACGACCCTGATGATGGCTTGAGGGGGGTTACGTGACCCTGGTAGCCGTGTTGGGAAATGATTATTTGGACGCATGTCCCACCAGTAGAGGGTGGAGGGGCTGTAGTGTGAAAGTAGGACAGGGGAAGGAGGAGGTATCTTTTCATTATCTATACATGTTTTTCTTTATCTAGTTACACAGGTCGTCTTCCTTCCCATACTTTGATCATAAGGAGCTAGTTTTATTTTGAGCATGACATGCAGACAGCAAATTGCTCACCTGGAGACCCCGACTGGGCAATTTGTCATCGTTTTGACTGGTGGGGGTCTCATGTTATTACATTTTTAACACCAAATTAGTCATCAAAGTGCAACACGAAGACTGTAAGAGTCTTCCTGCCTCTTATACCTACCTCCTTCTTTTTCCCTCTTCTTCAAATGTTGTCGTATCTTATTACAAAACATAGCTTTGGCGAAAAGTGCTAAATAAATAGGTTACATAGGTTTATCATCATCTCACTTCAAACATAAGGGAACCAAAAAGGGTCCTTTGGAGTGACACCATAGACGATCCACTTTAGGTTCCCCCAAGAATTTTTCAGTAGATGAGTCTTTAAAGAACCATTCCTGTAACCCACTCTTATTTGCACTCAGTGACATATTGACGCCTTACAGGAGGCCTAGAGTGACGTTTTTGGTCCCATTAAATGGAAATTGGTTGATTCCGCTGCCAGTTCCTAATAAGATTAGAGGTTTATCTGGCACATCAGACTAGTCCTGCTCCTAAAGTCCTAACCAATGGGAGAGCTTGCTTGCCTGTGCTCGCCTTGATACCACAGAGAAAAGAAAATTGATTGGAAAATGCATTTCAAGTGTATTTCAAGACAAGTAAACAAGAACATGTACATGTCTGTTTAAATCTAAGGGATAAAAAGAGGTTTGAATAAGGCCTTGGAATGGATGGCATTAAAAAAATGAATTACATTAGTTTTTTGTACAGTAAACCACACAAATGTTGTAAATGGTCTGCAGGGGAAAAATGGAATTCCTACCATACGTCCAAGAGTGTATAATAAGCCTCATTAGGTATCGAAACAAGAATGCTTGAACTTACATTTGTGTTCACAATGAAACAAGCCACTCCAGTACTAATGGAAATTGGCTGAATGCTTCTTATCAACCGATTCAGCTCATGAAAGCTCATAATTACCTGTACTGGAAAAATAAAAAGATAAACACAGAGATGTGGACTGAAAACCATGGCTGTCTGTACATAGGACGTTTGATTTGGGTTCTTCTCAGGTTCCATATTTATGAAGTCATTAGAAAGACTTTGAGTCCCTGATTGCGATTAACTAAATAGACTTTTGGGCCTTTTTTATTAGTTCCTAAAATAGAGCGCCATCTTTCTGAAGTAGTACCTGCTTGATAAATTGGGGTACTCGGCTCAGTGGCTTAGCAAAACTAATTACCACATGATATTCCTGCAGCCTCCCTAGAATAAGCACCTAACTGAATAAAGGGCAGGAAATACGCTACATCAAACTCCTGTGATTATATTTAATCCAATAAGCCACACAATGTGTGTATTTGAGAAGGAATCCTTAGGGCTGGCTATTAGGGATGACCGGCTTGTTTTCTCGTGTATACACAAATTGAGCCTTTAACAGCAGGAGTAGCTGCAGGAAGACACTGCCGAAGATTTGTGACAGAGCTCTGAATGACCCGGTTAGGCTAAAGGTCACTCTTTATGATTTTAGAAAGCACTGACCAGGCACAGAGAGAAGACTGAAACCCTACCGGACCCGGAGGAAATTAATTCAGTCTAAATTCTATTTCCTGACGTGTGGGCATGAATTACTTTTATTTCCTGTAATAACCTGCCGAAATGATTTCCCTCCAAATGTCGCCCCGGCCCAGAGAATGGTTATTGCATACTTAACATTTAATATCGGAAGGTGCACTTTTGACTCATAAGTGCAAAGACTAATTTTTGCCCTTCATCTGAAGCCCAGCAGTGCCTAATATATTCTTACATATGCTAGCTTGTGTTAATTATCACATACATTTCGCCTTTTAATTCTACACACTCTCCATGCTACCTTTCCAAGGTCTGAATAATCAAAATAAATACTATTGGAATAATAATAAAAAGGCTTCATCGGGAGAGTCTGTTTCCTAGCAACATGAAAGGGGGCTGCCATCCAAGCTTTGCATGTTTGTGTGTGTGTGTGTGTGTGTGTGTGTGTGTGTGCGCGTTGTGCATTTGTGTGCCTCCGTGTGTATTTGTGTCTGTGTGTGTGTGTGTGTGTGTGTGTGTGTGTGTGAACAGAATAGTAGCAAAAATCCATACATTCCAAATGTAATTAAAACAGTTGTCATTTTTGAGAAAAAACAGGAAAATCACGTTGACATATATTAAATACAGGCTGTTTTCAGCCTACAGCTTAGCGCCACCCATTTACTCTGAAGTTGTATGTAATGTGGCTCTTCCAGTGCTTTACTATGGTGATTATACAAACTGTGTGTGGGCTGAGAACGAGTCTAAAGGATAAAGAGAGGCTGGAAAATGGTGATGTAAAAGTGAACGATCACTGGTATTAAAACCACACAACATCGCAACGTTTACCTTATAAATAAAAAATTAAACCACAAGAAAAACGTAGGATATATTCCCTTTACTTTTCAAGGAATGTTCTGTACTTACTTCCTACACACCTACAGTACAACTAAAGGCCGAGTCTCCTCTTTAATTAAAAGAGGCCAATCATATCATGCATTAAAATATCTAGTCAGGTATTCACAGAAGCCTGAATATATTTGGCACCCCTGTGCCAATAAACGATTTCAGGCTGTATGAATTGATGGAGTTAGTGGTCCCCTACATGGAGAAAACACAGTCTGACTAAAGGAAACCCAAGTCAAGCTTTTGAAAAGAGGTGAATGGGGTTCCATTAAAGAGATGTTAAAATAGACTTTAGCAGCTCTGCAGTTCAGTAATTCCCTGCACTTAATGTTTTCTAAACGATTCAAATAATTTCCTTATAGGTTATGTTATTTTCTCAGTGGAAGTCCTTTTTAACTAAACCTAGTCTGAGTGGCTTTAGGTGGCGGTCTCATACTCCGTCCATGTGCATTTCCATGTGCATGCAATCCACAATCATTCATTGATCAGAGCTCTAGACAAGCACTTCGCCGACGCCCCAAAAGTCATGTCTGCTGTTTGTTTTTTTTTCTTTCCTAGGGCTCATACTTGTTTCTTAATTAGCTCTCGACTAACTTTTGATTGGCACAGCCCTGCGCAGGTCACCTCATGAGATTTGTGAGCATGAGCAGAAGAACAAATAGACTATCGTGACCTTTTCCGGCGATCTGGGCCTCTGCCGTGAGACGGCTAATTTTACTTTTTATTAATCAGCCAGAAATTCCTGCAGAAACCCAGAGCTCTGGTATGTTTGTCTGGGGTATTGATCAGTTAAGGACTGTGGATTCGATGTTACTGCTAGGAGGAGAAAAGGATGGGCCTGGTAAAGCTTCAAAAGCTTGTCAGTGTCTTCGGTTGGAAAAGTGTTGGTTTCTTAGTACAAGCCTGCAATGAGAAAGCTTTTTAGAACTGATGGCTAAAATATAACATTTTAGCATGCAGTGACTAATTTGACCCTGAACCTCCATTTCCCTCTTGTGTAATAGTCTACCACAGCAGTGGAAGCACTATGATTGGACCCAGTTGGCCTAGACCCACTCAATTTTATTGGCCCACCCAATATTAACTGCTTGCCAACGTTGCTATCGGTACATGATTTTTCTAGACTGTCTAGGTTTTTGGTTGCCTGTCCAAGTGAAAAATATTTCTGCCCCTGCACACAAAATGTCCAGGAATCCAAACAAATTTCATTGTTGGTTTCTTCTGATGTCTGAACTTCTTCTTTCTATCCAGTCAGTTCACTGGTATGCGAAGAATGGGGGTGATTATTTTAGATTACCCTCAACATCAGGACCATTGTTTGGGAGAGATGCACTGCTGGTGACATGTTTAGGCACTAGGCAGCACATGAGCATATCTACCTGTCTGTTGTATTTAATAAGAAAAGCCACTAATTGAGTGTCCAGGAATTTGACTAAGGGCTAAGGTGGCACATTAAAGCTCAGATTCGCTTATACTATTAAAATCTTATGAATTTATAAAGCAAAAAGGTAGAAAATATGAAAACGCACTCTAAATATATGACATATTTGAAATTCCATTTTTGGCATTGGCCAATCAATGCATTATACATTTCATTATATAGATAAAGGAACTACAGACAGTTATCCAGCTCGGATCACAATCAGCCAACACCAAAGGCATTAATGGTATAAAATTGCCAGAGTTGCCAGTTGTTTTCTTTTGTTTTGAGCTCTGATGTTTGTTTATTTGTTATAGTCCACTAACAAGCCAGTGTCTTCTGCTGAGGTTCCTTTCCCACTGCAGTGTTGGAATGCTTAGGAAAAGGCTTGGTTGCGGTTATTCATTTTTTGTAGCCTATATCCCCCAACCTTAGGAGTAAAATCCGTCCCACCCACAAATTTGTCATGCTCATGCCAAACGGAAGACCTGGTGCCACTACTGTCCATAAGTAGATGCAAATAAATGACACACTGCTCATCCTTATCCTTCTTATAGTAACATGATAACCGAGAGATAACAAACAGTGATCTCTTGAATTATCCTTGCATGGAAGAAAACAACACAGTAAATTTGTTATGGGTGAGTTTGTATGACAGCCCACCAAACATCATGACAGTGGTAGTAGATTTTCCACCATATTGACGTTTGGTCCAGAATGAAAAGACTTCTTAATATACTGTCTTTGAAGTCAATTTAGTGTGTTTTAATGGTTTCCAATTCAAAGAGCAGTTTGCAGTTTTTTTAGATGTTTGGAACCCAGCCAAGCACACCAAAAGACTTCATTTCAGTCTCATAGAGTTTCTTCTGGCACCCCTTGTCCTCACCTCCCTTGAGGAGATAGCCCGAATGAGCTGAGAGATAGTTAAACACATGCTGTGAAGATGTTAATAAAGGAACAGGATCGTCTGTTGACAGTCTGTGTCAGTGGACTGCAAGTACCTCACATGCACGCAGGCATTTTGGTGCATGTGACACAGGAATCTGGCCAATAATGAACGAATAGATTTTACATTTAAAATAAAAATATTATGGAGCCCAAAACGTAGATTTGCCAGAGAAAGATAATATACACCTTTTTATATGGTGTCCTTATGAGCCACAAGGCTGGAATAGCTAGAAAGCAATCATTAATTTAACCAAGTTATGTGTTATGTCTCAGTTGACACCTGAAGGTGCTAGATAAAATGTCACTAGGGCGGCCACATCGGAGAAGAAGTTTTATTTCACAACTAAACTTTTTTCTCATGTTTTAACCATCATTTTAACAAGACACTAAGTCTTCAGTTCATTTGGTGCATCTGTCTTGTATTTACAGTCATTGGCTATTTTATCAGTACAGCTACAATAAGAGCACCACTGCTCTTTATGTGGTTTTCATCCTCAGGCTGGAGGTAGATTTCCCTCGTGGGCAGGCACACCATGATATACCAACAGGAGTACTTGGACAATACTCCTAACACTACATATGCCTACCTCTGTAATATGATTAAAAATGATAAGTCGCTTGGAATGAGGGCATTTGTCAAATTCTGTAAATGTATGTAGATGCATTTTGTAAGTGTACAGTAACTGAATGTTGTTGCACAGTTTATCAGGCACCCTTTACCTCACTCATCAATGGAAAGGGATCACCATAGGACCACTGCTGATCAGAGAATATTTAAGGTGGTGATTTGGAAGCAGCAGTGCTGCTGAAGTTTTCACATACCTCACTGTCACTGCTGGGTGAAGAATAGTCCACCAATTAAAACCATACAGGTCCTGTGGTCAGAAACTGACCACAGATGAGGGGCTAACACAGGTTGTGCATGGCACAGGTATACAAATATGGTGTGTCCAATATTGTGGAAGTATACATACAGTGGGTTTGAAAGCTGATGTTGTATGAGCCTAGGCACAAGGCAATATATTGGCAGCTAGGTGTAAACATTTGTAATGTAGGTTGTATCTGTGAAAATGCCTGGCAAATATTTATGGAAGGTCACTAGAAACATTCAGATGTGATGCTAGATCAAACAAACAGATATTAAAGGCAATATGAATTAATGATAAAAGACTCTTTTCCCCACCAGATGAAAACAAGATTTCTGCCCGTTGGTCAAAACATCATGTGGACCACTGGTCTGTGTGTGAATAATGAGGACGAGAGAGACAGAAAGGGAGAGAAAGGGAGACATTCTCATTCCTGCAGTCACTCCTGAGTCAGAAGGGCAGAGTTAGGAGAAGGCAGTGGGGGTTGGATTGAGGGGAGTTGAGCTGGGGCGGGGGGTTTATTGGGGGGGTTGGGTGTGTGATGGGATGGGGGTATTCCCAAGGTTCTCTAGGCAATTTCGACCAATCCTGCTACGAATGTGTTACCATCACCATGACGACGGAGACTGGGAAAATTAGCAAGTGGCAGGGGTCCAGGAGTTCACCCCGCTTCGCGGGAGAAATACATCAGCTCCCTCTCCTGCAGATCTACACCTAATAAGATGAATTAAGTTGGATAGCGATAGATTCTCACTGTTACAGACCTAAAACTCTACTTGTTGCATCAAGGCTGTGCTCTTAGTGCCTAGCTAAGCTAGGCAGTGACAGGAATGAGAATGTGTCTATCATCCTGCCTTGCGTGATGGAGGCTGCCTTCATGAGACCAGACTCTGGATGTTGTTTTTTCAGGTTTTAGCAGAAAGCGAATGGGGGACCTTCTAACCTTTTATCCTCAGTAAAGCAGAGGAATTTAGTAGATAAACTAGACAAAACATAACCCCCCCGCCAACAAAGTTCTCCAGTCAGAGAAGTTATCTCTGCCGGCATTGTTTTTCTTTGCTTGTATGATCCTTCTGGTCGATGCCGAAATACCACAGGGATTTTTAGCAGCCTCCAAAATCTGCATCCGCTGTAAATCCCTGATGGCGCCAACTTAGCTTATTACAGCAGATGACTGACACCTCAGCAGTCCCAAATGGGCTGCCTGCTAGAGTCTGCTAATGATCGCACAATGCTACATCAGAGGGAAATCCTTTTCTCCTGTTGCGCTCTGAAGAGAATCTCTTTTTTTCTAAGCCATTTGTGGTAAACAAGTATGCGATGCAGTTTTTGTTTTGATAAACAAATCCGTTTATGTGTTGCAGGGTTGCCAAGGGGAACGGGGAGTTCTTTGAGCGTATGCACAAAATCGTCCAGAAGCAAGAGAGTCTGTTAGCTGCCACTCATGCTGAGGTAAGTATAGGATTTGAAGGGGATTGCACGCCCCACCGTGCTCCAGCAGCCCTCAGAGTCGTTCCGCAGGGAGGCGAGTGGGAGAAAGGCGACCTAGGGGCTATAGAAAGCTTTGTGTGCAGACAGAAGGATGAGGCTGGTTATAGAGGCTGCAGGTTCAGTCGTCACAAGCCGCTCTTGGTGGCTTTTGCTCTAAGTTACACCCACACAGAGAGCAAGCGTCTGATTTAATTTTCCAGATTGAGAGGTTCATAGGGGAGCACTGCTCCCCCATTGTTCTGGCATCAAGAAGAAGAATCAATAATGAAGGCAGACCAGCATATCTATTCATTCTTTAGTAGGAATTAGAAAGAAAACGTCTGCTAATGGAACAGAATGGTGCTGATATAGGCGGCTCAAAGCAGATCCAAAATGGTTCTTAGTTCTGCATGGTGACAGAGCTGGATATTGCTGAGCAATTTGGGGATTTTGTTCCATGCCCTGCGCTCTAAGCCTCGTCTCAGCCTCTTACTCCTCTCTCCCTCACATGTCTCAAGGAGGAGATTATCGCAGGTCCACCTCCTCCAGAGTGCACAGACCAGGCCTTCGTTCTGGAGAAAGCCACCAGAAATGAGGTGAGGTTTAGAAAAGAGTAACAAATACTGTAATGCAAAGCTCTCCACTGGTCTTTTTCCATGTAAATCAGGGATTGTGCTGTAGTGATTATCGTTCCTCTTCTAACACTCTGAGGTCTCCCTGTATCCCCATATCATCTGAAAATAGATGTTTTCCCGTCCACAAAAAAATAATTGAAGACTTTTACGTAAGTGTGCTGATCCACAATGAGAACATTTTGAGCCTGTGGATTGTGTGAAATGTAGAGCAGGACACTGTAGAGACGACATGAGAGTGCAACCCAAAGACTGTCTAAAAGTATTAAGAACACCATGAATGGCAAAAACAGACTCATACACAGTAAAACTGGTTTGTCAGTTCACCCTAAAAGAAAGGTTTCATGTGTTAACAGGCAAATCAGCTAGTTTTACTTAACTCACACAGGTACTTTGACTTGTTGTTTGACTTGAGTAAGTTCAATTGATTGTTAACACGTGAAGTATTTTTTTTACATTTTATTTTATACCGTGTACGTGTGATCATAACCTAATGCACAGGAATTAAACCCACTATGACCGGTCACACGGAAACAACCCTGTCATCAACCATATCAGATGCAGAGTCCTGAAGTGTTACCACTCGAAAGCATGGAAAACTTTTAAAGTATACAATTTTAGCAAGAGCTTTTTAGTGACTAACCACCATTTCCATGTGGACAGATAGATAAAGCACAGATAAAATTCACTTAAAAATTTTCACTTTTAAAAATGAATAAATAAATCAAGTCAAAGTCGAACATCGTCCTTTCCTCCCACCACAGGCATGTGCTGAATGAAAATGTAGTTCCTCTGATGCTGTGTTTGTCAAAGAACAGCAGCAGACAAGCAGATACAAAAGAATCTGGACCAAAAGAAACTGCTTGGAATAAAATTTCTTTACATTAACGTACATTAAAAGTAAAGAACATTTTTTTACCTTCTGTGAAATTGCCATTTTGGATTTATTTATTTATTTTTATCAGACCTACGTGTGTCATTACAAGAGAACACATTAATGGTGTTGGGCAAATTGCACTATATTCCAATAGAATTTCTACACTCAATGTTGACTTCAGATCACAGCACACTGACAAGTGACATTGGACCAGTATAGATCTAACCAGTCTGTCCTCAGCGGTTTAATTATTATAATTACACTTTAATCACAGATTTCACAGATCAGATCTTGCTCGTCTGCGCTGCAGTGCTGTCTGGGTGTCATTCTGTGTCGCATGTTTAATTGAAATTGTTCTCCTTTAGCTTGATTTATTGTATGAGGAGGCGGTTTACACCGTGGTCAATCGGGTTGGAGTGCCATCGCCCGAATATGTAACCAATGAAGGGGACCTTTTCAACTACCTGCAAAAGGTACCATCTTTTCTTTCTCCCTCTCACAAAGAGAACAGATCACTGTATGTCTCATATGCTGGAATTCATTACTTTTCTGGAAGATTTTTATTTTTTTTCCACAACAAAAATAAACAAACAACCGTCGCAATCATGCTGTTTCCACTCTATGTCAAGATCCGCAGAGATAGAAACAATTAGCTGACTTTGATTACCACCAAATGTAGAATGAAGGCACACAGGCACATGACAAACACACACACTCACACAAACACATGCACACACACACACACATACATAATCATTGTTGCCATTTTTTGACCTATCCCTCAGAGAACGAAGGAGGAAAGGGGGTCGGTGGCTTGTTTGCTCTGGGTTGGGTTTTATGAATCGGAGCAGATACTCTTGTCTCAGACGTGATTAAACATCAAAGCCCACGCCTGCTGGGGACTGATGTGCAGCATTGATATTACATCCGCTCAGCCGCTGTCACTCCAAAGGCCGCCTGCCTTGTATCAGTCTCCTATTACGAGGAGATGACATCGGGCACAGTGTTTGAAGTGCCCACTCTGTGATTTACCAGCAAAGAAACAACTCAGAAAAGAGATATTTTTACCTCAACTATGCGTTTGAGTTGCTACTTACGTTATCTTCTTGTTGCATTGAACTAAAAATAACAGCAAAAATGAACCTAGAACAATAAGAACAGTGGCACAAAATACATTTTTGGGTTTAGACTTTACTCACTCTCATAACGACAAGACTTACTAAGCAATGTCAAGCTGGATTTTTTTTACCACAGAATGTTCTGTAATGTAATTTGTAAGAACTTTGAGTGACCAGTTTGGACAAGACGAGGCATCTGTGCAATTTCCTTGACATTCCTTGAACTGAAACTTCTTGAACCTACTCAACATTATATTACATGTCACACTCAATAACAATAACAACACGGCACATGTCCAAGTCATTATCAAACAGAGAGTAGGGTTAGCTTATAAAAGCTAGATTCATGCTGGATTCAAATTGTGTAACTTTACAGTAATGGTTTAAATAGCAAGACATGTCCAGGTAAAACTAATGAAAAGCTTGAAGAGTCATATGTGCCTGGCGAATAACTCACGCTAGTGACCGAATTAAAGCCTTAACACGAATAACCTAGGCTAAAGGTGGATAATATAATGACACATCAATATCATGATACTTTTATCACAAAAGGCTTTTCTTTTGCATTTTGATGGTATCATCACTACTACAGAAGACTGATGTTTCCAGAACACTGATGTTTAGAAGAGGCTTCCAAGCATGGTTTTTACAGTAAACTAAAACTTTGACTAAAACTAAAACTGCTACTGCAAAATGTGCTTGTTAACTGTAATAAAAATGAAAAACACAAAACCTCAATCAAAGTTATAACGTCCACTGCAAAACTAACTAAAACTAAATGGAATTAGAAAAAAATATTTTTTTTTGTGTGAATGTGAGTTTTAAAGTGGATCCCTTCTGCGTTTAGCTGTCTTTAAGGAAATCTTGAGCTGAGCTGAGCTCAGTCCACTATTGAGTTAATCTTACAACCAAAATAAAAAAACTAAATCAAAACAAAAACCAATGAAAAATTCAAAACTGTATTAACCCTGCCATATTATGTCTATTATATTTGCTATATTGACCTCAAGGCCGAGGCCAAGGGGATAAACTAAAGCAGTTCAATTTTGTCATGAACCATTTCAATTGAATGGGACAATGATCCGTCAGTGCAGCGTCAAGAGTGGATGTGGTTTTGTTATAAGCTCGTTCACGTGTCCGTTCTACAGATCACGGTCTTCACCCTGTTGTCTCTCTACCTCAGGTGTTTGACATGAGTCAAGAGGAGCATGACATCATTCTGCAGAGAGTGAGGGAGTCCAAGGTATGGAGTCAAGCATTGTTCATCAGCAGATAACCCTGCTCTATCTCTCTGCCTTAGCCTGCTCGTGTCAGCTTCTCTTTTCTGTTCTGTCACCATAGTGTGGTCAGCTAGACCTGCCTTTAGAGATTGATTGTGTGGTCCTTTTCGATCATGAATGGACCGAGATCATTCGGGCCTCATAGGAGTTAAAATAGCAAGACTGCATTCAGCGCCTGCCACCTAGCTTTTCAAAAGGTTTTTAACAATCAAGCATCTTTGTCAGTCTGGAATATCTTAGCTTAAAGTGAGAAGCAAAATTATTATGAGGTAAAATGAGTTATTTTTTGTAATATATTTGTAAAACTTCTATTCCATATTTTTAAAAACATCAACTAAAGCCCAGAATGTCATTTATTTCTCCTTTGCTGTGTGAACTCGATTTCAGCCGAACATAAACACTGAGTGATGAGATGGATTGTTCAAGTGTTGTTTGCCCCCTTAAATGTAGAGCTGTGAATGTGAAGTGCTCGTTGTAGTCATCAGATTTTGCATTAGAAGTCTTGTTTTGCTATACAAAGTAAAAAACAAATAAGTTTTTTTTTGGATTTAAAATAAAATAATTATTTGTAAATAGTTGTAATTGTGTAAAAGTATTATAAATGGAAATCTGTGAGTTCACAAAGCAACTGAATGCTATTTTGTATTTATATTTAAATGTAATTTTCAAAATGAAAGTAATAGCTCTCATATTCAGTCTTTTTAAGCCAAAAAAACGGTCAGTATGTTCTTTTAAGAGCAGCTTGGTACAGAATATCGTCATTCATTTATGCTTCAGCATCATTACAGGTTTTAAAAATCCCATGTTATTAAACACACAATTATTTTACTGTTACAATGAAACAAAGAGATTACAAAGAACAACTGTGAAACATTCCATCATTACAATATACATCTAAATGGTCTAAAATAAGCAAATGCCAGAAATTGCAGTTTTTGTACTGTTTAGATTTCAATCAAGAGTCTACACATAAAAGCTCATTATTTAAGCAACACCTGCTGTTCTTTGCAAGAAAGATTGAACATGAAGCTCAGTGTTACAGTCCATATGTCAAAAATGAGCAAACTGTGCTTAGTATTTCTTAAATAGTTGAAAAGTAACAGTGAAAATTTCCATTCAGCTGGAACAATGTTTGCAAGTAAACCTTCCTTCTTTAAACACTGATGCGTGATCTTAAAAAAGAAAAAGACCCAGAAAAATAAAGACCTAATTCTTCATCTTTTGTGCGACTGTCATGTACTCGTTGAAATGTCACAGTGAAAGAGGCCCCAGGCTCCTCAGACACGTCTTTAAAAAGGTTATGAAAAGAATTGGGAAATATTGCGCTGTTTATGTGGTGCTCACAATGAGCCGAGCACGTGGTGCACTCTCTCGCAGTGGTCACTCTGAAGATCAGTGAGACACAATGCCCTCACACTTGGCACCTGACCGAGAGAGAGCACCTATCGATTTCTGCACTCCTGAAAGGTTCTGGTACTGCAGGACTGCATGCTCCTGAAACTCAGCTGAATGTTTTCAAAGAAATGCCTTTCCACACTTCTGCAGACAGCCAAAGCTTCACTTTGAGGATTATAGTGTCCAGTTCTTCAGCCGGGGAGGGGGATTTGAGGCGTTTGGTAGATTTTTCATTCTTGGTCAATAGATGGTTTCATGGAGAGCAGATAAGCAAACGACCATGTATCTGTGATTGTATGCTCTTAAAATAAAGGTTCCTGTATGATTCTAGCAATAGCAACTATAGCAACAGCAGAGGGGAATTGGCTACCATTAGTTGTTATTTACAGTTGTATGCAAAAGTGTTGTCACTCCTGGCCAAATGACATATTTTGTTGTTTTTTTATGTGAAAAGAAATGAACAGTGGCACTATTTAAAAAATAAAATAGTGTTTTTCTGAAAATGTTAATGCTCAGTTTCTTTATATTTGACCAAATATAAAACATTTGTGTCATAATAATTGTGGAAGGTCATTACTTGGTAACATCCTCTTGAGCTGATATTACGGCTTGCGAATATGCTTTATATTATATAGTCTTTCTGTTCTTATTTTAGGAATTTTCTCCCGCTCTTCCTAACATATCGCTTCTAGTTCTGCAAAAGTCTTGGTCTGTCTTGCAGTGCAGTATATTTAAAATCTATGCACTCATTTTCAGTGATGTTCAAGTCAGGGGACTCTGAGGGCCGTTCCAGAAACTTAAGCTTATGTTTTTATTTTGTTCACTTGTGGAAATAGTTGTCTAGTAGGAGTTGTCTGGGGGGAAAAGTGACTGGGAGTAAGGATAAGCTTATGTTTCCTGAAGAAGTTCATTGTGGCTTTGAGTTATGTTATATGTACTTTGCTTATATCTAGTGGAATCAATTCTTTCATCTGTCTGTGCAGTGCTTCCTGTGCTACTGGCTGCTGTACACCCCAAAGCATAAAAAAATCTGCATGTGTAACAGTAGGCAAGGTGTTCTGTTCATCAAATGCTGCTTCTTTTTTGTCCAAACATCAAGCATAAAGCTGCTGTGCATGAACATTGATAGGAAAATGTTTTCCTTTTCAACTCAAAAATCAGCTCCTAAACTTTTCCCTACAGTTGTACTTTAACCTCTTCGCTACAGTGCAAAACTATAAAGAAGCAATCTTAGAGAAAAACTGGCACAGCCATAAAGGATCTCCATGTGCAGTATTTTTGAGTCGTTGCTAAGAGAGCTAAATTAAGCTTGCCTGTTTCCTTTTTCTTTCCAAAAGCTACTTATTGAAATATTAGCACACTAATTGTTCATGGTCCAGATTTGCTATCCCAGGGAAGCTAAAATAATATATAAAGTTGTGCAGCAGCCTTTTGTTTTCACACACCTGGTTCTTTTCTTTAGCTGTCCACCAGAGAAGCCTCTGCTGCGAAATCTCCTCGCACAGCAGAGCTACTAATAAGAGCTTTTGTGACTGTTACGGCACTTTTGTAACCTGCGGTCTGACCCTTTCTTTTTCAGAGAGCAAGCTTCTCTCTAAGGGTCTCTGTCATGAAAGGCAAGAATCTCATGGCCAAAGATGCCAATGGTGAGAAGTTTTTTTTGGCGTTTGCAGTCTCTGCAGTGTTTCTGCTCTTTTAGAAGGGTCATACAGTAGAACATGCAGTGCCATCAAGTGTTATGTGAGTGTTGGCACTTTGATACCAGTTAGATACCATTATTATTCTTTTCAATCTTATACTGAAAAACGTTTAGGCTGGAATATATTTATATAGGCAGAAAACCTGGATTACCTATTATGCATTGATTCAGATGTGTTGTATATTAAGATTAAGATACCCTTATTAGTCCCACAATTGGGAAATTTCACCTCCGCATTTAACCCATCCATGAAGTGAAACACCACATACACACACTAGTGAGCACACACACTAGGGGGCAGTGAGCACACTTGCCCAGAGCGGTGGGCAGCCCAAACCGGGGAGCAGTCGCGGGTTAGGTGTCTTGCTCAAGGACACCTCAGTCATGTGCTGTCAGCTCTGGGGATCAAACCGGCGACCTTCCGGTCACGAGGCTGGATTCCTAACCTCCAGCCCACCACTGCCCCAATAGATGGTAACTAGCAGAGGATGGTTATATAAATTATTGTATATGGTCTTTGCATTAGTATTATCACAATTTTCCAGTCCAGGCTGTTTAGGTTTACTAAACAACCTTTTACTATAATTTTATCCTTCTCAAGCAATAACTTTTACACTTTTAATATAACCTAAGATTAGGGTTGTGACTAAATCTGCCTTTGTCTTTTGCTACATATTCAACATTTTTATATTTACACATTCACTAATAAAAACGTTTTACATTTTTGAGACTCTTGGTAACATTTAGTAAGAATCAAGTCTCAAAGCGGGTTTGGTATGAAATGATTCATTTTAGAGAGACATTTTTTTTAAAACAGTGGTGGTGAAAGGAACCAGATGTCTGCAACATGAATATAGTCAATTTATTTACTTGTTTTTCTTACATTTCCTGGTAAAAGTGCTAAGACAATATAACAGTAAGACAGTATCTCAGATATCAGGTACTGCATTCATAACCATTTCACGTAATAGCTTTGTGTCAGAGGTAGGCTGAGTAAACAATCAGTTCTCAGGGAAACGTATTGATACTTGGCTATCCTAATGATGCAGGTGAAAGTACCTTCGCAAACAACCTGAGTAGAAATACAAAAGCATCAGGCCAAAAATCTATTGAGCTACGTAACGTATAGAGCTGCAGTGGAACATCTTAGCAGTAGCAGGAACTGAAGTGTGTATGGCTGTTTATCTCATTTTGGGATTCTTTTGGTCCAAAATAAAACGCTAAGGCTCCGAAGTCAGAGGGGTGGCCAATCTCAAAGCAGTACAGATGTTGTCACATACAAAACTTAATTACATTGCACACAAAAAGGAATTAGTAATTACATTTGAATGGCTAGAATGTAAGTAAGTAAAAGGTAGATTGCTTTATTCACTATTCTAATGTATTATAAATTGAAAGCACTCAAGAGAGCTCAAATGAATCAATGTTGTAGAGAAATCCATGCACTTAAGTACCTGTAACTAGTTATTACCCACCTCAGCATTCTATGATGTAGTACTTAGAGGTAATGAACACTTCATATGTCTGGTTCCTATCACCGCCACTTTGAACAATCCTGCCCCAGTAGGTGTCTCGAGAACAGAGCATTTCACATCAGACCACTCTGAATGACTTTCTTTACATCTTAAACATTTAATTATGCAACAATCATCAAGATCAATTCAGAATCAGAACCACTGTATATTCTTTGTCCATGTTTGTGTGGGAGGGTGTATTTTGTAGAATTTCTGGAAGAGTTTGACCTTATTTTGGTTCACTGGGGGCTGTGTAGGTTACAGCGACCCATACTGCATGCTAGGAATTCTCTTGGGACAAAGCCCCCGAGAGACAGAGGAGAGGAAAGAGAGGAAGTTCAGCTTCCGCAAGAGAAAGGACAAGCTAGAGAAGCGCTCCAGCGTCAAAGAAGTGCTGGCCGCAAGGGACATTCATGTGACCGAGGTGAAGCCTGAGACGCTGAACCCCGTGTGGAATGAGCACTTTGCTTTGTGAGTAGAAACTTATCATAGCCGTGTTTCAATTTGCTTTGCTTAACAAGGCATGAGATGCACAGTGATAGAAAAGCAGTCAATCATAATTGTTTCATTTGTTTTTGTACATGGGTGTTTGTGAACTTTTCACACTTGGCATCATTTGAAATGTTTTCAGTTCACAAGTGGAAATGACCATGAAATGTAACGCTCACCTTCACCTTTTTCACTTAGTGACATTGATGATGTCCAGAATGATGTTCTGCATTTGGACATATGGTAAGATTTTTGTTAACTTGTTGTCAAAAAGAATTCCTCAAAGATTGTTTTTATAATGAACACTGATGTACTTAAAAAATGGGTGTAAACATAGGGAGTAGATGACTAAGCAGGTTAATCAGTATGTTGTAGGTTCTTTTTAGTTAGTCAGCTGATTGCCAATGCCTGTCATCTAGAGCCAGTTTCCCAGATTAAGCCTAGGCCAATACTAAAAGGAATTTCCAGTGGTGATTCACCATTGGCTCTCCAATTTGGCCCAAGACTTGGTTTAGTCCTGGGAACCATTCCCTGATATTGGCTTGCCCAGTTAATTTAGCATAAATTGTAGCTAAAAAAAAAAAGTTTTGAAAATGTTATGTTTGACACATTTATAAAGAATCTCTGCGTGTGGAGATTTTGTGTTGTTGCTAAGAAATGTGTTAAATTACATTTTAATTGACCCTTTTCAATAAGCTAATTGTCATGGATATGGTCATTTGCTATCCCAGTTAAGCTAAACTGAAACTCCAAACAGAAACAACCGCTGTGGAAACTTGAAAAAAAAAAGTGTGTAAATCCATACATACACCAACTGTGGCATAACATGTGTTGTGCTTGTCTGAGCGGATCAACAGTGCTGCTGAATTCTAGGTGTAAAATTCAGGTCCAGAAAGTAAAAATCCTTCCCAGGATTTTGTTCCAACTGCCTGGACAGCTCTGCTGGTGGTTTGATCTAACTAGAGAAGCCAGTGTGTTGGAACAAAATCCTTTCTGGACTTTCTGGACTTGAATTATACACCTCTGGCTGGATTACTTAAACACCTCAGTGTCACAGCTGGACTGAGAAAAGTCCACCAACCAAAAATATCCAGCTGACAGCGTCCTGTGGGCAGCGTCCTGTGGGCAGTATCCTGTGACCACTGATGAAGGACTAGAGGATGACCAACACAAACTGTGCAGCAGCAGATGAGCTAACGCCTCTGACTTTACATCTACAAGATGGACCAACGACACAATTGAGTCTAATAGAGTGGACAGTGGGTGGACAGTGTTTAAAAACTCCAGTAGCACTGCTGTGTCTGATCCACTTGTACCAGAACAACACACACTAACACACCCCCACCATGTCAGTGTTACTGCAGTGCTGAGAATCACCCAAATAGTACCTGCTCTGTGAGGGTCAATGGGGTCCTGACCACTGAAGAACTGGGTAAAAGGGGCTAACAAAGTATCAGAGAAACAAATGGACTACAGTCTGTAACTGTAGAACTACAAAGTGCAGCTATACAGTAAGTGGAGCTGATAAAATGGGCAGTGAGTGTAGAAACAAGGAGGTGGTCATGATGTTATGCCTGATCAGTATGTGTATGTGTATCTTTTGAGAAAATAGCTTCAAAAAGGCCTAAAAATTACTAAAATAGATATTTTTTGCGCTGTATCTTCAAACATGGCATATCACAGAACATAATCATAGATATACTATGAAAGTAGGAATTTCACATAAAATTCCTAAATTTTGCAAAAATTGTTTTTAAACTAAGTGAAAGATCATCCTTCAAAAACTTTGGGGCATTTATTAACATGAAACCAGTTGATGTAAAGTTTCTTCTTAGTGTTGTGTTCTTACCCATTTCAACTCAGTTAAGTCGTTCTAAAAGCAGTTAAACTTATTATTACAGATGCAGTTCAGAACCCGATGGGGCAAACTTTAAAACTGCTTGAATTGCATTGCAGTTTTTGCTTGAATTCATGATTAGACAGGCCCTAGGGGAGTTGGCATGGAATGACCCAGTTGCTAAATGTCAATATATGACAAACGTGCATCTCAGAAATTCTTTCTGACTGGCAGAGTATCTGCTCTTCTCAAACCAGTCATCCATAAGCAAATAATTCATCTCATGTACGAGATAACCCAGAAACCCAATTTCCCTCCTTAGGGATCATGATGATGATGTCTCTGTGGCTGAGGCGTGTCGAAAGCTGAATGAGATCAGTGGGCTGAGAGGAATGGGCAGGTATGTCCTGTATTGTCGTGAGAATTAGCTCACAGCGGCCCACAAACCTTGGAGAAATCTATAATGCTGCTTGCTTTTGCTTCTATTTATTGACACTTGAACCCATTAACACATTTAGGTACTTCAAGCAAATTGCCAAATCTGTGAGGGCCAATGGGGCAGCAGCATCAGGCAGCGAGGAGAACGCTGATGACTTTCTGGGTTGCCTGAACATTCCATTAAGTGTAAGTTCAATTGAATCCTGAGTGAAACAGTCCACACTGGCGGTTCTCAAATAGGTGGAATACAGCAGTGTTTAAGGTCTATGGGAGAAAATGTGAGAAAAGCGTAAAATATTAGTCATCAAGCAACCAATTAGCCTAATTTCAAATGACTGTGACTAACCACCGCAACAAGTTAACAGTCCAGAGGCAGTAGGGCAACACTCCACATGAAGCTCAGTGCAACAAAGGAAGGATGTTTTCAAAGAGAAATCAACTATAAGCTTATAAAATACAAAAAATCTATTAAGTACAGAAAAATCTGTAGTAGGTTGTAATACACTTTACAGTACGTGGCCAAAAGTATATGGACACCTGACCATCACATCTGCTTGATCTTGGATATCCCATTCCAAAAACATGGGCATCAATCTGTAGTATGTTCCCCTTTGCGGATATAACAGATTCCACTTTTCTGGGAACTCTTCCCACAAAGATTTTGGAGGGTGAGAATTGTTTTAATAAGGAACATCAGCATGATTTCCAACAAAAGGGTCACTACATGTCTCCACAATCTGCATTTGTTAAATTGATCGGAAACTCAGTGGTTGGCTCTCTCTCACCAGGAGATTCCAGTGGTCGGCTATGATAAGTGGTTCAAGCTCGAGCCACGGTCCAGTGCGTCGAAAGTGCAGGGAGAATGTCACCTGATCCTGAGGCTCTTCACCGCCCAAGTAAAGCAGTTCATCTGGATTAGACCAACTCGAAACTCTTAAACCTCCCCCCACCATCTCCCTTGTCTACTTCTACTTGGAATAATTAATGTTTTGGGGGTGCACAGCTTTAATTTTTAAAACGTGTAGCTTCTTCTAATTCTTTCCACGTAATGCCTTTCAAATGATATCTAATGTTCTCCAAAAACTCTTTAGTGGTGGGTAATTATTGAAAAAGACAAAACCATTCAGCACGGTAATTTTCAAGACGTGTTCTAAGGCAATTTGATATCAATGAATTTGCCAAATACAAAAGGACTAGAATCATTAGAAAATGATTAGAGGCTTATTTTTGCATGAATTGGAATTAAGGCTGTTCTGCCTGAAGCTTTTCTTGCCTGTATACACCTTTTGCTCTGTTCTGCAGAGAGACACTGCTTTGACTAAAATGGTCTCGAATGTGGTCATCCATCAGAAGCTGCTGAGTCAGATTTTGGAGTATGAGCACAGTCATGCTCAGGTTGGTCTTTTGTATTTACATCTAACATAATTGACTAATGTTTATGACTGGTTTGAATTGTCATTGTATCTTCTCTACTTGAAATCTCCTGCAGAAAGAACCCTATAACTGGAATGGACAAGTGTGTCCAGCAGCATGGACTGTGCTTTCCCATCATGCTGTGCAGGCTGACCTGTCGCCATTGCAACAGGCAATCATGTGTGTACTTAATTCTTGTCCAGTATGAGATCAAAGTTAGCCCACCACACTGCTTTTTAGCAACATTGCAGTCTGAAGGTGTTTATCGGCAGCACCAGATTGCATGCATTTTGTACTCTTGTTGTGATGCTAGATGTCAGCACTCAGATCTTTCAAGTGTTTAAAACACCTTTTGAGCCAAAATCTTTCAGGTGTGTGGTTTTAAGAACAGTAACTAAAGCAAACATTTCATCTATAGCTGTCTATAGAGTTTTCTTTTACTGTAGATATGAGAATAAAACTTTTTTTCACATTTGCACAAACATTTCTGAGGAATATGAAGCAGGTCTAAAGGGAAGTCATTAATATTGAGGAACTATTTTTTACTGTATCGTTCAATTTCACGTTTTCAAGTACTCTACATCGTTAGTGCACAGAATACATTGACAAACACATTCTGCGACATCTGTGTTTTTACTGTCTAATTTTACCTTCTTGCTTTCATAAGATAAAGATGTTTTAATTTATTCATCGGCCCACTGGGACCTTTAGCATTCTGTCGTATTTCATAGCTGTGACCGAACAGAAAAACTGAAACAAAACATCAGTCACATCACTTTAATCGCCTTTACAGCGTTTACTGAGCAAATGTGTTTCCATCATAACATATCACTTCTTTTTCACAGGCAAAGTATTATAGATAATCATTCTATCAAATTGGGTTGAATTTAAAGACAGTTTAACATACTTTCAACTGACTTTAGACTAAAACCCTTTCCTTTTGAGGGAACGTATACCTTATTTACGCTTAGTTCATTCAAATAAACAAACTGAACCTTCCAGTATGTCACTAACGAAACAATTAACACACAAAACTGTACCAAATGCTTCGGTACACTCTTGAAAATGCTGGTTTTTCAAGGGTTCTTTAGTACTAAAAAAAGGTTCTAAATAGAACCATGAATACTCAAAGACCCCTTTGCTCGATTAAACAGTTCTTTGCATAGATAAATGGTTCTTCAGATTGATAAACGTGATTTATATGGCTATATATGGAACCTTTCTGAGAAGGGTTCTATATAGCACCAAAAAGGGCTCTTCTATTGTTACAGGTTTGGACCATTTTCAAAAAGGTTCTATATAGAACCATCTACAGCACATTCTCCATCAGTCTGAAGAACCCTTTAACAATGCAAAGAGCCATTGAGTTATGGAAAAGCTTTTTTGAGTGTTCACTCATTTCTTTACCAAAGAACCGTTGAAGAACCATCATATTTAAACGTGTAGTGAGTGTTTTAACTCATTTGCATGATTCAAAAATGTTACATTTACCTAATTGCAGAAAAATTGTTTTGTTAGTGCCAGTTCTTAATGTTACACGCAGCTTTATTACTACATTTAATGATTTTTTTTTTAAGTTTGAAAACAATATTAGGCTGCTTTGGGGCTCACGACTGGCCTATAACTATTTTTCCTCTTTGAACTACAACCTGCATATTTTAGCCACATGGCCCCAAAGTGGCCTACGTGTAATGACTTTAATAAAAATATGATGTTCACTTTTTCAGTGCCTGGCTACTTCACAAATACACATAAAAAATCTACAATACAAGCTCCACGTGTCTTTACTGTACTCTAATTTTTAGCATCTACAATGTTTTTTCCTGATTATTATTCATTTTTGTAATACTGTCTTCATGGATCTATGTGCTCACCATGTCACCATGAGGGACGGAGGTGCAGTTTCACTTTCTGCTCTACAATGCAGGGGTGTGGCAAAAAGAAGACCCGGCCGTGGGCTAACACTCCTTGTGTTTCACTTGTGGCAAAAAGTTGGAACAATAATAATTTATTAAACTTGTGGCAAATCTATATATGTCAACATCACTGTAAAAAAGCATTGCAAAAAGTACAAAACAATGCATTATTTTCACAAGTGAAATGTAGGGGTTATGGTTTGGGACAGCCACCTCCCTATAGAAACTTCCCTATATTGAGCTAATTATTATCAATGAATGCCTTGAGTTTAAATGAATCATGACATAGTCCTAGTAAATGTTTACGGTCTGAGTACTATTTTAAATGGTTGTTTTACTGTGGGACTGCAATTCTGATAATTCAGTATGAATATTTCTGTAAATTTGATATCCTGTTTGATATTTGCCATTCCTATCAAGGCTTTTATTCAGTATTTATTTATTTATTTTTTTCATTCAGTCACATTTTATAACCAAGGACGACACTTTTAAATAAACATGGAACTAAGTATGTACAAAATACATAACTATGTTATGTTAACAAAATACTTGCTTGGAGTTTTTCGGTTTTTAATTGAAAAGTAGGAGCAAAAAATCGAGAACCATTTGAAAAAAAAGTCCAAAAGAACTCAAAGTGCTCCCAAAATCCCAAACAAGTGTTTCTTCAGCAAGCCAAAAAATTCCACATCTAAACTTATATTATATACTTAATATGCACACTTCTGGTTAGTCAGCTTGCATTTTATATGCTTTTGCAGTCGCTGGCAGTGCTATAGCAGCCACCATCACTCTCAGAGGATGTGCTATTCTCTGCTGCTCCGACTGCTGAGGGCCGTGGAGGCCGAGTGGGAGGCCGGAGATGTGCAGAAGGAGCTGGTAAGGCCCTTTCTTCTGAAACCTCATTGATCTGGAATGGCTGGGAATGTTCATTCTGTAGCAAAATGTCTTGGAAGCTCTGCTCTCGAGGGCTCTTATGATTAGATCATCTGAGATGATGTGGAAGTCTTAGAAAAGTGCTTTGAGTTAACTAACATTCATCTCGGAAGACCTGCATGTGGAGTGTTTCTGTGTCTCATCTTGCTCTTAATGTTGGTTGTTGCTGGATGCGTGCAGGAGAGCCTCTTGGCACAAAGCTTTAAACTCTACTGTGACTACTGCCTGTCTCAGATGAAGAGCATAAGGCAGGTTTTCCCCTGCACCAGCCCTATTGCCATCACACGGTGTGAGCTAATGCTGAGGTAAGCACGTACACACTGTGGTTCCTTTTCATACAAAGTCAGGATGAGGGGTCATACATACAGTGGCCTCTGGAGTATTTGGCTGCTTTAAGCATTTAACCACTGATGAACATTAACGGGGTTCTTTAGGTTACTTCATCAAACTTTAAGCAGAATGACACCAAAACATCAAACTGATGATAGACTGTTTGCGTGGAACTAGACTGGACGGCACTAAGGCTGTTGTAAAGCACAGGAGTGGAAATATCAGAGTCTGGGGCTGACATTTTTGATGGAAACCCGCAGAAGAGAAGCTGCTAAAACAGTAACGGTCTAAAACACAGCAGCCCCCTTTCAAAATAATACTTTTGGTCTAATAGTCAGTTTAAAATGTTATGTTTTAGTTACTTTAACCCCTTAAATGGCCAGCGCCCCAAGTTTTATTGCGCACTATAACCTAAGAATAGCTCAGCCAGTTTGCCTTGGAGTCCCTGTAATTACTGAATGATTAGGCTTAGTATGTGCTAAGCCTGGGATTTTAAGGGGCTACACATTTGGTTTGTCTTTGTCTTCACTTTTATTGTAAAATGTAAAATTAAAACCCTTCTATGAGTAGCTGTGACAAAACATCCTAACGTTTGACTGGAAGGGCACATCATTGTAATAAGATTTTATTAAGTTTTTGAAAATTGTTACAAGGTCCTGACATGTCAATGACGTACAGGACTGTTTTGATTTCTAATCGAAACAGCCACTAGGTACATGTTTTTCATTTTTTGTCAGAATAAAAACAGAAAATATATCTTTACCTGAAGCCTGCTTAGAAGCTGGTTGCATTTGTCTGAGTTATCCCAAACACATTCAACGATGTTGAGATCTGGACTCCGGGGTGGTCAATCCATTGTCCTGAGAACACAGATTCTTTGTTTGATTAATGGCGTTTTGACAGCTACACATCCTTTCAGACTCATAGCACAGACTTCTCTTCATTTAGCGGGGGAATGGACAGAAACATCTGGAGTTTTTTTTTTATCTGGAGCTTGTTTTTCTCCTCTCTCTCAAAGATGAAAGCATTAAATGCTGTTTATCTGATGGTGACAGCTTTTGGTGGTCTACCAGATCTCACACGGTTGTTAGGAGTCCCAATTTCTCTATATGTTTAAATCAACTGAACTGTAGTTTTGAGAAAAAAATAAAATAAAATCATTTATTTTCCTTTGACTTTCCCTTTTAGGAATGCTTTCCTTACATCGTACGTTTTTCTCAGGGACATTTCAGGACATACACACATACGGTTCTGAAAGCATTGATACTCGGCATTCTGTTTAAATTCAAATCTTTTTCGCCTGTCAATAAAGTAGCTGCGTGTGTGGAAGTTCGTGTTGCTGTGCCCTTTCTGGATCTGTGCTCTCTGGGGGAGCCTGTATTGGAAAGAGGGATTTGGAAGAATTGATATCCTGTGGGGTTTTTTCCACTGTTGCTTTTAAATATGGTGTAGTGCAGTGGTTTCTGAAGAGTGAGTCAATAATAATAGTGCGCACACACACACACACACACACACACACACACACACACACACACACACACACATTCTGCAGTTTGATTAAATATGCTGACAGAAATGACAGATATGGTCCCAGTCTGTCTGCTCTAGCTATTGACAGTATACAGTGCACATGCAAATGGTAGTGTGAGTCTGAGAGCAAGGTGTATTTTATTTCTGTGCCTGTTCCTGTGATTTATGCATTTTTGTGCCCATTTCATATGTAGGACTATTGGGCAGGTGCAGTCAATGCAAGCTTTTAAGGCAGTTTGTTCCAACCGCAATGAATTACACCTGGAAATAGCAACTGTTATAAAGGTATGATTGACCCAAGCTAACTAGGATTGGCTATTGCTGTCAGTCATTGAGCACTTTCTGAGTAATTCAGATCCTCTTCTTGCAATTTTCCCCTCTGAATACAGAAAGGCACTGTTGAGTGGTATGAGGCGACAATTTCACACTTCAGATCAGATGAAGGGGTAAGTGTCTACATTCATGAAAAAGTATGGCTCAGCAGAGTTTCTATGTATGTCGCTTTTCATTAATAGGCTGCTGTCTGAACAGGCAGATTGATGGTCGGGTACCAAAGCTTTTATTGACTGATTGTTCTACGTTCTTTTTCTCATACTGCTGTTTTACACTCAGACTCTGGAGGAGCAGCTGAAGAGACTGGTTCTGGTGGTGGACGCGGTGTGTGTCGATGTGCAGAGTGGGCAGAATGTCTACAACAAGCTCTTTCACAGGTAACAGACCGAGATCCTGACCAGTAGTGGCCGTATTGTTTTTCAGAGGTTTTGTTTTAACTGAGCAATATGATGATACAGTATGTTGCAATACGGAATCATTAGCATTATAAACTACATTACTATATGGTTTTCTGAGTATATTAATGGTGCCATTAAGGCGTTTTGTTTTATCTAGTGGCCCCAGCATAAAATACGACATAAACAACACATATGATATAAACAAATTTTCAATAAATAACTTCTTGTAATTAATAATAATGATAATAAACAATTATTCCAAGACATGTAGTTCATTTCGAGTTTTCCATTATTGCCAAGTATGGGCTATATAAAGAGTACAAGTACATTCAATCACCCATCATCGTGTATTGCAGTAATATGTTGAACTTTGTCGTTTTTGTCATATAATAATGAAAATGAACTCTTCACGGCTTCTGATCATATGGGTTTTTGTTTGTTCTGAGCGCTGGATTGGTTGGGTTGGACAGGTTGGAAGCAGTAGGGTAAAACTGTAGAAACAAAGTGCTGCTGTTATAGTTAAGTTAATCCATGGAAGTCTGGAGATACTATCATAATTTTCCTGTACATGTTTTAAAGTTAATTAATTAAATGAATGAATTGTCATTGTAATAATGAATGGCATAGTAAATTATATAAATAATTGCATTTCAATTTGAATGACACTTTGCATGTTTTAATATCAAGAAATAACAAAAACATCAAACAATATCATTTCTCCTTCCACAAAACGGTACTCTGTGCAAAATATGTGGTATTGAACCCACATAATTAATTTGAGCTGTGAGTGAGACATAATCAATCCTAAATTACGTCATGACTCTTGTTATCGCTGGGACCTCTGACACCTCTAAGGGTTAAACAAATTCGCAGCCTCATAAGAAAGAGGGACTGTAGTCATTCCCATCTGACAGAAAGTGAGTTTCTTATTTCTTTCAGCTCAGTGAAGGTGGACTTCTTCAGCATCTCCTTTCGTCAGCTGGAGAAGCTGGTGCGTATGTAAATGTGAAAGCAGCACAATTCACCTCCAGTTAATTGTCCCATTGATAAACATGAATTGGGAGAGAAGGTGACTAATGGAGAACCTTGTTTCCAGGTGGCCGATGACGTGAGTGTTGCCATGGAGCGGGTTTGTGGGACCTTGGAGCAGGAGAGCTCTCGGTTGTCCCAGACCATGGGGGAGACCCTGTTTGAGCTGTTCATGTCTCTGAAGACCCTCAAACGCTTCAGGGAATTTTTGCCTCTCAAGTGAGTCACCACGTCCCTCAGAATCCATCTGTGAGGATCAGATGATCACTGGACCTTCAGCTGTGCCATATGAAATAGAGTGACTCATGCAGCAAGAGGAGGGTGGCCATATGTGGCAGATAGATGAAAAAGTTATTGTTGCTATATTTGGCTCAGGGAGACTTTGCATCGATGCTGAATATTCTGTCAAGTGCTATTCATAAACGTTGAATCATAGATAAGCATCTGTTTCTTTTTTAGAGACACCAAGATGCTGGCGCTGACTGGATTTCACAACTGGTTCAAAACCTCCATCCACAAATGGCTGCAGATCGTGCATGAGAAATCGATGGAGAGGATCCGCAAAGCAGTGGAACAGGATCAGGCAAGTTGGATGCAGAACGAGGGAAAATATAGAAAGTCCTTGGCTTGATTGCACATCAAGCTTTAAGAGATGTGGAAATATGGCCCGTATTTACATAATGACCCTGGAAAGCCAGTCTGTCTGATTTCCACTTCCTCTGGTGTGAAAAATGAATAGTTTTCTTCCTGCTAGGACACAAATATCTCACGTTCAAGTGTACCAGCAGGGTGTACCTTCCCTCTTTATCTGCACATTTGTGTGATCGCATGTGTAGCCAGAGGTCTATTGTAAAGCTTCTTATCACTGTAAGTGGGTCTATATATGTGTGCATATGTGTCACAGTTGGAGCCGGTCCTGCAGGCGAAACACAGCATCTCAGCAGTGGATGTCACCACATGTTTTGGCCAGGTGCGAGAATTCTGGACTCAGCTGGCCTGGCCCGACTCAGCGGGGGCTTTCATCTTCGTCACTCGTCTGACCGATGTGAGCTCTTGCACATTTAGACCACCATGAAAACATATTTATTTAAACGGCCCAGGTGATGGAGAAACCATATTTTCTTTGATTTTTTTTAAGAAAAGAGTTTCAAATAAATTTTTAACATTGTTAAATTTTCAAAGCCTATCATTTACAGCCCAGTCCGTGTGTGGAAGCTAATGGTCCTAATGGTTTATCCACCAGGCAGTGCAGTGTGGCAGGGTATGGTTATAAATCTACGATTACTCATTTCTTTTGTCATTTCCGCTGCCAAGTGAGCTGTTCTATACCTGAGTACACTTGCTGAATTTGGTTAGCCTTCTTGCTGCGATATCAAGCGCCCTGAGCTGTAACATATGGGTAGAGCGACTTATGCTGCAAACCATTGTTTGATTTAATGGAGTTACTGGAGTTAGATGACTGTCATTAAAAACTAGCTAGCCAGAATGGTTGTCTGTTACTCTCCACATCATACCAAAAGAAGAGTAAAATGCAAATCAGTGCCCATAGCTCCTCCATTGTTTACCATAGTTTGTGTTTACTGTTGACACTGGATTTGCATGAAAACGCACCAGCTAAAGAGACGCACTCAGCCAGAATATGGATAGTTATGGGTTCACTTTTGTCATCATACCATGCTGTATAGTTTTACCCAGTGGTAAAACACCATAAGTAGCAAGAACAGCCTGTTCTGAGTCCATCGTGGCAGTGACACCTTCATATATACGTGCCCATTAAGCCCACTGTGGTTCAGCCTTGCCCATTCATGTTAAAATTACAAGGAGTGCTGTTGCTGCAGACAGTTAAGACCTATTTACACCAAATGATTCTTTCAGGCAATTTGATCCATAACATAATGGAATCTTTATATCAAGTCCTATGCTTCTTTTTTTTAACATTCTTAGAACATTCTCTGTGCATTCGCTGTTATATTATTATATTATATTATTTAGGTAATATTCATGTTATAATAGTATTCATATAACATTTTCTTTAACCTCAGCTTTTTTATAGCCAGCGTGCTGCTTGTTATACCTGGTCAAATGACATGTTTTGTTGATTTGCTAAGTGGTAATAAACATCCTCTCCAGACAAAACATTTAATACGGAAGTTTCTGAAAATTTTATTGCACATTAAAAAAAAAACAAAAAGCAAATCAACAAAAAAAAACGGATAACTTTTTTTTTTACAAGGCACATTTTACATTTTATTTCTGTTGTGTTAAATTCAGCAAATAAACAGTAATGGTGCGTTGAAATGTGCAGAGGTGTGTTGTGTAGTGGATGTGTTAACTTACTGTCATTTAGAAAACCAACCAAACATGTAAGTCGAGTGGGGTGCCCAGACTTTTGCATACTACTGTAAGCTTTAATGCTCTGCCACAAACAAGACGAGCTGTTCTGCTGCCGACATGACAGACATGGGCTGCAGTCATAAAAACAGAGCTCTGGTTGATCAGCCTCATTTTTAACATATCTGTAAAGTGTATTAAATCTAGTTTTTTTTTTTAAACTTGCACTGTCACAGTCTGTCAGTTCTAAACTATTAATTTGTGTGTTTATTTTAGTCCGTAAAATATAGATTTCCTGTGAATAGCCTTAATTGATAAGGATGATTTGGGGAAGACGATAATAAGTTCTGCTGTTTGTGACCATCAGAAAGCAGGTCTACCATTGCAAAAGATTCAGACATTTGGCAGGTTTTTGAAATTTGTGAGTATTTCAGTCCAAACCTGACAGTTTGACCCATACGTTTCAGCATAGACAAGCCACAATACAGGGAGCCAATCAGAACACAGACCGTTTACATATCAGTCCTAAAGGCACAGTGAAAGCTTGTTTAATTCTAAGGGATAATGAGAGGCTGGAATACAGTCACGTAAAAATAAATGACTATTATTGGTACATAAAAGTACATATAAATTAAGAGTTCTTCAAATAAATGCATAGTAGCGGTGATAAATCACAGGTTCCCTGCAAAGTTCTGTTCTGTTCTCATTGGCACAGAATTTCTGCAGCGAGGCAGTGTCTTACTCTGAGCTCTTGAAGCGCAAGATTGAGAGGAGCCAGCTGGGTCGAGACCACCGGAGCTTTACAGTGCAGGTACGTCCCCCTAGGCAGCAGAGGTGTGTGTGTGTGTGTGGTGGGGGGGATTAGGCTTTCATGGTGTGGCTTGGTAAATGTCAGCATGGAGGTTTTCTCCCTCACAACAGTGCCATTTCAGTGGCATGTCTATGCCACGATGCTTCTGCCTTCGATATCTCCTGGCTTTCCATTTCCCGCCATTTATGTTCAGCACCTCTGCCTTCCTCCCACCCCGTCTAGACCTCCTTATTTTCTCCCTTTTTCTCTCCCCTTTGCTCCTGTCGCTTCCCTCCTGTCCTTCTTTTCCTCTTCCTCCTTCTCTTTTCGGGCAGCTATGTGTTGCACTGAACGACACAGAGCATGTGCGCGTGTACTTGTCCGGGTTGCCGCGGGAACTGGATTGGCGGGGGGTTGAACAGGCCATGGAGGAGTCATGCGGGGCCGAGGGAAAGGAGCAAGTGAACAAAGCCCTGAACGGTCAGCTCTACAACGCTGACCTGGACCTGCAGAGGGAAACTAAGCGCATGATTACGCACCTCACTGATAAGGTAGGGGAAACTGAGGTCGGTCAAATTTTTTTTCCACACTTTTTGGTCAATTTCAGAAACCAAATGCTTTAAAGCACTGACACACGAAATCCACGTCTTGGTGCTGTGTATTCTTATCACCCAAATGCTTTATCATATGCCTGTCCGAATATACTTCAAAAGTCTTTGCAGGTTTGCCACTAAATTGTATCATATCTGTTATAAGACATCTATTACATAATATTATATCTATTATATTGTATGTAGTCTGTAGTTTTAAAATACAGTCACAGGGTTTATATTGATGGGCTACTTTCAAAATGTAAAAAACACAAATGAATTGTCCTATGAGTGTGATGCAGTTGATGTTACGTTATGGTACAGTGCCCCCTCCTGATTTCTTCTGTTTGTGACCCTTAATTGTTTCAGGTATTAGAACAAAGTTTAATAGAGAATAAAGACAATCTGCATAAACACACAAGATGAGCTTAAATGATTATTTTGTTTATTGGAAGAAAAAGGTTAGCCAATACCATCTGGCCATGTGTGAAAAAGTAACTGCCTTAACTGCCCCTTAGTTCCTCAATAAATAGATTAACCCAATTTAATTGACAATTGGGATCTATTTGACTAGACATACTCAGGCTCCATTACTGCTAGTCCTGCTAAATCATAACTTAAAAAGAACTTTTCCAGCAATTTGAGGTAAGGTAAAAGGTCTCAACAAGCAGCACACTGTGCTACATTCAAAAGAAATTCCAGAAAATATGGGAAAGAAAGATATAGGAGATACATTTCCATTCTGGACAGGGTTCCAAAGCAATCTCAAAGGCTCTGAGACTCCAGCGAACCACAGTGAAAGCCATTATCTCCTAATGGAGGAACTTGGTCAATCTTCCCAGAAGTATCTGGCCTACCAAAATTCCTCAAAGAGCACAGGGATGACTCTTCCAAGAAGTCATAAAAGAGGCCAAGGGAACTGCAGGCCTTGCTTACCTCAGATAAGGTCAGCATTGATGACTGCGCTAAAGTAGTATCCATAGGTGAGTTGCAAAGTGAAAACAGCTGCTTACCAAGAGGACAACAAGGCTCATCTCACTTTTGCCAAAAACACCTTGATGACCCCCAAGCCTTTTGGGATAATGTTCTGTGCGCTGATGAGTCAAAAGTGGAAGACAGGAGTCCCGTTACATGTCGTGTAAGCTGACACATATTTGACTGAACCATGAATTCAGCTCCCTACCAGAAACACCTGCAGCAGAATGTTTAGTCACCAGTCCATGTTCGGAAGATCGAGCACGATTGGATTATGCAGCAAGACAGTGATTTGAAGCACAATAGCAAATCCACCTCTGAATGGCTCAAAAGAAAGAAAACGAAGGTTTTTAAACCCAGTTTGCCGTGTTGGGAGGCATAATTTTTGCATACAGCTGCTGCAAAAATTTATTTCCTGCAATAAATTAAATGATCATTTAAAATGTGTTAAATATTTCAACATATTACACTACATTTGGTTTGAGGGCCAGAGACCATTAATCATGAAAAATATGCAAAAAAGCAGAATACAGGAATTTTTTTTTTCCTGAATATTAGTTTATCTCCACATCATGATAGTTCTAGATTTGAAAGGGGGTGAAAATGTATGTAGTGTCACAAAAAAAGTGATCTCAGTAAGTTGACATTGGCAACTAAAATCCTTTTTTAAAAAGGAGAATAAGTTTATTTACGAGTAACACGAGTTGGCAAAGTGGAAAACCTCAGCAAGAACAATGGGAAGGAGACCCAGAGAGCGAGAGAGAGATGTTAACCACAGGTGAAGTAAACTAGCTAGTGTGAATAATGACAAAGTGGTAGTGATGTTAAAGGGGAATTCCACCAATTTCTGCACAATTAAATGGTTGAGATGTAAACAAAGTCATTCAGGTTTGATGCTTTATCACAGAGAAACCACCTGATGTGTTTAATGCTTCTGAAAGCTACCGCACTCAAAATGTGTTACACAAATGAGTTGAGTTCTTTGCCTGATGCCTGAAACATTGTTTTATGATAACCTTGCAATAGATTTTTGGCCTAAAACACATTTTTAAGTATATGTTTGATAGAGAAATACAACCAATATAATGTATTCCCCAAGGAAAATATAGTTTTTCAGATTTACCACTATTTTACCATTAACATTACATATAAACACTCAGAAGACATGTCGGTTGACAGGTCATTTTTGATAGTGGAAAAAAATGGCCATATTGTAGATTTTGTGACCCCTGGTGTCACCACCAATGTAAAGGAGTCGGACTAATACAGCGCACCATTTCACATCAGTCCACTCTGAATGATATTTTAAAAATCTCAACAGCTGAATTAAGCAGGACATTTGACAAATTACTTGAATTCCCCATTAAAACACGCCTAAAACACAAAAAAGAGTCAGTACATCCGCTTAATCATCATTATTCAGTAATAAAGTAAAATTCTGAACCTTCATGGTTTCGCTTTTTTTAAATTAGAAAATGTATTTAAAACGCAGATCTTCAAAGAGCAAACATGATACCAATGTCCATTCCTAGTAATGAGATATGGGGCTGGTTATAACATCCCAGTTGATTATGCCTTCAAAAGAAACAGGAGTATCTTTTCATCATGAATTCTGTTATGTAGCAGAGAATTGAGAAGACCAGGGGGGTGGTGTTTATGGGGGATGGGGTGGCTCATTGGCCATTGAGTAGTACTAACTGATATTACTCATCCGTATCTTCAAAGTGAGGCCAAAGAGTCGTGGTCATTAGACATGGAGAGTAGTCACGGCATCTTTCACTCTTCTCCTGCAGTCTTTGCTGCTTGAGAGGACCTTTGAGGCGGACCATTATGGAGCATGTTTAATAAAGAGCTGTTCATCCTGTATTAGTTTTCATGGGTAGATGAACTCTTGCATGCTGAGCAGAGGCTCTTTTACAGTCGTTGTCGATGACGCACTGTTTGGGTCAATTTGTGCAGATGCTTCCTGAGCTCAGGAGATACATTCAGCACATCAGCCTCTCTCCAGACACCATAAACAATGACGATGTGAGTATAGCAGTCTTCTCAGTGATTCGCTTGTGAGTGTGAGTTTTCTACAGTAATATATACATCAGTGAACACTCTGTGTTATAATCTGCTCCAGGCTGTATCTCCATTGATGAAATACCTAGATTCCACCTTAGTCATCCTCAGTGAGTCACTGGTGAAGGAGAACCTGGCAAGGTAATTACCTCCATCATTACATATTATTACAGCACCCAAGGGGAATGACTTGTAATAACACCCTAGCTGGTAGTAACTGTAAATATCAGCGACATGAGGAGTTGTATTTACGTGCCTACCTTTCGCAAGTAAATGTGATGACTGTTAGTATGGGTAGTATTTATGTGTGTGGAGTATGTGGTTCTCTAATGCTCTTGTACCATAGGGTTCTCCAGAGTCTTTGGGAACTGCTGCTGAGGATGATCCTGGACTCAGTGGCAGAAAACAGAGGGGTCCAGGTGGAGTTCTACACACGGTTCCAGTACACCATAGAGGTTAGTTGATCACGAGTTGGAATAAAGATGGTCAAATCTGGGCCAACATCAGAGTACGCATTGAGATTCAGTGAAAACAAGTACGTACCAATAAAATGCTAAGTGGGATATTTGATACTATATTACTGCAATGCATCACTGCATCTTGTCTAACTGCCACTAACGCAACATCATCAGGCAGCCCAATATGTTGAATGCCAACTGCCAGTTTTGGTGTGTCAGCTAACAGACACCTGAGAAACCGCAGTTAAACCATCACTCTAATACTAAAGACCACACCAAGTGCTAGGTTTAATTTCCTTCTAGCTTCCATTCAATTTGAGTCAGGGTCACTTTTTCGACTGAAGTATTCCTTTAATACTTGCGGTTTCCACGCTCAGCATCCTGGCATCATGAGCACCCATCAGATATTCATCAGTCATCTTGGCAACCACTCGTCCGTGTATTAAGGGGAGTCCCCACAAGAATGACAATGTGCGAGTAGCACTATTCCAAGGGACAGGAACTGGCAGGAACGCAGGACAGATTTGCATGAAAAGTCATGAGTTGCTGGGTTGCGTGGGCGAACATGCTGTTCTCCATATAGTTGCTCCATTAGCATAGCAGGGATCCCATGCTGTTAGAAGAGTGTGCAGGTCTGCTAGAAAACACTGGCCAAGTGACTTCTAATGAAAGGTGGGCTGGACAGCTGATACAAGGCTGCAGAGAGCCTTAGAGATGTATTAGCACAGACGCTGCAAAAAACCTTGGAAACCATGGGAAAGTGTTTTTTTTTTAAATCGCTGTTGGTGTCTTATATAACGTTGCTGTTGGAACAAAACCTTATATCTCAAGAACCTCATATTATATCTCCTTTCCAGGAGAAGAAAGAAGCATTGTTAACTTACAATGTAAATTAACAGAATAACGTGTTATTATATCACATTTAGACCATATCTTTTGGTCCATTCATTATAAAATGTTTATAAAAAATATGACAGTCAACTTATATTTAAAAAAGTTAAAAATGAAGATGGAATGTTTTGTGCTGACAGCAAGGATAAGTGTTCATCCTTAAAACCAGGTGGTTGGGATAGTGTAGTGATTAACACCTCTGCCTTCTACACTGTAGACTGGGGTTCAATCCCCACCTGGGTAAACACCCCATACTATACCAATAAGAGTCCTTGGGCAAGACTCCCAACACCGCCTTGGCCTACCTGTGTATAAATGATCAAATTGTAAGTCGCTCTGGATAAGAGCGTCAGCCAAATGCTGTAAATGTTAGAATGACAGTCCAGGCAAAAAACTAATTTACAAGTTTTGTCTTACTCAGTCATATACTCAGTCAGCCAAGGTACGTTTGTCTCTTTAGTTTTGCTCTGCAGCTATGAGGCTAAAGTAGAATGGAAGCTGATGCCTTATTAATTAGCATCAAGCAAACTGCATGCCATTATCCTAGCACACTTGCTCCAAACCAAATAGTCTTAAATAGACTCGTTCATGTGGTTTTCGACATGCTGTTATGAACAACAGTACTGTGTGTAAGTAAAAACAATAATAAGCCTGAATTTAGTCTATAGTTTTATGTAGACAACAGTTTGCCTTACAGTATCACAATTTGGGCACCGAATATATCTTGACTGACTTACAAATATGTCTTGATTACATTTGATTTAAGAGGAAAACTGTGAATTTGGGTTTTGGTGGAAACATTTTTTTAATTACAGTCCTTTTCTCTCAGACTCTTGTGCGGTTCTTCCATGCTGATGGTGAAGGGCTGCTCCTGGAAGATCTCAAAAGTGGAGACTACAAGGTAAAAATGGGCTCCTTATATTAGTTAAATAGTGACCAGTGGTAACTGACTAAATCACTTGCTTGTAAATCCATTTGCTGTTTTTCAGGCCCTGGATGAGGAGCTGCGACTGAACAAGTGTTCGTCCTTCGAGCTGATCGAGCAGTACTTCCTGGAGAAGATCTCTCAGCAGGTAGGCTGCAGCCCTGCTGGGCTCTGCCTCCAGTCCTGTGGAGAGTGGAGGTGTTGATTAGGAGCTGAGACATCGCAAAGACTTCATTTCCTCTGATGATTAAAAGTTTACGCCACTCATTTCCTCTTCAACCTAGACGTGTTTTGCACCATGCATGGCACGTTGGGTGCAGTCTCAGTCACTTATTTGCCACCAGAAGAAGTAATCTGGCCAAAGTTGTTAGCTGTGAGCATAACCCAGCTAATCTTTGTGCGTTGTCTAAGATCTAGAACTGGAACCGTTTAGGACTGAAATGGATGCATCTACAGATGGCGATTCAACTGCACCGATTTCAGAGTGTCAAATAATTTCAGATTATTGCATTATATACGTATGTCAATATTCCACTTCTGTGTAAATAGCCTCTCTGGTCACATTCGTGTATTCATCCTTGTTTTTAAAAGTAATTCTGAATCATACCAAGATAAACTAAATCCTTGTGAACTTTGAGATCTCAAGGTGCTTTGAATGGTGACATACATAGTCATAATCATAATTGAGTCAAAGATTTACAACTTTGGTTTCTGTCTTTCAGAGAATTCTGAAGCACAGTCGGTTTGGCCGCATTAGTGTGAAATGTTACTATGATGCCCCCGAGCAAAGACTCACTGTGGAAATTTTGCATGCAGCTGACCTCATTGCTCTGGACGCTAATGGTGAGCATGAAAATAACCTGACCTACACTATTGATCTGGAGTTCTTTCTAACCTCTGGCATTTACTTGTTTTAATGCAACCCACATTATTGTACTGTAAACAGTGATTTTAAATGAAGCATTTTCTAAGCTGCACACCTGTAAAAGCATCTTGATTGTGACCTTCATGTCATGAATACCATCTCCTCTCTATTTTCTTTCCATCAGGGCTGAGTGATCCATTTGTTATAGTAGAGCTCTGTCCTCACCACCTCTTCCCCAACTCCAGGAGTCAGCGCACTCAAGTGAAGCTCAAAACGCTGCACCCTGTTTTTGATGAGCTCTTTTACTTGTGAGTGGACCTGACTGGAGAAATGTGCATCTCTGTTTTATTTGAACTGTCACTGGGTGCTTAGATTGTGACCAACAGGCTTGTCATTTTTACTGAGAAACATAGAATGAGAGAATCTGTAGATTCTGCTCAACTGGCTAGTGTTTCAATAGGAAAAGTGACGAAAATGGCATCTGCATTTAGATCTATGGGAAAGACTTAAGGTTGGAATTTGTACATGCACATTCACTGTCCATGATAGCTGGGAATGACACTGTTGACACAAACAGTTCATTGCTAACTGTATAGAGAGGGATATTAGAGTAGCGGTTGTAGTGCATAAACCACCCATTGCGAATGGGGAAAAAGATACAGTACCATCATGAGCCATATTCACCATGTTCTCAACAAAGAGACACAAAGAGAACGTACAGTAAAGGAGTCCAGAGACTGGTCTTGTGTGCTTTGGGGGCACTTGTCCTCTTAGAGGGAACCGTTACAGCACATCAGTACAAGGCAAACTGACTGCTCACCTCTGGGAGTGGTCTCTTCCAGGATGACTGTGCTCCCATTCACAGGGCATGAGGTGTCACTGAATGGTTTCATGAGTATAAAAATGATGCAAGTCATATTTTACGGCTTGCACATTCACCAGATCTCAAACCAGTTGAAACCAATAGGAGATTTTGCACCAGTGTGTTAGACAGTACTCTAACCCACCATCATCCAAACATCAATTGTGAGGAACATATTTGGAAGAATGGTGTTCCATCCCTCCAGTGGAATCCAAAAGGCACATTGAACCTGTTTGGGCAGCTTACGGGACCCAGCACCTCAATAAAGCACCTCGTTGTTTTTCCTTTTTGATCTGTCTGCGTTAACTGTTTTAAAGAAAAGGTTTCCCTTTATCACAAATTCACTCATCCTTCATCCACTGTTATCTGTAACAATGGACAAAACTACACCCCATAACTATAAGCAGTGGTAGCAGCCGTCTGAATTTATATATATAACAGTGTCATACAGTGTGGGATACCACATAAACCAGGCTATTTGAGATTACTTAACAACTGCACATGGTTTGTGGCAAGTGTGCAATGATTTCCACATGAAGTTTGCACAATACTTCCATTATTTAATCTATGGTAGCTGTGTAGGTGTAACTATTTTCACCTTTGTAAATAACCCTTATATCATGGGTGGAGCACTGATTCCTATACAGTTTGGTCATTTTCCAGATCGAGCACTCCTGATTTAACTCATCACTTCCAGGCTTTGGTGGTGTAAGCAGAGAAATCATCAAACTGCAGCCCTCAGTTCCCCTGGCATTTACCAAGGTATCAAGTTACTAGTGCTTTCTCAGAACTTTCTCTGATCCCGCTGGTTTCTCCACAGTCACGTGAGTCCTGAGCAGTACAGACACAGATTTGCCTGCCTCACCTTCACTGTGATGGATTATGATTGGCTGTCCACCAATGATTTCGCCGGTGAGGCAGTGGCTCCTCTGAGTGACTTCTGCTGGCCAGGCCGACCCAATGCCACCCCTGCCGGCAAGACCGTGCAGCCCTTCATCCTACACCTGTCCCGTCAGAAACCAAGCGGTATGTACCTTCTCGCTCACCGTAGACATACAATAGACATAGAGCTAAAGAAGGAACCCATAACATAGGCTCATATAGGTTCAGAGACATGATAATCCTGGTGGACTATCGTGTCTCTGAAGAACTTTTACCTGAACCAAAGAACATCTCATTGCTATTGGAAAGTAATGAACCTAAGAGTACAGGCCAAACGTTAGTATTAAAAAGGCCATTTTTTCAAGAAAGCACACATTCAATACAAAACAAAAAACAGACTGACTGAGAATGTCAATGCAGGAAATGATGAGACAGAGGAAGTGCAGTCCACCCACTGCTTCGTAGAGAGGGATACTGTAGTATTTCAGTAGAGACGCGGTGCCTAAAAGCCTCATTTTAAAGACAAATGCACACTAGATAGTTCAGTGATGTAAAAACCACAGGCTCTGGCCTACAGAGATGTGGAAAAAGTGATATATTCATATGAGTCAGCCTTCACCGTATTCTCCACATGTGGGCGAGTGCATGCGTCGCCTACACCAAGAGAATACAGTACAGGCAGTTTGTAAGTTTGAAAGTAGTACTTACTTTGTAAAACAGAGAGATAAGAGATAAGTGTTTGACTCACATGTCCTTAACAATCGTGTACATCTAACTGGTTCTTAATTTGCTTCGCTTCTGGTGAAGCTCTAAAAATATCCAGCTGATTCAGTTTTAGATGCTCACGAGGGTTTCGTTAACTAAATTGGGTGTGTTAATTCAGGAGTATATATATATATATATATATATATATATATATATGGTCAATGTAAAGGGTTGTTATCAACAGAGGCAGTGAAGACTCAACCGGTGAAACATTCTGAGACTAGACGTCAGTACACAGTGCTGATGTTTGCTCTGTAGTGGATGCCTGTAAAGGCCTATATATTTATAAAAATACAAAGTTACTGAAACGTCCTAAATCAAATGCATTGCAGTTTTCTCAGCGCCTGTCATAGTTTGAAAACATCTATTTTTTTCCCCCCTTGAATGGATATCCAATTACTTTCCCAGCTAACAGGATTTCTATTAAGAGGTTATTTGTAGCGTGTGTGTCCCCCTGGATTCCCTCCTGGCTCAATCTGTTTTCCTGCTCCAGAGAAGCCGATCATGAAGATGCTGGAGGCAAGAACAGGAGACCGTGAGGCTCAAGAGTTTGTGCGAAGGCTGAAGGAGATCGAGAAGTCGATGGAGGAAGAGTAATTTTCAGCAGTGGTACCCACTATTCCCGACCTTGTGCTTTTCTACCTGTTGTACTATGTTTGCTATTTAAAATGGATCTCTTTTCAGTGTGGAATTTTAACTGTCGTCCTGAGAAAAAGTGACTTATATGAAGACTCTGTTTTAAGATCAGTATTTTGTCGCTGTTCAGCACTTTGCGTGCTGTGTTTTAATGTTTTTCGGCTCACGAAAGGAGCTTGTGAGAATTATATGAATTGAACAATAGTATATTTTGAAGTATGTTTAGTTGATTCTCTGTTGAATTAGATTTGAGACGTTATCTGAGGTACAGTTTCCTGTGAGATGAAGTCTAAGAGATGTTAAATGAGAACATGAGCTGTGCAGGTAGGTTTACTTACTTTGAAGCAGTTTACAAATACCCAAAAAGGCATTCAAAAAAGGCAAGTTTCATAGACTTTATACACACTACAGGTATTTTGCCTTTGTAGCAAAGAGGGGGAGTAAGACACAACCTTCAAAAACAGCTTGTAAAATTTAAAGTAAAGCTTATTCACCTGTGTTTACAATATTGGTTGAGATGGTCTCTGTTAGGGGACGAAAACGCTTTCGTAAATCTTCTATCTAAAACTGTGAACGTTATGCATTTGTTCTTGAATCACACTGGACTGTGTTGAGAATGTAACTGTAGCATTTCTGTGAGACCTGGTCTTTCTAAAGAATGTCTGTTTATGCTAAATGGTTCTTCAATTTGGGTTTGATGTTCATTCGGTTCTCCCTACTTTTCACACTCTACAGTTTTGCTATTGGTAATGCAGCACTCGAAACAGCAGAGAGAAGTCTGTCAGAGGTCTTTTTAAAAAAGGGCTTCACATTTTTTACAATGCAAAGTCTGTTTTGTTTTAACCACGTTCCCATATTTTGAAGGCCTCACTTGTTTTTTGAAGGGAAATATATGACATATAGTCCTGTTGTTAGTTTCTGAAGGCTCTTTTGAAAGAGCACTCCCTGTTTTATTTGTTTATTTGGTTATTATTTATTTATGGTGGTTGATTATTATTTATTACTTATCAAGAGAACTAGACTTCATAGTACCGTTTTTCTGTTATATATCCACAGCAGGGAAACTTTTTTTTTTTCTTTTTTCCTGGCTTTTGTAGCTTGGCCTCCTGTTTTCAGAGCCTGACCTCTCTCCATGTTCCCTCTACACCTCTTCTCCTTTGACCTAAGTAAGATTGGCCTCCTGTAGAGTGAACTCAGACAGAAACAAAGACGGAGGAACATCCCTGCTGTCCAGCAAGTGCAAACAAATGCATTGGCGCCGCTGTTTAACACTTTCTCAACAGTATGTGAAACTGTCGGCACTTCTCCGTGCCCCGTGTGACTTGACTAATGGTGTATCGTGCGCGCGTTTGTGTACGTGTGCAGTGAACTTAATAAAGAAAAAACAAGAACAACAGACGCGACCTCATCAAGAGCAATGTGTTGTGAGTGAGAAAGCTTCGTTTGCAGGGGGTCAATAAAAGCTCAGGTGGAGGCCGAACATCTGGGCCACACTGCCCTGGAGTCACACGCTGGGAAATGCAGTCTCGGGGAGCTCGGATCGGACCAGCTGATGCCTGCTCGGCCTTATTAGCACCGCGGGCTCTCAATCCCACAGACGGTGATCTTCTTAAAAGAGCTGCAGTTAGGGCCAGATTGGCCATAATGGTTTCAAAGGCAGCAGTGCAGCATACATGCTGTTTACAAGCAAAACAAGATAAAACAAAAGCTTTTCTAAAAAGAGTGAATAGAATAATCCAATGCAATTTTTTATATTACATAATTTATACATTTTCAGTACAAATTATTGAAAAATTCACCTCCCTGCCCCTTTAATTTACTGTTATTACTGCCTGTTTGTCACAGTGACTGCTTTAATATCTTTAAACAGCATGTAAAATTAGATGAAGAAACATTTTTATGTCGTTTGTTAAAGGAGAGAACAGGTGTGAACACATAGTCGTCTTTTAAAATGAGTAAACTTGATGTTTAGCAGCTATATCTGCAACCAACATGTCCTGCAATTGGATATTATATTGCATTTTGCTTAAAGATCTAAAGCAGTCACTGTGTCATATGTGCAGACCGAAGAGAGACCAAACCCTCATTTATAGTGTGGCCCTGTGAGGGTTACAGTAGAATTAGAATACAAGAAAATAACAAAAAATGAATGAAAAATGTAATTAAATTCATTTAAGAGTAAATACTTTTTGAAAGCCTACAGTTTTAAAGGTGGTGGTGGTGGTGGTGGTGGGGGGTGGGGGTGGTGGTGGTGGTGGGGGGTTCGTAAGATCAAGCTCTCGTCTATGGTGGTGCCCTGTGAGAGTTACAGTCACATTACAGTGCAATAAAAACTCTAATTACTTGAAGAGTAATCTGCCTCAGTAAAATCTAAATAAACTGACTAAAAGTTCAAGAAAGTGTGTAAATGTTATATTTTAATGATTTTCCCTCTAACATGCCATACCCTCGCAATCCTCTCATTGAGAACTCCTTTTATTGGGTATAGCAGAGTAATAAAATTGCGCAAACATATTTAATGCAGGCTATATTGTTAAACCCATATGTTCATGCACCTCAGACATGTATGTGTTACTACCTAACTAAATCCCAGCTGTTGCTTATGTAACTTCTCTCTGTCTGCTTTGTGGGTGTGGTCTGGGCTGAAAATGCCAAAGCAGGAAAATGAACCACTGGGAACCACCACTAGGTGTCCCTAAAGTTTCATACATAACTAACATCACTCCTTCAGCTGGAAAGCAGGTGGCACACTTAGAAATGAAAAAAGACAGTAACGGGAGCTTGTTCGCTTTCTAGGATTTGCAAACTATAAACAGCTGTTGTTTCTTGTCTTCCATAATCTTCCATTTAAAAGCATTATGATCAGACATTTTGCTCTTCCCATCAAAGCCCGGTAACCCAGAGCAACAGGTCAATTAGCCTACTGGAGGAGGTGCAGCGGCAGCTTATGTAATGGGAGCGTAGCAGCATCATTTTTAAGAACATGCATTAAAACAGGACATAGATACCCAGCTATTATCTTCAATTTGGCCACCAAGCTGAAAGTTCCATAAATCACAACAGCAGCGAGATGAGCTTGTTTATCATGCGCACCATATAATTAGACCCTGCGATTTAATCCCAGCGCAGATGAAGGTGTTCAATGATGCTTGTTGTTTTTCCAGTTTAGTATCTGTTAGACAGTACACAAACAACACGTACTGACTACATCATCTATAATGCAGTCCATAAAAAACAGTGGCACAATTTTGGAATTGAAATGATGAGTTTTAAGTGCAGGATGTCAGCTTTAATGTGAATTAAACCATATTTTAGTTGGCCAGAAGTAACTGGACAAATGAATATAATGGCAGGTTAGTTGTTCTCCCTTTCTTCAATATGACGTTCTCCAGAAGCTCTACGGGCTTTAACCTGACCTTTCTGTTAATAAAGCTTACAACTGATTTGTATTGTGTGCTAAAGACTTTCAAGTCATGCTGGTGTATCTTCTCTCACAGCATAGAGGGGAACTGTTGGTCCACTGATGGCAGAGCTGGTGATCCGCTGGCTCCAGTGGTTAAGCAATAGACAAATTCCGCTTATCATCGCTCATTTTCCACTCCCAGTCCAAGTTACTTAGTTCTCCTTTCTTCCTTTCTTTGGTTATACCTTGCAAATTAGTAAATAAGTTTAATCTAGTACAAAGTCAGCAACAACATTTTCTATAAAGTCATTATATATCAGATCTAGTCTTTCTCTCAGGTGCTTGTAATATTTGTCTCAGATTATTTTCCAGAATAAAGTCTCAGTGTATTTAAAATCCATTTGAGGAGATTAAAAATTAGCTCGAGCTTGTAAGCAGGACAGTAATCTGGGTGGTCTGAGAGTGGACCAGCAGTGGCAAACAGTCAACGGGGGGGCCAACCTTAACAAGCCAGCGAACCTGAATGAAAGTGTTCACGACCCATCCAGGTTTTTTATTGCTAAGCTCACTGTGTTCAGACTTTCTTTATGGACACTGACACTTCATGTTGAGAGGCTGAATGAATATGCCACATCTAAAATCAGCTTCAGCTGCTTGTCCAGCTATTTTTGCTTCCGTAATAGTCAGAGAACTGCATATGAACGGTGCTGCAGTTCATATATATTTCACATTCAAGGACGAACATACTCTCAAATTAAAGCTGGTAGCCAGAAATGAAGCTGAGATGTGTTCTGGAGCTGTTGTTCCACTGTCCTGTCTCCTGTTGTCTTGAGCTGGAGGTTGGTCCAGTGCACTGTGTTTTAGAGCAGGCATGTGTCAGAAATAGGGTTGGATTAGGATTTCCCCACATGTTTTCTGCACTGGCTGGCAGTGGCTCATAAAGCCAGCCATGGGCTGTTAAGCTCTAAGTAGCTCCTGCTGGTGGTCAGGCCCTGTTGGTCATTACACCTGGTGTGTGGGCCTTCTGGGACCTAACGCGGCTGCTGCTCGCTTTGCTCTGTCCCACGTGCGGGTGAGAAAGAGATGGGAAGCCCAGATCTCAGGTCAGGAAACCATTACGTCCCGTGTTTTAGAATTTCATTAACAGATGTTGGTGCGGCAAGATGTTCCATCCTAGATCATAGCATTGCTCCTCACACATGACACCTGTCCAGGCCAACAAGTGCACTTTGGAATGATTCTATTAACCACTTTTGGTTCTTAAAGAACCTCTCAGTTTGATGGTTGATACCATTCATCTGAATGTTTCTCTAGTGGTTATCATATGACATCACTCCAAAGAATTCTTTATGGCACATGTGTTTTCAGGAGTTTACAATGACTTAAAAAAATAATTGGAGGCAACTATGACATAGAGGGAGGTGTAGAAATATGCCTCAGTATCTGAGCAAATGAGGGGGCCTGCAGGAAAGAAGGTCTGTATGAGATCCGGAGGGGCAAAACCATGAAAGTGTACTCAAAAGTGTAAAACTTGGTCCTGTAAAAAGACTCCAGAGGTGACTCAGATGGGGGAGCAGGCCAGGTCAAAAGGGATGAGGACAGTGGTCTGTTTTAACCTAAAGGCACCAGGGGGGGGGGGGGGGGGGGGGGGGGGGGGAAAGAGGGAGGACCTGTCTTTCTTTAAGGGAAATGAGAGACCACCCCCAACTCTGTCCCCTCTTTATGTATGCATGCATGAGAAACAGCAGTGAAACCCAGGCAGGCTGCTGCTCTCTATTGAATGCCCTGAAGAGCCCCAAGCACAAGACACAGACTAATGCAAACCAGAGTGCAACGGAGGTGAGAGGAGGAAAAAAGAGACATACTTTGATATCCTGGAATTTCTCCTATCGCTGTCATGAATATATTTGCTAAATTACATTCAGGAGGACATCCAGTAACACCGCCAACATCTCTGAATCAACATCTCTGAAGATACTGCACACAGTGTTATCAAGCAAATATGTCGTCCTTTAATGAGAATTGAAATATTCCAGCTTTCTCCAGAACTCCTCCGCCTTTTTCTGGAACTCCTAAGCTTGCAGGCTCTTACCCCTTCATATTTCATCTTATCTGTAGCTTCCTTATCAGAAGAGGCATTTAAAAGTTCTTTCCCTCTTGAAGGCTCTTCATCAAATGTTCCTTGGAAAAGCAAGACGAGGGCATCACGAGGATCCCATGCCATGAACGTGAAGTGAGTGGTCCGTGCGAGGGTGGAAGAGGAGGAGGGAGAGGGTGGAATGTTGGCATGGTGCCAGGCTCAGGGGTGACTACATCTTTGGCTCTGGCTCTGGCAGGTACATTTAACAGGGCTCTGATCCCCCAGCGCCTTATCAGCTCCCATGCAGCAATAATCCTTCCAGAGACATCTAACACTAAAAAGGCTGTCTGCACCTCAGCCTAACCACTCCTCCATGGGATTACGGCAGCACAGCCCCAGTGCTGCTCTTTCTTACCTGTTCAGCCCTCGAGCAGAGGATTAGGGTCATGATATCGCCGCAGATGCATTTACATCAGAGATTTATATGCATTGGGATGTCATTAACCGCTAAGATCTCCTCGCTCTAGTCATGTTGAAACTTGCTCGGTGGAAACAGAGACTCCTCTGACTGGGAACTTCCAGCCTCCTGGGAAAGAGCAAAGCAGCTGCCATCAAAGCCATGGAGAAAGAGCATGAGCCACTCTTAAGGCAAAAAAAAAGAGCTTCACAAAAACCCCTTTGCTTTTCAAAGCTTAGCAAGAGTGCTTGAGGTAGTGAGGAGTTGGGAGGTTGGGAGTTGTTAGAGGGGGGAAGTGTGCTATCAACCACAAAGCAAACATAAACTTGTTTGACCAGAAGCAATCTGAAAGAAAGTGAGCGAAGTTCTTTTGCTTTGTGCTGACAAACATGTAATTAGATTTCCAGAGATAAGAACACAACGTAGGAACCTGTTGAAAGAGGACTTAGACAAGGGCCGCAGGTGGGCTGCAGATTGGCTGTGGTGTTAGGGTAATTACGCTTTGCGGAGAGCCGCGGCCAAGGGTAGGCCAGCACAGCAACTCCTTTGTGGCTGTTGTCAAAAGGGAACAGAAATGATAATGGACAGTTCAACCCCCAGGAATGTAGTCAGGGCTAGCACAGTGAGGCCAGAGCTCCAACGTCTTCACTCAGCTTCTTAGGCTATGTTCACATGAAATGGCTCAAACCTGATAGTTTTGCCTAAATGTTTCTAGTTTTTTCAAAGCTGTGTGAACACGGAAATCTGATCTGTCCAAATCAGATTTGAGCCTCATTGGCTATGATCACATCATCAGGTTGAAGTTTCTTTAATGTGCAACAGATCCAATGTTCTGAAAGATGTGTGGTGTTAGCTGCAGCTGTGTGATGTTGGAGAGATATTATGGCGATCACTAATAGCAAAACAGCTCTTCTCTAAAAGGCACAAACACCCACCCCACAGCAAAGTGGAAAGCCAGTGACATGGCAGAAATTTTGGGGTGGCATCATGGGTGGCCATTCAGATTTTGGCCCCATTAAGGGGGGGCAAGGAATCCACAGCCACTCTGACACAATCACTGCACCCCCCCTAACAGCCCCCCACCCACACCGCCAGTAAGTTGCATATACATAATATGCTTCTATCTGATAGACTGTATTAGGCCCAAGGGCTGTCAGTGAAGATTCTAAATTCACATATAATTCAATTGTAAACCTTTTGATTGTGAAAAAAGCAGGTGCGCTGAATGGACTGCCTGACGGACAGGAGTCCACACACAAAACGTCACTTTCATGATTTAATGTGAAAGAAAAGCGAATAATTCAACAACAAGTGTGTGGTAATGATGACGGAGAGTTCACAGCCCAGCTCAGCTGCAGAGAGAGTGACCTGCACTCTGAGCGGCCTCAAAAGCCCTCTCTGTAAATAGTTTGTAGCAGTACTTAAAGGTCAGTAGAAGGCAAAATTGTGGAACCTCTAGATAAAGTTGTGTGTAAGCTCTGTAATCTACAGTTAGCCTACCATTCCAGCACTAGCAGCCTGAGGGCGTCATCTTGAAAATAGGGCACCCAAATTCCTCGATTCAATTTCTCCTCAAATTAACATTCCCTGTTATAGTTCATTGTCACAGGTGCACATACACACAGCACTGAAACAATAGACAATGAAATGGCTGGAAAAGTCTTATGCTTGAATTTGATAATCCAGTTGTTGGCAAAGCAAAGATTTATGCTGTTCCTGAACCTTTTATGCTTTGTGTAGTTGCAGCATTGTTTGTTGAATTGACGCTCCTTGGGAACTTGATTCATGAAGAGGAATCTGAATATGAGGGGGAACTGAATCTGTTGCAACTATGCTGTTTTGTTTTGCCCATTTTATGGACATAATGGGCAAAAATACATATCTGAACGGTTCAAACCGGCTTGATTTTTTAGAAGGAATAATCCACATCACCTTTGACCATTTTTAACAGCCCTAATAAACATCAGATAATTAGTAACATTAACTGTAAAATAAGAACCTTCAAGTTTGTACTTGTAAACTCTTTTTAAAACCATTTTTCTGGGCATTTTTCACCTTCCTTCCTAATAAAGAACAGTTGACAGCTGTTCAGAGCTAATGGTCTTTGCGATAACACCTAAATGTACGTGAGGACATCACTGTAGTAATAATCCACTACTGGGTGTGTGCAAAATGGTTCCTTCAAGGCCCATATGTGCTCATACTGATGACAGATAGGGGTCATTTGCAAACACAGATATGAATTGTCAAAGCAGAAAGACCAGAGAAAAAAATCATAACCCAACTGGAAGTGACATTGTCCTTTCCTGCTCAGCCGCTTTCCGTGAAAACACAGTCGCCCCTTCATCTCTGAGAGAGAGAGAAAGAGAGAAAAGGCCCCATTTGCAGAGGAAGAATGAAAAAGCCCATTATTATCTGAATAAGAACTTTTCAGAAGGCAGAATGGGAGCCGGTGTAGATCCTCTGAGATTAACCAACAGAAAATAAACAGCCATTACTTGCATAGACTGTGGAACATATTTTTGATAAGTGGGAGCAGAAATAAGAATATAAAGTTATATACACATCAATTTAACCCATTATTCGTAAAGAATAGTGTTGGAGTAGTTACACAAAAAATATAATCCATTACAAGGTATTAATTAATTCTCTCAAAGTGCAAGATTTTTTAAAAATGTAATCCCACTACCCATTCTTTTATGAGCCTGTTTCCAAAAGGTTGTGATGCTGAGCAAAATGCAAATAAAAACATATGATATAATGATATATAAAAAAATAATGATATATTGGATTGAAATGAGTACAATCACAACACCATAAATTTCATTTTAGCACAGTTAGATAGTTTGACAAATTTCTTGTCAAGTTTATAGCTGCGTAAAGATTCCCACCCACACTCACGCTGGTTATATTCATAATTTAATTTGCGTAACCAGCTGACCAGCTGATTGTGATAATGTACATTTTTAATCAGTTGCAGTTTTTTTTTTCGAGACATGCTTGGCACAAGTAACAAATGTTTTATTAAATAAGTTGTAAGTAAAGTTTATTTATATAGCACTTTTCACCGACATCAAACATAAAGTGCTTTACAAACAGATTTCACAATAGAAGTAAATAAGTACAAACACAAATACATAAAAAAATACATGCTACCCAGTAAACACATAAAAAGCAGGCCTAACCTGATCACAAGAATGCAATGCTATGTATGATTTGTGGATTTGGAGACCTCTCTGGTGGAAAGGTGTAATTGCACACAATGTGCAGAAGAACATTTTGTAATTAAGATTAGACCCTTATTAGTCCCACGACGGGGAAATTTCACCTCCGCATTCAACCCATCCGTGAAGTGCAACACCACATACACACTAGGGGGCAGTGAGCACACTTGCCCGGAGCGGTGGGCAGCCCGATCCGCAGCGCCCGCGGAGCAGTTGGGGGTTAGGTGTCTTGCTCAAGGACACCTCAGTCATGTGCTGTCGGCTCTGGGGATCGAACCGGCGACCTTCCGGTCACGAGGCTGGTTCCCTATCCTATAGCCCACGACTGCCCCCAAATGTCAGTCGTTCCCTGACCACATGAGTCTGATGAGTGTGAAAGAGTATTCAAAGAGAAGTCAGATAAAACCTGCTGAAGCACATGAAATTCTAAGGGCTTAAGAGAATTATCTCTCTAATGTTGATGTTGCACTTGCGACCTAAACATCAAGCAGGACATTTTATTTTGAGATTCTTTTTTTTTTTAATGTGGGTTGACTCTGACTTTTAAATTGCTAAGTCACGCTTTACAGTTTGACTCGCAGCAGTGTACAGTCACCAAGTTTTAGCATGTGTTTTTTCTCCTGGCGCTGCTTCAGTTTTAACCAAAAATATTACATAGTGCTGTTTCAAACTGTGTTGCATTGCACAACTCTGTTACATGGAGAGAGTAACTGCATTACTGTAACATATTAATTGGTAACACATTACCCCCAACACTAAAAAAAATGAATCATGTTTATTATGATAAAGGTAACCCCAATAGGTCCAGTATGTCCAATAGGTATTTTCATACTGCAGAATGGGAAGAATAAAAAATGATGGCAAGAAACTTTGAGTGAGATAGAGCTAGATGTTAAATACTAATAGGTTAGAGAAAGTTAGGCCCATATAAAAAACAATGAAAAAAGTTTGGGTCATGACTGGGTGGCTAACCCCCTTCCGTGGTTCATGTATGGTAAGCTAAAATACCACTTACATTCAACAACATATAAAACTACACAGAGCACCCGTGTGAGTTTCTGGGGCTGGAGAGGGAGACATAAGATTTCCTGAATAAAAGTATTGTTCGATTTGGTGGTCGCAACCTCCAGCCACAAGTGAACATACAACTCTGCCTCTGCATTGCTTACAGGGATGATCCATTTTTTTTTTAAATGCATGCAAAGCATCACATGAGCTTCATCTGATTTCTTCCCGTGCCCTGTTCTTGCAGGGTCAGCATTGTGACCTGAAACAGGATGAAATGGTGCCACAGCTTGAGATGAACCCAAGCTGAGAGGCCTGTATGCTCTGGAAACTCACACAATCAGTCCCACACTGGCTCCTACCCTCAAGGGTAGTCAGATCGGATCAGATGGGCTGGCTTGTTTGTTACACAGGCTCTGGGCCAAGTTTTAAGCTTAAGATGCGTGTAAGAAAAGGAGGCCTTGATCTGAGAGAGGGAAAACAAAGTCAAAAGAGTGAGACTATCTTGCTCTTATGGCAGTCTTGTGTTGCCATGGATTGTTTTTGGGACTACTCAAATGCTGTACTGGGTGGGGCCCCGGTGGGGGGAAGGGAACGCAGCAGCCATTATTGTGGTGAGTCCAGGCCACATGAATGCTGTATTTACGCCTACAGCACAAGGCCTACAGTACAAGCGCACTCTGCTTCCCTTGTCATATATGCAGTCCTCCTGCGTGTAGGCTCAGTGACTGCGAGACTGCTTCAGGTTTGCTTCAGATGGTTTGACTCTTCCACACCATATGGAAAGGAATGCACTTTATCGTCATTGCACAAGTACGACAGAAGTTGGTTTGTGTTTAGTGTTTGACTACAGCTAGATGAGCACAAATTGGGCTGCAGCTGTTAAAGTTAAAAGACAGGAAAACAGCGTGATGAGCCTGAGGCCCTGATCACCAGATCAAGTTTGCACCTTTTTAGAAATAGTGGGGCTCAGATCTGATCGAAGCCCAAGGCCTTGAAATCCAGTAAACATCACCAAACTAACACCACACAAGATTGTTTTTCCACCACTCTTCTTTAGAACTGTAATAGAAAACATATAAAAGCGGCATGAAACTTCTTTTCCCGTTGTTCTTTTTTCCCTACTCATTAAAAACTCCTCAGTGATCTTTAGCTATGTTCTTCCAGGCTCTACACCAGTGTAAGTATGGCAATAGAGCAGAGAGCCCCACAGCTCACTCAGCAGAGCAAGTTTTAATTGAATGTGAAGGACCACCACTCTTGTATTTGTCGTTTTGCTTCCCCCCCACAGTCCAACCCCTGTCCTCTGAAGCACTAATACCTTGTAGATGGCACTCCCCTCCTCCTCCTTTATCACCACGATGCTGTAATCTTCAGTTCATTTCCTGCCCTAGCCCTTCACAGGCAGGGCATTGGTGAGTCAAGTGGTCAGTTGCTCAGAACCCAAGTGTCCACAGCCTCTTTCCTTTGAAGTCTTGGAGGCCTAAAAAAGCCACCAGTCTCCATGGCCACGACCACAGAAAAGAGAAGAATAGTACCAGTTGCCATGGCTGCAGCCTCCTGGTTCATTGCAAGGTCAGCAGACATCCTCCAGCTCCTCAGTGACTCTGCTAATGCACTCCTTGGCACATCCAATTAATACAAACAAGCCAGGGGGAAGCAGACTTTTACACTGCTAGGGTTTCAAAACCATCCTGCTGGGTGCTCACACTGAGTCAGTCACAGAAACCTCCCTGCAGGACCAGGCCAGCTCTGACAGCACGAATTCGAAGGTGAATAAAGCAACTACGTTTGTTTGATTGGTGCACACAATTAACAGTAAGGTCTGGGCACAGTGGAGAGCTTTGTGCGCCGGACAGCTCTGAGTGCCAGCCATTCAGAAGGTTGGGCAGAGATCCAGGAGGTGCATGTGAGGGGCAGCACGTCCCCTCCTTAGCGGAGCAACATGGAAAGCAGACGGCACAGCACCAGGCAGTAAACTTTCAGGCAGCTTACCTAGCTGAGTGTGCAAGTCATCCACCCTACTGGATGCTTGATTGGAGGAGGCAGTAAAGGTAGAACACTTGCATTGTACATTTTCTAAGTGATTCAAATCTTATAGGGTACATAACATCAAATTTTCAGCGAATTCTTTTGACAAGGCCCAAGTGTTGCACTAGTAAATGGTGGGCCGGATTTGACCATTGTTCAGTCACATGAGCGGTGACCTGAACAGGCCATGGCTAGTGCTCAAATACGCCTGCCAAGGAAGGTGTAATGGTCAAATATGAACAAGAAGGAAACACTCCACTGCAACTTTATTACAAAAGCTATGAACTGGGCACTGTAAGTCCCTGTGGTGAGGTAGTCACTCAGAAAGGCCCTCTTTCTTCTCTTCCCTTGACCCCCATGACTCCTGACAGGACCACTGTGGGAGACTGTGGGAATGCTCTCTGAGGGCTTCTCGCTTGGGACATTCAGATTGTGAGAACCCCAGAATTCCTCAAAGGTCGCGGGTTGCGCAGTCTTGCAGGATGCAACGCACAGATGTCAGACACTCTCTCAGGCCCTGAGTGGCTGCGAAAAACTCTAAACCACACTGGATGCAGAGTCTTGATCAGGCCACCTGCTATTGCCACCACTGACCAGATGGCAGTGTCGCCTCAAACTCCCAGCAGCCTGCAGGGGGCAGTGGTGGAGCCGGGATTTCGGCAGGAGGGAGCCAGTGGAAGGCTTTTTGATGAAAGTAGAGCAGCTGTCCAAATGTTATCTTAGCATTCTCTCAAAACATGCAGAAACACAATGTTTCAACAAAGACATGCAGCTCGTTCTCAGCTGTCCACCCCAGCCCCCCAAACCAAAACACCGCTAGAGTGGAGAACATGCTCTCCTCTGTTGAACACACAGCTTTCCAAAACCACACGTCATATCAACCCTGCCTGCTTTTGTTTTTGGAAGGTGAATAACTAAGGCGTGTAATCAAGTTATTTTTCCATTGTTCTCTTCTCTTGTTTTTTTCCATTCCTTTCTCTTCTTGTATCTTGTCTTCTGTTCTCTTCTCTTTTTGTTTTTCCTCTTCAATTTTATTCTCTTTCCTCTTGTCCTCTCTTCTGTCATTGTCTTCTCCCCTCTTCTTATCTTTTCTCTAATCTCTTTGATTTTTCCCTTCCCCTTTTCATTTTCTTAGCTTTAAACTAGTATCCTATCTTGTTATCTTCCCATCTTTTCTTTTTTCTCTCCTTTCCTTTTCTTGTATCTTTTTTTCCTTCTATTCCCTTCTCTCTTTGTGTCTTCTCTTCTCTTTTTCTCTTATCTTCTCTTTGTCTTCTCTTCCCTTTGTCTTCTCTTCTCTTCCCTCTTTGTGTCTTCTCTTCTCCTCTCTTTGTCTTCACTTCTCGTCTTTTCTCTTCTCTTCTCTCTGTCTTCTCTTCTCTCTGTGTCTTCTCTCTTTGTCTCTTCTCTTCTCTTCTCTTCTCTTTTTGTGTCTTCTCTTCTCATCTCTTCTCTCTGTGTCTTCTCTTCTCTTCCCTCTTTGTGTCTCTTTTTGTGTCTTCTCTTCTCATCTCTTCTCTCTGTGTCTTCTCTTCTCTTCCCTCTTTGTGTCTTCTCTTCTCCTCTCTTTGTCTTCACTTCTTGTCTTTTCTCTTCTATTCTCTCTTTGTCTTTTCTGTTCTCTTCTCATCTCTCTATGTCTTCTCTTCTCTTCTCTTCTCTTCTCTTCTCTTCTCTGTTTGTGTCTTCTCTTCTCATCTCTTCTCTTCTCTCTGTGTCTTCTCTTCTCTCTGTGTCTTCTCTTCTCTTCTCTTCTCTTCTCTTCTCTTCTCTTCTCTTCTCTTCTCTCTGTGTCTTCTCTTCTCTCTGTGTCTTCTCTTCCCTCTGTGTCTTCTCTTCTCTTCTCTTCTCTCTGTGTCTTCTCTTCTGTTCTCTTCTGTTCTCTTCTCTTCTCTCTGTGTCTTCTCTTTTCTGTGTCTTCTCTTCCCTCTGTGTCTTCTCTTCTCTTCTCTTCTCTTCTCTTCTCTTCTCTTCTCTTCTCTTCTCTTCTCTCTGTGTCTTCTCTTCCCTCTGTGTCTTCTCTTCTCTTCTCTCTGTGTCTTCTCTTCTGTTCTCTGTTTGAGTCTTCTCTTCTCTCTGTGTCTTCTCTTCTCTTCTCTTCTCTTCTCTTCTCTTCTCTTCTCTCTGTGTCTTCTCTTCTGTTCTCTGTTTGAGTCTTCTCTTCTCTCTGTGTCTTCTCTTCTTTTTTGTTCTCTGTTTGAGTCTTCTCTTCTCTCTTTGTGTCTTCTCGTCTTCTATTTTCTTTTTTCTGTGTCTTCTCTTCTCTTCGCTTCTTCCTTTGTGTCTTCTCTCCTTGGTTCGGGTGAATTCTCTACATGTACCATATGCAACACATCTGAGCACAGAAGAAACACTCCTATAACAAAGCCCCCTTGGTAGGCCCCTCTATCCAACTCCCTGGCACTGTCTCTGGTATGATAATGCTTAGTAAAAAGCACATCATCATAGGCTGTAAAGCAGAGAAAATTAGAGCTCACTCAGCTGGATCTCTCAGCCCTGCAGCATTTACCGTCATTTTGTGCTTAACAGGGTCCCGTTACCCTCCTGTAATGCGCTCTCGCTGACAACTACCTGTGAAAAGGGCTGCTTTATCATGTTGCTAGGTTTAATAGGTCTGTTTGCATGCTGTCATCTGTCATGGAAGTATCATCTCTGGCAGAAATGCACATGAGTCATTTTACAATAGCAGAATCTGCAATCAAATGTCAGGTTCATCTTTAGCATGCTAACCTGCATTCTCTCCAAAAGCTTTTTCTACTGCTGACTACACTGTGTTAAAGTGAGGCTTGACCCTCTGGTTGTAATCAGAGGGTAGATGTTTGTTTGGTAAGTGCCGCCTGCAGAACTCAGACATGCAGCCGGGAGAACAACTGGATCCAGATGATTCCTGCAGGACACCATGAGTTCAACACTGTCCCCTGCAGAGTCCCTTCGTGGCCTTTCAATGTCTTCTCCCTCTCTGTATTCTCCTCCTTCCTTTTCTTTTTTTCGCTCTCAGTTTCTCCATATTTGGCTCCACAGAAGTGGAGTTTTCCTATCTCTCTGTCCTACTCTTTCTTCCATTAAGCATTTTCTCCCTCTTTTTTGCTTCAGTTTCCCTATGATGATCCACAGGACTACAAGTACATCAGAATGAGGTAGAACTTTATTTGTTGACTAACCTGTGCAGTGGCACTGGGCTCAGAACTCTTCAGGTGCCTGCTGGTTTTGACATTGTGCAGTAAGCTAAGAAGAACCACAACCAACATGTTAAACAGATAGAAACAACTTAACCACAATAAATGTTTCTCCTACCATGACTGCATTGCTTCCAGAGAGCCTCTTCATATGGTTGTTTTGCAGTGCGACCAGCACCAGGATGCCATATAGCCCCCCCTTCAAAGATCAGTGACCCCAGAGACCTCACAGAGTCTGAGTGGAGTCCCTGGGGCACAAAGGGGCATGGCTCGCCCCTGAACCCGAGGATGCGCTGGAGCCCTGACTCTCTGCCTCAGCTCCTCAGCACCGGCCACCATCTAGGCTTCCTCATCCTCATTCTCTGACCGAAGTCCACCGGCCAGGCTCCACTGCCTAGCTCTGCTGCGCTGCTTCTTTAGCTGTCTTCCTGCTGGTCCTCGCCATGCTGCTGCTTCTTCTGTGGGCTTCAGCCAAGCTCTGCTCTTCTCCTCTGCTGAATGAGGCACCAGTCCTCATCCAGGCCTAACACTAGTGTAGTGTCCTAGAGTCAGTGGCAGCACGTCACCACATAAATGTACAAATATTTACAGGAGACGTCTCTGGCAAGGTTGGTGTTCTAGGTGTAAAGGCTCTATAATAATCTTGGAAACTTATTTTAGCATTTTGGATTTGCAGAGTGCTGGAGCCTATCCCAGCAGTCATCGGGCGGAAGGCAGGATCGCAGGGCAGACAGACAGACAGACACAGACAGACAGTCACTCACGACCCTGACGGAGAAGCGGTTTAGAAAATGGATGGATGGATGGATGGATTTGCAGAGTTTGAGAGGTCTCAGCTAATGACAACACGGCACTGAAAATACACTGCCAGTCAAAAGTTTGAAATCAGTGCTGTCAACAATGTAAAAATGTTGTTGCAGATATAAGTGCACTCTACTAGTGCCCAACGTCACATTTCAAGAAAAAAGAAATCAAACAGAAATTTAAGCGATTAAAAATAAAAATATGTTTGCTCAGTGAAAGTGAAAATCTTTAAAATTACACTCATTTCATTTCATATAAATACCATCGTTAACTTTAACTGTAATTCACCAGTTTCACTATTTTAACTAGTTATTCTGACATATGGTATTTCATCATAATAATAACAGTAACACCTATTAAAACAAACGCAAATGCCTGAAATTTGAAAGTAAAAATCATTTTTATAGTGTGTCTAGTTTATCATTCTTGAATCGCTATTAAAATTATATATATATATTATATGTATATAAAGTTATTATAGAAAACAAAAATGTAGGATATGGCAAGTTAAACGATTTTACATATGTGTATACACTGTTACCATGAAAACCATAGGTTAGGAAAGAATGGCATTCTTGTTTGCTTCCAGGGGGCATTTTGGATGCTGCACCCACAGCAGGTGTGAGGAATGGTGGCCGTCTATGGCCAGCGGGACAAGTTGTGTTAATGGGTGAATATGAGCACTTTAATTGAATCCTTCTTCCTGTGTGATCCAATTAGGGCCAGGAGACCAAGGCCTCCTTCAATCTAATAAACATCACATAATTGATATCTAACAGCAGCACTACAGCCGGATGCAGTAAAGGCAGAGGTGGGTAGAGGAGCTTACATCCATGCTACACTGTACTTCTGTGAAACAACAACTCAAATAGAGGTAAAAGATCCTTTAAGAAAAGCCACTCGAGCAGAAGCACAGAAGGTACAGCACAGCTACTTGCATATTGAGTAACTTAAAGAACTATAGTGGAACTAAAGTTATGCTGTTAGGCCCTATACTTGCCTTTTTGCTCTAAAATAAAATGCTAAACCTCTGAAGTCAGAGCAGTAAACATAGTGTCACCAACGTCACACGATGAAGAAACAAAATAAGCAAATCATTAAAATTAGTTACTAAATGTGAGGGACTAAAGAGGAACTGAGTAAAAGTGATTATTTTCATCTATACCTGAATTATAAAAGTATTATTCTTTTAAAAAGCACTTAGAAATGTGCAAATCCATGTAACTGAATAAATACACCAAAAGAGAACCACAGAGACATGCAATCTACTGGGGCTTTATTATATTACAGGCACTGTAGCGTGTAGTTTTATCAAAATTTCCACTATGTGGTGTTGATCCGAGCTTCCGAGTTTCCTATCTGTATTGTGCTTCCTCTCGAGTCTTCTATCTCATGGTATCAGGGATTTTGTTTTGCCTTAGCTGCTTAGTCTGTAAAAAGCACCATCAACATACCACTGATTTGAACTGTTTCACTTATGTGTACAGATGGTAATTCATCCAGTAATAATATATGAAGAGGAAATGATTTATAAAGGGAATTGGGTAATGGGCCAGGCTATGTACTTAAAAAAGTGGTGTTCGCTATGTAGCTGGAATCTGTAGGTCAGACAGTCACCACAGATGTGATGCATTGTGACAGTCAGTCTTACTGGAATTGGAGGCTTACCCAAGAAGAGCTGACTGGATTTCCAGAATCATTCAGTTAAAACAGTGAGTCTCACACAGCCCTTCTTAGGAAACGAAGTGTGTCATGCGTCAAGTCTCACATCTTTGCTTTCCTTGAAGTGGCCAAAGAGAGTGTTTGGAGGGGAAGGTGCCAAGCCAAATATCTGCCAATTTACACATGCACACACACATAAACAATGCCAGGGATGTGTAAGGATTAAGGATTAGGTATTGTGATTGTGAATGTTTACCATGGCTATGTTATGATCTATTTAAACCCAATGCATTTATTGAGACAGTAATAAATGAAACTTTTAAAATAAAATAAGCTTAAAAAAAAATATATATATATATTTTTTTTTTTTTTTTTTTGGGGGGGGGGTTGTAAATGTGTGTAACATTTAATGAAAAAAGTTCATCATACAGCTGTTCAAAGTTGTGTTTGCTAGTCATATTCTGGCTACTGTTTTTTAGTTATGCTCAAAATTAAACAAAATTGTCAAAAAACAGTCACTACTGAGACATTTGGTAAAGTTTTGCTAGTGTTCTTATTTTCAATCATTTATTTTAGTAAAGTGAACAGAGAGTCCTTTAAAGCAAAAGGATTTTAGTCCAAAGTCCAAGTAAGTTAAAAGTCGGAAAGGTGTGAAAGTCGGAAACTCCGACTTTGAACCAATTTAGTAGAATAATCCATGTACAACTTTTCACAGCACGGTGCAAAAGTCAGAGACCACCCTTTAGTTTATTCAGTGTCTGGTCAAAATTGCTATTCAGTTCAAATTATTCCGAAAAAAATGCCTCTGACACGAAATGACAATATGAAATCTATCTCTTGTTCACTCTACTTCTACTTCGGCTCAGCTGCATCCTCCCAGCAAAAGCTGTTCAATGTTTTTTTTGACCTGTGATAACTTGTACTTAATGTTCTTCTGAGTTATCACTGAACTATTACGTTGTCTGAGATGCTCAAATAAGGGGAAACAACACTGGTTGATCATATCTCAAAAAAGAGCATACACATCTGGAGCTGAAAGTGGAAAAGAAAAAGAGAGAATGAAGAGAAAAAGCTTTCCGGTGTAAAAGTTGCGGCATTTTAGTTATTTTGGCTTGTTGGACAAAAAGCAGAAGTCAGTCTGGGGTATATCTCATGAAGCAGGTTCAACTCAAGCTCAAGGCTTTCTGACTGAGTTTCAGTTTCACTAAACACAGACGTGGTTATCTTGTTTCCCAACAGCAGTGACAGATTTCTCTGTTGCTCCGTGCACGAAAGCGTAATGTCTATGAAGAACAGCCAATCATGTGAAACATGAGGAGGAGTCTCTACAGAAGGACAAAGAAATCATTCTACCTAAATACGTAAAAAGGTGAAGAATTTAAACTGGATGTTCAACTGAGGTTCTACGCATTAGACAGCTTGTGGAAGTCATTGGTATTACTTAGACTTTAGTTGTATAGTACATCCGCTAACAAGATTTGCTTAGGGCCCCTAAAGAGCTAGAGCTGGCCCTGATTGCACTTTTTTCCTCTGTTTTTCTCTGTCACAACATTTTGCCCTGAAAAATTTTAAATGCAAACACACGCAGTCTCCCCAAAAGAAAGCAAACACCAAAGGCTGTCAAATTGGTTTGACTGTGGTGTGAAGAAACGGCCCTGTCTGCTTCCGATTAACAGTGACAGGACATTGATTCATGATGAACAGCCATGGTCCTCACAGTCAGTCTCAAGCTTTCATGTCTGAAACTATGCCTGAACCTATGTCTCAACCATGGGGTGGAAGATCTGCACTTTCAAACTTACTTACACACTTGTTCTTTCAGTCAATTACATTACCAAGAGAAAAAAAGACAAATATTTGCCCACAACTATGCTAATTTGTCCTGGTGTGAGGACCAGTACTGGAGTACTGTTGCCACAACTCCACACCACCACATCACACCACCAAACAAAGAAAACATTTATTTATCTTTTCCTTTTCATCAAATGCTCGAGTATGTTTACATTTAAATTTCCCTCAAGTAGAGTACTGGGCAAATGTCAAAGGTATTTATCTGGGCAGTTAGAATTTATTTGCTCTAAAAAAATAGAAATAAATAGAAATACAGGGAATATAGTGCGTCGGGAACTTGGGTTTCCATGGCCGGATATACAAGTCTAAGATCACTAGCTCAATGCTGGAGTCGAGTAAAGCATACCGCCACCAGACTCTGGAGCAAAGGAAATGGGCTCTGGGGTGATGAATCACACTTCTCTATCTGGCTCTCTAAAGGACAAATCTGAGTTTGGCAGATGTCAGGAGAACGCTGCCTGTCAACAAGCGAACCATTCTTTTTTCCACAAACAGTTTGCAATGGGCTTAAGTGCCTAAGACTGAGAAAACTTACTTTTACTGTTAATTTACAGGTTTTGGCTGGCACCCCTGCTGCCTACCGCATGCGAAAAATGCAACTGCTGTCACAGAAATTGTTTACTTGAAACTCCAATACTGTTCCCTATACTAGTGCTCCATATCGTACTCTTGATGAAGGAATAGTGATCAGGGGGGTCCATAACGCTCATGCAGAAGAGCTTAAATCATTTCGTACTGATTGCATGTAATGCGGCGCAAATATTTTGGAGCTGAACCTGGCCCATTTTTGTAGGGCGCAGCTCCTTTGCACTCCTTGCCAAAACGTTCTGAGTCACTTGGCGAGGAAACATGTGACACAATGATTTAATATTCCTCTGGCTCGCTTTCAGCAATAACTAATATAGCTACACACAATACAGAGACAAAAGAAAAAAAAGAAAAACTCATTTCACAATGGAGGAAAATATTTCCACATTTTGTTGTTGACCCATTATGGTTGTGAAAGAGGGGGAAAAACAGCATTCTTCTCGTAAGTAAACCTTTTGAAATTCGTGAAGCTGAATCCGAAATAGACCATTATGACAATGACATCCAGTGGCTCAAGATGTGAGGCAGTTGATGGGGTCCTATAGTGCAGTGAGTTTTCTTATGTTTCTCATTCCACCCTTACAGAGAGACCACACATTCACATGTGCTTATATGTTTTAACAAGTAAATATGTGACATCATGCAAATGATGTGATCTCATATGACATGTTGTGCCCTGTAACTGCATGGAATCACGTTTTGCAAATGTAATCTCGAGTACAGCGGTGGCATTATGTGGGTTTAATACACACACAGCTTGTAAAATCTCCATAAGCAAAGTATTTCCTATACAACAGGGCACTCTGGAGCAGCCACACATAAGCCTCCGGTCACCAGGCCCGATGCCAAACAGAGAGGTAGAGGGATATGAAGCTCACGTTCTCTGGAGTGATGGAGCTCCATCCGGTACCTTTGGGATGAGTTTAAGTGACGTTTGTGATCCAGAATAGTCCAAAATCAGTACCTGACCTCACTAATGCTGTAAAGCCTCACTAGAAGACTAAAGGGGGGGACAAATCTATATTAGTACCCTTGATTTCAGAAGAAACACTGATGAACAGTGAGAAGCATTGAGGAAGTTGTTCAGAATGTCTGCTGTAAAATCTGAATCTCCAGACTAGCTGTTCTCCTAGTAGACACCAGGCCCACTAGCCTCTCTTAGCAGTGAGTTAAAGGCGAAAAGCACAGTGCATGCATGGGTTAACCAAACGTTCATGACAATCGTATGGTTGAAGAATATGCTGACAAAATTGTATGTGGTTCAGTTTTTCTTCAAGAGAAACACTGTTTATGTGGGGCTGTTTTAGGTTCATTCGTGTTAAGACTTTTATGTTGAAGAGCCTGAATGTGGGTGGAGTGGTGGGTTTTCCAGAGTGGAGCAGAGGGCTGTGTTTTTAGCCGTAAACGCTGGAGAGGATGGCTTTCTTCTCGCCATGTTTGGTGTTGTTTTCAGCAAAGTACAAATATAGCTGTGTCAGTTTCTCCCAAGAATTCTGAATGTTATAATATGTTGTAGTGAGCCATGTAGTTGGCCTAAATTTAACCAAAAAAAACCAAACAAACTGAATATCGGAATCCCAAAATTAAAAACCTACACAACAAACAAATATGCGAATGGTCAAATATTCTGGTCCAGATCCACACACTTTACCAATAAGAGCCCTTGGTCAAAGCTGCTAATGCTACCTTTGCCTACATCTGTAACATGTACGATACTCTGGCTAAGAATATTCGCCAAATGCTACAAGTGTGCCTAAATTAAAAGACCTAATCCAAGGTATGACCACATTTAAGGAACGTGCCGTGTGTATACTCGTTTGAAAATGTCATGAAATGTTTCATTATTTTGCGCATTGAAATAAGAAGTGCAGTTTAAAATATATTATAAATATAAAATATAAATGTCTATATTATGTACTACCTTGTTTTTTTTTAATAAGTGTGTGACGTAGAACCACAGAGAAAAAGGGCCTTAATAGGCTGATATATGTCTCACATAAACAGTCACTGATTTCATTTTCAGTGTGTCAATGACACATGAAGTATCTACAAATGTGATTATTAATACATTTTTCATCAATATGGAGAAATAGTGACAAGTTGTGCACTATATATTCTGTGAGTTATCATTTTGCAGGTCTACTGGTAGTATGTTAAATCACATCTGCGTGGAATGTTTATGCCCCTAGCTCTCTAGAAGAGGGTGCTGTCACTGAAAGAGAGGAAACCGGCAGCATCAATAAAGGTAGGCTTCGATTTGCAATATTTACTGATTCACTATAAAGTTGCAACATACAAATTAAAGAATAACCCATGTGAATGCCTAATAAGCTCGGAATTTGTATTTGAGCCACAGCTGCCTTAATGTATACCCCAAAGCCTAGCATTAACATAAAATGATATGAATCATTTATAGATGCTACCAGAAATGAGTGTTATATTGAGACAAAAACAAGGTCACGCACAAAGTGAACCACCCAGAATCACCCAGAGTGCTATGTGAATGTATTTCATATGCTATTTAAATGTAATCCTGCCAGTGATCACCCTATTTTTAGAATCTATCTCTAATCCGATTACTATCTTTATTACTGTAACCATAACTAAATATATTTATCTTGTTTTCTTATCCTGATTACATAACACTGTTCCATGTAAAGCCTTTACCACCCAACTATGGTGTCTACATTTGCATGCATAATACTGTATGTAGAGTTTGAACAATGGAAATGTGCATTACATATGTAAAACCCACATGTGGAACAAATATGTGTGAAAATAACACAAAGTATCTAAAAACATGATTATTAATACATTTTTGATTATGCACATGTGAAATTCAACTGAATTTTACATCTATTTATTGATGCCTATGGGGAAAAAACACTAGATACTACACTAATGATATACTGCTGAATACTGACGGGTAAAATATCAGTTTTACATTTAAGTGCTGCATTTGACACTTCAGATCATGGAACACTGCTGGAAAGGTCGGAAAACTGGGTAGGACTTTCTGGAACTGTCTTTAATTGGTTCAGCTTGATTCAGATAGGGTGGCTGTGACATGCAGAATCCCTGAGGGATCATTTCTCCGACCTCTTCTGTCAATCTCCACAGGCTGCCTTTGGGCCAAATTCTACAGAACAGCAACATTACCATAGTTAGGGAGACAGTACACAGATACATCCGGCTCTCTCACCGGATGACTACAGCACAATCATTTGATGAGCCCAATTTTTCTTCCATTAAATAAGGACAAAGCAGATATTATTTGGCAACAAAGAAGAGAAAATTAGTATTAGTAAACACCTTGAACCTCTGGCTTACGAACCAAAGACCAAGACTGAAATCTTGGCGTTCTAACAGGGCTTAGATCTTACCTTCATGAGCCATTTTAAAGCCATCACCAAAACATCCTTCTATCATTTTAAAAATATAGCCAGCATCAAGGGTTTGGTGTCCCAAAAAGACCTAGAGAAGCTAATCCATGCTTTTATCTCCAGTAGGGTGGACTACTGTGATGGGGTCTTAAGTGGACTTCCCGAAAAACCATTAAACAGCTGCAGCTCATTCAGAATGCTGCTGCAACGGTTTAACAAGGACTCAAAGAGCAGAGCACTTTGCTCCAGTTCTAAAATCTTTACACTGGCTTCCAGTTGGTTACAGGACAGATTTTAATGTGGTACTACTAGTTTATAAATCCCTGAATGGTTTAAGACTGGCGACCTGTCCAGGGTGTGTCCTGCCTTCCGCCCAATGACCACTGGGATAGGCTCCAGCACCCCTCCGCGACCCTGATGGAGACGTGGCTTAGAAAATGTATGTGTGTGAATGGTTTTGGCCCAGAATACATCTCTAATATGTTCAGAGAACAAAAACCGAGTAGGTCTTTTAGATCCATGAGCTCAGGTCAGACAGCAGTCCAGTCCAAGAGTCCAAACTAAACAGGGTGAAGCAGCATTCAGCTGTAATGCTATATACAACTGGAACAAACCGCCAGGAGATCTTACAAGAAGTTACAAACCTTTCTCTTTTCACATGCTTATTATTGAGCTCTATAACTTACCACACTCACTCTTAATCAGCTCATTTTAATAACACTACCTTTCATGTTTTTATTTTAGTTCATGCAGTTTACACTTTCTTTTAATGATGTTCATGAAGACTTTTATCTTATGTTTTTTCATTCTTAAGCATTATGTCTTTTTCTTTTGATGTCCTTTTTGCTTTTATTTATTTATATATAAAGTACACTTAATTGTGTATAAAATGTCTTATATAAAAGAACCTGCCTTGCCTCGCCTTGCCCAGATATTATACACATAATAAACAGACACAATTTTACATGCTACACATATTTACACATGCAAAAGTATCAGTGCAAGAACATGACATGAAATCACGGCTGGCATTGAGTGAGTGCAGATAAAGCTGTGAAGACTCAACAGCTTGTTTTGCTGCTAGCTGATGACGAGAAATGACGTAGGAGCGCTATGTTGTCATAGTTACGATAGGCCTCTGCTGTTCTCCTTTTCCTGGAATAACACTGTTAACACTGCTGAGAAAAAAGGGAACACATGGAAAAGGGCATCTGACATCTTTAACAGAGGTGCCAAAGACGGTAAACACTGCGACGTTTTCTAGAGAAGGTATGCACTTAAGCAAGCAAATGACAGAGTTGAGGATTGCCAAATAACTACTCATAAAAGCTTATCTTGACAATAAACCAATTATCATATGATCAGCCACAGTCATGCCTACCTCATATCAGCTTTTGTGATAAGTAAATCAACTTCAGATCATTTTACTGTTCCTGGCTTTCTCTTCTAAACCACTGTCTGTTATGAATGGCCTGGCAGGCTGCGCTGAGTTTGTGAGGCGACAGGCTGTGCCAGTGCCTGCCAGATCCCTGCTGTAGCTTTTTACCACTGGGTGGTCCTCCCTGCCCCGGGGGGGGAAGACTTCTATTAATGGGTGAATATATGGCTTTAATCAAATCCTCTTCCCGTGTGATCCAATTAGAGCCAGGAGACTGTGGCCTCCTTCAATCTAATAAACAGCATGCATCCTCCACTATCGGCTATGCCATGACCTGATCCAGTAGAGGCCAACGAAAACGCGGAGGCACACAAAGGCCTCCTTATGTGGCGACGGTGGAGGAATGCTCAGCTTACCGCGCCTTCTGTTTTCAGAGCTCGGCCTTATCTGATGAAGCTGGAGGAGGAGAAGCCAGGCTCTGGCTATTGTTCTCCTTCTGAAACAAATCTTCTGTGTCAGCCCTCTTGTACTGCGGTGACAGGTTTGCTCCAAAGTGGCGCAATGGAAGCCACGGCTTCTCTGTAAATACTCCAACTCAGTGGCTTTTTACAACAAGCACAGACTCGACCTTGTCCTCTGCCACTTTGGGTGGGCAAAGTGCTTTATCATTGATATTGACTCTACTAGTCTATCGTTGCATTTTGAATATTTGTAGTGAAATTGTAGAATCAATATTTGTCAGGCACTTTCAGACATGATTGTTTATAAGCCAACATCATTGACCTTCATTTTTATCTGATACAGAGAAACAATTATGGTACAAAATAGTTTTGTAGCACTCATCCGTCCCTGTCTTGAAACCATAAAGTAGCAGCCTCGAGCTTGTCTTGGTCTTGATCTCATTTGGACTCGGCCTTTTCTCAGTCTTGGGTTAAGGAATGTGGAATTGTTGATGAGACCAACTGAGTGCAATGCCCCCATTTGGGTAACTGAAAGAAAAGATAGGGACCTTAACTCAGGCTGGATTAATTTCATATTAAATATCAACAAAACCTCCCAATTGGTTTGGTCTTGGCCACTGCTGGTCTGGGTGTTGACTCAGACTCGACTACTAAAAGTCTCAGTCTTGTCTCAGTGTGTCCTGGTCTTGGTCTTCACTCTTACTAGGCTCTAGCAGTATTGACTACAACACTAATATAAAATAAACCTTACTGTGGCTGGATTTCTGGCATATTGTTTCTCTATATAACTCTTAGTTATCAGTTAAAGTTGCTTTATCTAGCTAAACTAACTTAGTTACCATTTTCTAGCAATGATAAAGCTTCAGCCTCAAGGCTGTCAAGGACATTGTAGGCAAAGGTGTGTGTTATCTTTACTCGTATTATGTTAACCCAATAGACCTCGGAAGTTGTGTCATCAATCTATAGCTGCCATCGTGTCCGTAATAGGAACTCTAGGTCTAGGTTGGTTTTCACTATGACAGAAATGAATGGCATTTTGGAAAATGCAACTACTGCTACATGCAAACTAACACTGCTGAACTGACAGCATAAAACTCGTAACCTCACCAAATTACCCCGCACACACAAGTAAGCTTTGTCAAATTGTGGTAGTTTAGAGACTTTGGTAGTTTTTGCTTACAGTTTGACTAGCTGGTGTTGCTCTACTGTCAAATGATGTAATTTCACAGTGCAGAAGTGCAGCTTGTTGTCGCATGGATGTACCATTATTCATATTTTGACTACTAAACAACCTCTTAATTTAGAGGATCCAGTGACACTTGGGCAGAAAATGTACACAGAACAGAACATGTCAGTTTTCCAGGACATGACAGCGGCAAAACAACCTTGGATAAACCAGCAGACCTGGAGTTCCCAATATGGACATGATGTTTTAGGTTTTCCATCATTGGTTTTTATTTAAAATATTATTCAAACAGTTGATCATTTAATTCATTTATTAATTGTTCGTTTAATGAAAATAAATACATTTTTGAGCAGATTCTGTTGGTCTGGCAGGCACATGTTATAGGCATGCAAATGCTTGCATCCACATGCGAACATCTCTTTAATGCTCTACATATACAGCAGCACACATATGCAGCCGCTTTAATGAGTTGGCGGATATTGTGCTGAGCGCTGCTGTCTGATCTAAGTGCTATCTGGTCTCCTTAGGTGAAAACCAAAGCTCAGCAACCCATTAGCACATGCGACTGCAATCAGCGGCTGCTAGATCCTGGGTGGAAAGGAAACATGAAGCAAAGGAAACACTTGTGTAACATCCAGGAGACGTCAACTGTTGAAATTTGTGCAATGCGTGTTTTTGTAGTCTGTGTTGTCTCGATATTGCTGTCTGTCATGGCTGCCAAAAAAGGTCGTAGCACGGCCATGACCAGGACTCGCGAGTCACGTTCTTTGGCAGAGATGGGTAAAGTGGGCGAGGTGTAACAACAGAGATCTAATTCATTCCAGCCCCTCTCCATATGGGCCCCACCTCAACAAATGATCTCATCAAATAAAAGCCCCCTCCCCCTACTTCCAGTGGAGATGAACACAGGCCTAGCGGTTAGCCCGTGTCTCTTCTCCTTATGGAGAATGTTAACTCTACAGGAGGAGGAAAAAACATCCGTCCATCATTTCATTCATCATAGAATGTTCATACAATGGAAAGAGTAGCAGGCATTTTCAATGGCTGGTGCTAATTTTGATATATGACAGAGGAGACACACACACACACACACACACACACACACACACACACACACACAATTCTTAATGGGACTGTACAAAATCCAGAGACCACTTATCTTTTATTTTCCGCTCAGAATGTCCAATTAGTACAAGTTATTAATTTTTCAGCGCCAGCTAAATATATTAAATGATTTATTATGTAGTGTGTCTGCCTTTATTGTAGCTTCCGTTTTTCTTTTAAGAAGACTTACTTTCAGTTGTTCAAAGAAACGTGTAGGGATATTTTTCCACGTCCCCAAATTTCTGTTTCAATTTAAAAGTTGGCTGTTGTTTCTGCTTCTCACCATCCAAATAATCCCAAACACATTCAGTGATTTTGGGGTCTAGGGATGAGGGATGAGGCCAGAATAAATAAACTGTTTTTCTCCACAGATAGAACCTAAGACACACTGACAAATATTATGCACACAAGCATTTAACAGCACTGCCAAGAAGGCTCCAGCTTTTAAGTGCAGGCTGAGTGAAAATCTATGCCATGAAGAGCGACTCCAGTGAAGAGAAACAGGCTGATCATCGCACTAATGCCAAATTCAACAGCCTCTCTATGCTCCGGTGACTCAAGCACCCTCGTAAAACTAGTCATCCAAAAACAAGCAGCTACCTCAGCAGAGCCTCGGCGTAAAGAGCTGCCTAATGCAGAGAAACCTGTGTGGAAGGTTGAACTCCACATTGAGTAAACTCTGCACAGCTGCCTCTGCTGTAGTACAGGGGTGTAAGAGGCTGAGTCATTAATTCAGTGGTTTGTTTTTGTTTCTGTGTGAAAAGTTGGAGAGACATCTACTGCGGTAGTTTTGAGCAAGAAACATGAGTGTCTATTTGTTTTGCAATGGAAGTTTGTGTGTGTGTGTGTGTGTGTGTATATGTGTGTGTGTATGTGTGTGTGTGTGTGTGTTCACATGGATGGTTCTCTTCGAGAATAGCCACCAGAGGAACAATGGAGATTAGCAGGGCCTCCGAGCAAAAGAGGCCTACTCTGGGGCCTGGGTACAGAAATTCAGCCCACACACACACACACACACACACACACACACACACACATATACACTCACTTATGCACAGAGTTTTGTCAGGACAAGCATTAATACATGTGTCCCATATCGATTTAGATTACCTGGAAAAATATCTCATTACAGTAACTTGCTTTAATGTTTTAATAAAGATTTTGGCTCCTCCTATAAAGTTACTATTTTAGAGAGGTGTTATATTCCTTAAACACACCTTTTTCATTTTTTCACAGTTCACATGCCCACCATTAAAATGATTTTAAGAGCATTCTTAAGCTTCATTCAGCACTTTTACCTTTATTTATTTATGTATTTATTATTATTTTTGGAAACACTTTATTTGGGTGGTCAACTGTAAATGCTTTGTAAAAGCTCAATATATCTTTAAGTAACATTCAAGTAAATATCGATTCAATGCCATTAAAATTTAAGTTGTGGGATATTTGGAGGGTCCACTGTAGATGCTTTGTAAATGCCCCGTCTCTCTAGTGACATTCAACTAAATATACGTTAAGTGCGACTGAGCTTGAAGTTCGATGTGAAAGAGTTTATTAAATCTAACCCTAACCTTAACCTTAACCTCAAGCCAAAACAGAAAAAAAACATTTTCTAACCCTAAACTCAAACCCAAAAACTTATTCTCATACATTTCTCAGCATAAAATGAAAGGTTTTACCCATTCAGCTTCAAAAAATAAATGAAAATTTTGTAAAAAAGCACTTTAAGGACGATTCTGTTGTTTTTGACGTTGTAGGCCAACCCTGCACCTGTTTTCTGTGGTTTTATTACAACATGTATTGACAAATATGCCCTCAACACACACACACACACACACACACACACACACACACACACACACACACACACACACACACACAAACTGCCTCCACCAGTTCCATCAATCACACTTTTATGCACTCTCCACTGCACATCTGAAACATTACAACAGTTACGGTATGAAGTAATATAATTCCTCGTGGTACAGCAGCCAGCAGTCAACAGACTGAAAACACAACATTAACACACACTTTAGCTCACAGTCGTTCAGGTTGACGGGTCAGTTTCTGATAACGTCTGTGAATTTCGACAGGCTCCAGATTCCGACGGCATGAAGGCACTCAAACAAGACATTAGCCCCACTGTGGCTTCGAGTTAAATGGTGTGCAAAGATGGATGTGAGGGTTTGGAAGTTGCAATTCATGAGGTCTGTAGGTGTCTACAGTGCCGTTTTCCTTGGCTGTAAGGGAAGAGAAGGGGTCAAGCTCTGCGAGAGGAGACTATACAGAAGAACGTGGCTAATGATTAATCTGACCTAGATGCGTTGGTGAAAAGATCAGCACGCTCCACTCTCTACCAATGTGTTGTCTAATGTCTGCTCTCTCTCTCTTTCTTTCTCTCTCTATCTCCCTGGTCTTTATCTCCCACTCATTCACACCCACACAGTAACCTTGATGTGTATGCCATCTTATGCGTGTTACTCTTATCAGCGAATTTGTGTAGTTTACACCGCCTTAATAGCTTTGACGTTTAACTCGATGAAATGGGTCAAAAAATGTGCAGTGGACTAAATTCAAAATGAGTGGATGATAATTGGCTAAACTAAATCATTTTTTTACATAAGTCAATTTTATCATCTTGGCTGTACTAGTCTAGGCTAAAGAAATGTAATATAAGCAAAAACACAAACTTACTTTGCTTTGCTTTAAGGTTTAGCACAACTATAACCACTTTTCTCACATCTCCGGCAGGAAACAAAAGTAAAACATTTCACGTAAAGTGTCTCTCTACGTTTGACTGAAGTAAGCTTCTCAATTTCTAGTGTCTTGTTTGAATTTGTTATATGTAAAAGTTGGTGAATTAGCAGTTGTACACCCATTTATTGTTAAAACTGGGTTCAAATGATCAGCAGAACTTTATTTTATTGTAAAGGAGAATTGCTTCACTTTTACCTAAAAATATAATTCTCCTGTGGAGCAGCAAAAGAGTCACATGTTGGCGACCCCCTGGGTTAAGACAACATAATCTCTGATTTAGCCTTTGTAAATTCCTTTGAAATTCCTTCACTAACTCAAAATTGCTTGGCAAACTGTTTTTATTACAACCACAAATCATTTTTAATAGGTAGCCTACCATAAAATGCTGCCATGGATAGCACTAAAATATCAGCTAGTGGGGATCAGTTGGCTTTTATTCACTATTAGCATTAGAACTTTGGATAAACTTTCAATTTACTACCAACTTATTTATCTCTTTTGGCTGGACGTAATCGACAATCTACAATCCATAATCAGTTCTGTTGTGCTGGATCCTAGGCCTATTGTTTGGCAGTGATAACACACTAAGAAAAGTGAGTCACCCTGCATTTACAATCACATCAAATCAGATCAGTATGTGCGTAAATTGACCAAAGACAATCATGTCTACGTGCAGGTTAGTTGAGAAATATGCGCATGAAACCAAACAACTTCACAAGAGGTGTAAAATCAGTGTTCTAGTCAATAGGCGATATACGGAATCTGCTAAAGCTACGGAATCAGTGCCCGTTTTCCGTGCCAACAATCGAGCAATGTCTGCTTGAGCTGTAATGGGGTTGAAGGGCTGAAGCAGTAAAAGCATCGCTGACGGCTGTAGGCATGTCAGAAACAGTTTGTATGGTCCCAGAGTTTGTCAGGAGATGTTAGGAAATGTGTGAAAACACATTTAATGTTGTTTTTGGTGGAATTTCCCCCGAAGCACCCTGCCTTCTCAGCAGCTCACAGATCTTCATAAGCCCGAAAAACAAACTGATATACTTTTCACTTTCTCCTTTTAAATTCTGCTAAGGAATCCTTAATTTCAACGCATGGTTACATAAAAGTACAGTTCTGTGTTTGTCCAAAAAGACCAAGCAGCAGTTGAGGTAAAGCATCTGATGAGAAGCCAGAGGACAGGGTTATTGCAAGCCAGAGAATTTATGATGAAGTGGGGAAAACCTCTGAGATATTTTCTTCTAGAAGAGGCGGGGTAGGTGCCTGTGTTGTTGTTTTTTTCCCTCTTCTTTCTCTTAAAAGAAGAAACTGATTCCAGACAGCACTACTGTCAGATTCTAATGGGTGTGTCAGTATATTATTATGCCATTACTGCGCTTGCTTTATACCACCACAGAATACATTTACTGCTCAATGTTATGGTTGATTCTACTTCAAAACAGGTTTGTTTCCTCAATGCGTGACTGATGTTGTAGCTTATATACCCATAGGCTGACTGAAACCCTCCTGTTATAGAAAACAGAATACAACGGAAGCCGAATTGGACTGGAAACGATTTACTCCCCCCTCCTTCGTCAACTGGAGCGGTCGTCTTCTGTGCCTGAGCCATTTCAAAAGTAATGGCTTCGAGTGTGCGCTGTGTAAATACGACATGTGATATGACCATGGAACCATATGGAGATTTTCTTGCTTGCTGGTAATGTGCTAATGGGTGGTAAAATGTTGGTTGTTTTACTGCCCTCATTTTGGTGCACCACAATGTGCATGCATGTTCATACAGGAGCAGATTCCTCGTAAAAAAAATCACCCCAGTGGGATAGATGTGATGAGTCCCAGAGAAAATGAAGGGCTTCACTGATGGACAATCACCAGGGAAAGGCATGGATTCATACGGTGCTCTTATCATTCAGATAACAAGAAGCATAACTCAGCATTTTCAATGGCTGTTTTCATAAAAGCTTACCAAAGAAAACTTTCACATCTATTGCATTTCTTCTCCAAATCAGTAGCATTTTTTGATGAACATGTATTAAATTAATTTGCCATTGTCACGACTAAGTGTTCCTCACTGTATAGAGTTTATTGAAGGACATTATTTACGTTCAACAGCTTATTCTTGTACACATCTGCTTAAAAGAGCAGGGCTGTTACAGCAAATATACGAAGATGGGAAAAATGATGGAGTTTATTCAAGAGGAATCTGATTCATTTTGACAGCAACAGGTGATGCTGGAAAAGTATGTGATAGTGTGCCAAGAGGCAACACCTTTGAATGCATGGCCAAATGGACTGAGGCCAAGCTTGGGCAATAGCGAAGGATTCTTGGGCAGACGTTCTGTATTTCTTTGTTCTTGAGCTGAAACCAAAAACACATGTCTAGAAATAGACTTTCTTTCTGTCTGGTACATGTCATTCAGTCTTATCTGATGTCACGAGTAACTACAGCAAACATTTCTTTTACATAATGTTGTCTGTCTGAAATGGTTTAAAAGCAGCTTGTCAGCTGACTGACACTACATGGTTTTTGGCTTCCAGGAAAAATAACTTTAATAGGTATAGATCATATACCAGGTTTTAGGTTATTTAAACAATGTCTTATCTATGGCATTACTCTAAAGAGCTCTTTTCATGAGTGTGTCTGCTTCTTCATGTACTCTGCTATTGGTAGAGAAGCATACACAGCTCAGGGGCTGCCATACAGGCTGAGGCAGCAACTGCTGCAGAATTATCAATGTGCATGTTTGTGTATGCGTAGCCACCTTTCACTTGAGTGTGAGTTAGGCCAGTAGACAGGACATGCTGTGTCAGTGTTGGTGTTATCTGATCAAATGGCCCCATGGCGTCTCAAGTCTGGTGGTGCTTGAGAAGCTGGATGGGAGGAGGTGGTGGGGGCTGTTTCTGCTCCATTAAGACTGCATGCGAAAGGAGGCCCCACAACATGGCTCCAGTTTAAGGAGACATCTCTTCCCCTCAGCCTGCTGGAGCTTTTCATCTCTGACCATGCAGACCAACACAAACAACCCAAAGGCAGAGAGGAACACTTGAGCACACGCAAGCCCAGAGCTAGAAATGCAGCTTAGCTCATTGCCAAAACAAAACAAAACAGCCAGGATCAACACTATCATTTCCAATTCTGCTGGAAGAAGACAAAAGGACGTGATGTCTTTGGGGACGAAGGTGATCCAGGCAGTGTCGGAGGTGCAGACTTCATTGAGATGGGTGGTGCAAAGTTTCCGCTGCCTTTCATGCTGTGCCAGGAGAACTCCTCCATTCCTGGCGCGCGAGTTCAAGACAGCACGTTTAAAGTGACAGATAAAACATGAGAGGAAAAGTTTTGCATGTGTTTTTCAGACACACACACACACACACACACACACCCTAGTACTGGCAAGAATGGAAGTTACATTCAAATAGATTCCTTTGGAGTGGAGGGGAGAAGTACTTAGAACAGAAGAGCACACTGGCGCTTTCATTGCATTGGTTTTCAGCTCTAAACACTCTGTGACATCAGGAAACTGCTGATCCGAGCTGTGGCCTGTGCACAACAGAAGCCAGTACCTCCACATTAATGCCCCCTTTATGGCCAATACAGACAGTTGCACTTAAATGGTCTGACACTGACACCACTCATTTCCTGCATATGTGAAACACCTCACTGTATTCTGTATTCTGAAAGGACCCCAGAATGAAAAAAACACGTTCACGCCATCCCGCAGTCCTTTAGTTTAGCTCTGGTTTGGGTTTAATTTTCAAGGTGCTGTACAGAAGTGCGCCGCGGGGCTATTTCAAATAAACAGGCAAAATCAATACAGAGTTGGCACATCTATTCTTGTTAAGAGCAAGGAGCTCTCGGCGAAATCTAACAATTGGCCAATTTACCAAGACGTAACACAATAGGACCACAGTAGGTAATTGACTCTCATATCACGGTTCCCACTGCACTGATGGCTCTGACTTTATTTTCTCTACAAGACACACACAGGCTGTCTAAGGGTCAGTCATTATTTGAGCAGCAAGCTGTATATTCATCTAAACGCTTCATATCCCTCAGCCAGCAGTGTCTAGTTCTCATAATGGCAGTATAATAAGCTATAATCATTTTTTTACCTGTCCACGTCCTGCAGTTGTTTGGTCAGGAGGACACGGTTACTCCCATGGACTTCAAATGGAAAGATGTGGATGTAAACAAGCCAACCAGAGGAGCGCAACTTCTTCCTCTCTCTTTCTTCATCATCCTGTATAAAAATCATTTATCCTACACACACACACACACACACACACACACACACACACACACACACACACACACACACACAAAAACAATAGGCTTACTTGTATATACTCATACATCAACTGAAGCTTTCCACCAACGATGCTCTAAAACTTTGTTCTTTAGGAGGCTTTGTCCAAAAACATCTGCTCATCAAAATTTAGGTTATGCAGATATCAACATTTGTGCTGGAGCAAAGGGTTGGCCTACTTCATCTAAATTGAAAAGACCTTCCAACGGTTACAGTCAGCATGGTGTTAGATCACAGAGGGGTGAGGAGAGGACACTGTTCATATGACTCCATCAGCGAAGAGCCAGAGCTGCAGAGTGACATTTAAGTTAACTTCACTAAGGGCCGCAAGCCCTCGTTAAAGTGCTATGTGGAATGTTCCGGGCTCCGGGCATCCAGACCACTGGTGTATCCCCGCTGTCACAGGATGGTCTTGTGAGGCGTTAACTGTGCAATTATGCTCTAGGACAATTGAACAACATTTCTATGGAGGGTCTCATTCCCATCTGCTGGTTGTGGAAAGAAGAGTGCATGCGTCCCATCTACAAACCTATCTGTTTTCATAGCAATGGCAAGCAACTGAAAACATTAACATTTTTCTGAAACAGAATAGTAAAAGTTTTGTTCAGATGAATCAAAACACACGTGCACACACACACACACACACACACACACACACACACACACACACACACACACACACACACACACACACACACACACACACACACACACACACACACATATTTGGCAAGCTCCCCTATAGATGTGAGGCTACAGGGAATAGGCAACATGCCAGAAACGCAGAGGAACCCCACAGGTCTCAACGCTTTTAATGAGAGCCAGACTTGAGCACAAAACGACAGCACACAGACTCTAAGACCCTCACTAAGGTCTTAAAGCACGTGTGCACTGACTATGGGCCAAGGTCTTACCAATAATCTCAGGCAAACAAATGCTGGGACATAAATAGACACATTTAATAACATATTTAATGGAGTGAGGCTGGCATATATCTCAAGACATTATGTTATCTTTATGGGCATATTGGAAATTTTCTTCACTGTTGGGTTTCAACAGCACTGTTTAAAGGTGAGAGGATTTCACACTGAGACTCATTACAAATTATTAGCTGTACATCCACAGACGGTGCAAGGAACAATTCCAAAGACTAGGAGATGTAACACTTTACTTGGGAATAATCAGTGTGATTTGACACAGCATAAAAACCTTTACTTACACTGCATTTGTATTTTAAACAAAGATGTAAAGTACATTATTATACTACACTAATTTAACCATTTTTTCCACTGGTCACAAAAATGAAACTCAACTTTGAGTGGCTTAAGAGGAACCAAAGAAAGCTTTCAACAACTTTGCGCCATTGAGGTAAGAGTAATATCAACCAAGCAGAAAAAAATGTATGTAATGTACATCAGGGCCTCACTGGTCAAATCTTCAGTTCATTCTGTCCCTATCAGTCATTTACTCATATGATTTTGTCTTATCCAGTATATGTACATGTGTCCAAAAGTATCCAGCCACCTTCTAATTAGTGAACTCAGCTACTTTAAAGCCTTTGCTGACAAAGGTAATCCATTGTAAACACCCAACAATGCCCATAGAGTCAAACACTCTGAGGCAGCCACACTTGATCCTAGGGTCATCATACTCAGTGCATACTGTTGGCTAGAACAGAGGGATATAAAGCACCCCAGCACTGGGCTGTGGAGCAGTGGAGCCGCGTTCCCTGGAATGATGGAGTGAAACAGATTTGTGATGTGTCGGAGTAGTGTTTGTGATCCAGAGCTTTCATCCATCATCAGCACATGCCCTCACTAATGCTCTTGTGGTTGAACGCAACATACAACCTTTAAAACACACACCAGCAAATTTACTATGACGTTTGGAGCGAATAGTGTAGCAGTGACAGTTTTGTTCATTCATAAAGTACTGCCATGTTTTACCGCTCATGCAATGTGAGTTGTGGCTGCACATTTACGTCACTTACAAATGGGGGCTGTGGTTCACAACACAAAGCTTGAAAAAAATCATGGCTGAAGCACTTTGATACCAGTTTTCCCCATTAGAAGCTGATGTGGATTAAATCATATTTCCTAGAATGCAACGAATCACATATACACACTCAGCTGATTAACCAGTACCTTTAAAACACATTTCAGTCTGTTTGGATGAAGCATCAAGGCAAACCTTCTAACTGCTGCTGTAGGAGAACTTGAGAAGTAAGAAGACTCATTCGACCTGGAGCTCAGATGGGCAGACTTGAGCAGAACTGTGCTTCAAATGTGTCAAATTCTATGTTTCATAAATCCTCCAGCGTATACAGTGTAGGTTTAGCTTGTAATCCAAATAAGCGAAGAGTAAATTGACATGTAGAGATTCTAAAACATGAATTGATTTTTTTGCAAGCAGTTTTAGCTTTTAATCCTTTTTTCAATTTACAATGGATTTTTATGAAGGATTTTACAGTTTCACATTTTACAAAGGATTTTACCATTTACAGACCTGAATTCTTACTAGTCTACATGCAATATGTATTTGTGAAATTTTACTAAATAGGAAATAAAAGCTAAAACACAAAAAAGCTACGACAATTACAAAGAAAAGGGCTTGAATTGTTACCAAAGAAAAAATGAGACTTTACAGGATAAAATACAGTTTATACAATGAAAAGGTGAATTTTAAGGTGGTTTTCATTTAAATGTTTATAGAAGTTCTTGTTATAGTACAAAACTTTTTTTTTTCTTTTCTCATTAAGAAATGTTATTTCTTGATTAAGACTTGTACCATTTACCGTTATTAATTTGGGATTTCTTTGTTTCTTTGTTTTCGTTTCTTTTATTTTGTCCGTTTTAGCTGCAAACAGGGCTTCAGTCGGTGGGTCTTATTGTCTATGTATTGTTGACATGTGGATTTAGTTTGGCCACCGGCGAAAACATTGCAGTGTTAAAAGACAGTGCTATGCTAATCACCACCACAGTGACTTTATGAATAGCTCTTATTTACTGTGCCACACATTTTGAATTTAACAATGACACTTTTATGAAACACTGATACAATAACGTCAAACTACATGGGTCAAACAGTTGTCATTAGAGATTAGCTATCTTGGTTGTTCAATGGGAAAATCTGCTTGTCTGTAGGTTTTGTTTTCAGTAAATATGAGCTGTCACCACGAGCCACCAGCAGCACTACCGGTGAACTGAAACATGATCATACCTGCTGACATACCAAGAATAGGGCTGTCTCAGTGGCTGAGAGTTGCCCAGTTTATGGCGCTGTGTGCAGCAAAAAGACTTCACCTACTCTGTCTGCTACATATAACTTTCTGTGTTCGTGTATTGCAACATCCTTCTTTGTACTTATGTCAATTTTTAAAAGCCACATTTGTTTAATTACAAAAGCGACATTTTTAATGGCTTACTGCATTCCACATGTCTCTAAGGACTGTTTTGGTTCAGGGGCTTCTTGCGTCATAAATTAATTAAGGACCAGACCATGAACAGATGCCAGAATTTTGCTCATCTTGGATAGCTGCGCGTGTGGCTCTGAACATCTGCTTCCAGGCATTTCGTTAGAGCTCTACCCTTCGGCATGGTCGGCGTCACCCAGGCCACTTAAGGGAGAGTTCATATTTCCTTGAGAGCTTTCAAGCTGTTCGGAGGGGTCTTTGTGAGGTCCTGCTGTGGAGCTGTTTGGAGGTAGTGGGTGTGGGATGGGTGGAGGGAGGGTAGACTGGCATACACCGGGCTGTTATGAAATATGCAGAGAGGCAGTTGCTTCTGGACGACCTCCTGTCGCTACCCTGCTAATCCCCTCTCCTAGATCTGCTCATCCAGGCCAGACGGAAAAGTCATCCAGCAGTGCTGATGCATCTGGAACTGAACAGCAGAATAATCTTGGCTTACACTTATGGAGGTGTTCAGTCATGGGCCCGCAAATGTTTTACTGCTGTGAAATCAAGGGGAAGGTGGTGTCAAGTTGAGTAGATCAATGCAGGCTGAGAGGGTAGAGGAAATCAAATAGCAAGACCCCCATAGTGTTATCCACTCAGTCCCAGCTAAACTGGGGCTCTGATGAAACTCAGCCACACACTGCACCCAAAGTTCTCTCATGCTTCAAAAAAGTGCACTGTAAAAGTCAAACACTGTTAAAAAACGGGCTATGATCTTATTTTAATGCACATGAGTTGTGGCGGGTCTAACAGAGGGACGTTCGAATTTCACTTGGTCATAGCTGCACACAAAAAACGGCATCTGAGAGTATGAGAAGAACGGAAAGTGATTTAATATCCAAACACATATGGATTTAAATGAGAGCTTTTCCAGGACGTCTTCTCTTTCTGTACATTCTGTTTACACGCAAGCGCACACAATAACACACACAACACCTTCATTCAGCGATGTTTACTGCTTTTTCACTCTCACCCTCTACTTTACATGCAAATAAAACATATGGGAGCTATTTGCGTTGGGTTTCTGAGCCCTTGCTCCCTTCACCCCCTCCTAAGCATCTATTTGCATTGGAGAATCTCCACAGACTTGTTTGCTGGATGCACTGCATTTTCACAGTAGAGCCTGGGCTTTAGGCCTGCAGTCTGAGCATGGATTCCATAGCCAGACCTGTCTGAGTTGTTATGGAGGACATAGACTCTGTGCTATGCCTTGGCTATGTCGAGGCTGCAAGGTGAGCAACCAAGTCCAAGGACCAGAAGATTCATCTCACCTCATCTTTCCATTTCCTTTCTGTCTGCCACACCAAGACTTTCTGTAGAATCAGAATCTGTGATTTTCAGGGCCCTGGCTGTTTCAGCTTTCTAAAATAAAAGAAATTTAATGGCAAATTAAATCAAGAAAAAAGAAATGTGGCACAAATCTGGAGGTCTTGGTACGCCTTAAATCAATATACACTACAAAGAACATTATTATTTTTTAGGTTGAACTGATGGACCATTTTACTGCATATGCATAGGCCAGGAGGAATTCCACATTTCATGACATGAAAAAGCATAAAAGAGCACTGTGGTCTAGACACTAACTAGAAAATGTGATCACATGGAACCCATTACCATTTCTTATAGCTTCTTCTTGTCTTGTTCAGACAGTTCAGGCAGTTTATTGTCGCTGCCACAGATGGCTCGGCAGAGTCACAGCTTGTAGATCTCCAACCATTTACATTGAGCTATGTATGAAAAAAAACAACCCCTCAGCAAGATAAGGGCCTGACCAGGAGGCATAGCACTTTGAGGTAGGGGACGGTATTATAGCTGCCAGTGGCTTTGCTCTTATTACATCTGTTGGCCATTTTGACAGTGAACCAAAAAAACAAACAACAAGAAAAACAAGAAAGCTAATAGGACAACAGGAAACCTGTCTTTTGCTTACTGTACTTGAATGAATCATTTTCTAACCACAGACTAATATTAAGGGAGGCAGGTGATTCATTCTCAGTGGAATTGTGATCTGAAGCTTTCCAAATTCCCCTTAAAAAGGCTGCAGATCAGTTTGCATCTCTATCTGCTATTTGGTGCTAGAAAAGATTGAGTTGATTCATGAATTTGTATATATGACTGTATTGCGCTCTTTTATTGCATATTTTTGTATAAGTGTGTTACCTCTACACACACATAAAAGAGCTTGCACAAGAGGGTTCATGTTAGTGTTTGAACAGCAAGGATCAACGAAACCAGGAGGTTTTACCTCAGACAATAAAAAAGCCTTAAACCCAATAAATTCTTAACTGGATTAGGTGTGAGCGGATTACTGTAGACTCCCCTATCCAGACCAGCCCTCATAAAAACGACAAATGCTGACCAGCTGAAAGCAGCTCTGAATACTTTATGGGATGTAATTCAGGTTCATCCTGAATTTATTATAATGATGAAGCTATTGTAATGATGAAGATGATGAGGACCATGGTGCAATGAGCCATGCACTGCCCACTGTTGCCTCAGCAGCATGGGAGTGAGACAATGAGGCCCAGTTGTACTTGTCAAATACACAGGCTGGGTTTTTATCAGACAGGAAGAGAAGAGAACAGAGGTGACTGACAACAATGGAAAACCAGGAATCCCTGTCCACTCAAAAACAGGATGTTATCCTTAGCCCAAATTGAACACCTCCTATTTTGAAATGGAAGAAAATTGTCCATTGGAAACCCTCTAGAGGGGAAAAGCAAATATATAGCGTGAGCCATAAAAATACAGTTAAAGGGGGTAGCAGAGGTGGATGTTATTGAAATGTCTGCATTACGGGGTTGTCTGCAGGTCAGTTCTCTAGGCTTTGCATTAGAAGTGTGGCTATAAGAGGGAACCGCTTAGGAGGGCAAGAAGAGCAGTGGGCACACACAGCTGCCAACCTCTGTATGTAACTTAGCTCTTCTCAGCCAAAGATACCCCTAGTCTCTGGATCTGAGCTTGGATACGTGTGCCAGAAAGCGATCAGCTCAGTTCACTTACATAAGGAATGTCTCTTTGCAACCAAGGTTTGTCGACAGCCAAGTCAGATGACACACACAGGGATTCATGCCATTATGTGTGTGGAAGAGGAGCCTGTAGTGACATCAGTGTGCAGTGAGTATGGGTGGGTGCCTTATGTGTAAGTGTTTGAGCATGGCTCCAATGCACTCCTCCTAGTGCAGCTGTTTTCTTTAGCGCTATAAAGACAACTCTAACCTCTTTACATCATTGATATCAAATCCAGAGTAACTTCCTAGCCTCCGGAAACTTTGCTTAGCTGCTACGCAGATAAGAGACTCTTTTTATTGTGTTCTACAGGAGAAGCTTGATTTCAGCGCACATGCTTATTGGTGAGCTGCTGTCTACCCTCATTCTGTACGGGATTATGAAAAGTTACCAGTAGCAGGAATGCGAATGAAGTCACGATTGAAGTCATAATTTTCCAGTGCACATTTTCCAGGTGGAGTCTCATTGTTTAAACAAGCACAGCAGGGAAACCAACATGTTCCAATAAAAAACAAATATATCAGACTGGATTGATGCACTGAGACCCACTTCATACCTCCAAAGTGATTCTGTGATTATATTTTGAAGGAAGTAATAATAATTCTGCATTAATTTTTACCAAGGACGTCTTGCATGGAATTAACATTGTCTACATTCATTGCCCATATTTTACAGCCACCCCCCAGAAAACAAACACCATGAATCATTATCCAAGTGATGGCTGCCTTCATGACTGACAGAAATAGAAACACACGCCCATGAGCAGCCACACACCTGCAGCCCTGGTCTGGCAGACGCCAGCTGTGTCATGAGGGTCCCTGAGGCCCACACAGACTGGTGTGACAAGGTGGCAGGCCCCAGCATGGCGCTGACGATGTTCATAACTCCATATAGAAAAATACACAGCAAACCTACAAAAGAAAATTGGCGACACTTTAGAATTAGCCTGCCATTATAAACGGTTTATGAATGTTTTTAAATGATTGGCCGTTAGTTATGTTATAAACACAAATATTATTAATTGGCGCTTATAGCACATCAAAAAAGTGCGTGGTTATATCTGATGGACAGGAATATGTGATGAAGCTGACAGGATTAACACTGGCTGAAGGTGAAGACAAAATAAAACCAGTGAACATCAAAATCTGAGCTTTGACAGTAAAAATAAATGTGGCAGCTCACTGTTGCCCCTTTTATTTATGTATTGCAACTGCTTATTAATGATGTTAAGGTGTTTATGACCTAGTTAATAACCATTAATAAACTAATTTTAAACCGTTCCTAGACACGTTATGAAGGTAGTGGTTGGTACGGCGTAGTGGGTCACACCACTGCCTTCTATGCTGTACACTGGGGTTCAATCCCTCACCTGGGCAAGTACCCTACACTATACTAATGAGCGCCCTTGGGCAAGACTCCTAACGCTATTTTTGCCTAACTGTGTCTAATGATAAATTGCGAAGTCGCTCTGGAAAAGAGTGTCTGCCAAATATAAATGGTGGTCTTATTCTAAAGTGGTACCAGATAATTTCATGTGTTTACATTTGTAGCCATGAGCAGGAGATTTACTTTTGCACTGTGTGGTTCATGTGTACGTGCATGAGGAAATTTGGCATGTGAAATAGTCATCAGGTTATATTAGCTTATATAGTTACAGTAGCTTGAAATGACATTTTACAGTGCTAAACTAAAAATGCAGTAGGCCAAGCACAATGGAGACGTCTTATTCTGCACCTATTTTTCATTGACAATGTAGAACTTTAAACATTAACAATTCAGGGTCATAAAAGAATACTGTGTTCAATAACTATGTCTGAAAAGACCTGGCAAATATGTGGTGACCACTACAAACTGTTTGATAAAACCAATAGATTACAGGCTGTTAAAGAAAAAGTTTTTACTTGCTAGACGAGGACAAGGTTGCAGTTGTACCCGCTGTAAAATTACTGTGCAGACAACTGATATAGAAGTATTACAACTCTCCAGTGAAATCTAGAGGATTGTGAGGTCAGTGATCCCTGTTTTCTCTTTATCCTGATAGAGGTTGATGAGGAGGGAAGAGTGAGGCTGGTCTTAGCCCTGGCTGCTCAGCCTGTGGGCCTAATCTATGCCACAGCACTAATTGGCTTATTGTGAGATATCGAGTCTAAGAGCTTTAGATGCATGTGAAGAGTGATCTGCCTTTGTGTGCCTCTGGGCGACAGTGGGCGTCGGTGTCGGGGTACAGCTTATCACAGATCAGACATTGTTGAAGAGAGTGTTTGATGTCCACCATCCAGCAACCTTCACCGTTTCCCCACTCTGGTGCACAAACATAGCATTGCAGTCAGCAAGTAGCCCATTTCTTTCCACCAAACAGGAAGCCCAGCAGAGAGCCTCAAAAGGAAAGGACTATGTCTGTGATCCCGCGTCCTTAGGAAATACCTGTGTGCTTCAGATAATATCCAAGCTAGTTGTATGGGAAGATTTTCCCACCAGCTGCTCTGTTGTTAAAGAATATTTTTGGCCATTTTAGTAATGTGTCTCTAAGTCCAGTTGTGTGGGTTATGTCTTTGCTCAAAGTACACTGAGAGTTTGTTCAACTGACTGTTTGAATTTGTGTAATGACTTTCATTAGTCGGGCCATATGGTGATCTATGATCTCCTGTCTTTAGAGGAAGGTAAGACCAGGTCAGCGCCCCAGTGAACTTGCAGTTTCCAGGAATAGATAAGATTTCAAAGCTTGATTGGGGATGATCAGTGATTTAGTCAACAAGCCCCTCCTTCAACCTCTATAAATCCCTTCCTCTTACTTCTGACTGATGGTGGGAAAAAGGCCAAGCGCAGCACTCAGAACAGGGATTCTGCTACATGTTGACTTATTAAAGGACTAACTGCTCAAATCAGTCTGCTTTAAAGTTACATAGAGAAGACATGGCAAGAAAAATGAGTTTTACGGTTAGCTGGCCTTCACAGGACCTTGCAGTTACAATGTTTAGATCCAGAACAGTCAGACCGGATGATAAAACCTGCCTTTCTGCTGAGTGAACCTCATTCATGCTCCGTTACTGCACATATTCAGAGCAGAACAATCCTCATTTTGTCATGCAGGCTTGCATTTTATCTACCGTCAGACTCCTTCACAGTGACCCACACTTTTTTATTTACCTCCCACGCTGCAGGGTAGATAAGGCTTCATACCTTTCGTCACCCAATTTACAGCGAGTACCTTAAGCAAGATATAATCTCAGTGCCTATACATGGTTTAGCTTTATATGGCATACCTCATACCTCATTTCCCATAAATGGGCACAGGTATGTCTTAGTTTCATTTACAGGAAATATAGGAGAGAAGCTCTGAAAGTGAAAGAGTTGAGGGCAAGTTCTGTTAGGAGGAAGAGGAGAAATAAAAATGACATGGGATTTTGACAGACTTAGATAACACTACGTAATTTAAAGTCTTTGTTTCATTTCATGGTTAGCTCCATTGAACCTACGGGAAGGGCGGAACTGAATCACTGTTGAATCATTTTGAATTTTGAAGAATATTACTCATTTAAAGCCACTCCTCTGGCTCTGGAGTAGGTGATGTCATGGGTGTGATGTCTTCCTCTCCTCTGTTTTTTGGGTGTACTATAATCATTAATCTTTTCACACCTACCAATACAGCTGCTACAAGTTCTGCCAGATGAACGGGTATGCATTGCAGATTAAACATGCAATACCAAAAAAAGTATTCCTTCCCAAAAAATTAATTTCGGCTTGTTTTCACCTGCAGGTTGTAGGGTCTGCAACACTCAGTTCTGCTGTAATGCTGCACTACTCCGCAGCAAAAACATCTCACAAGCCATGACTGTCACAATTGGCTCCTCCCAGTCCTGTCCATGTGTTGTGTTTTGGTTTAGCCCGCGTGTTCTTTGTTTTGGTTTTATAGTCCAGCCCCCTTGTTTCGTGACCACCCCTGATTGTTTCCACCTGTGTTCCTGCCTGTTCCTCGTGTTTACGCTGTTATTATTTAAGCCCCGTGTTTGCCTCTAGTTGTCACTGGTCGTTGTTTAAAGTGTTGTTTGTAATGTTTGATGTGCTTGGCTTGTACTGTTTGTTCTATTGGTTCTGGTTTGAGATTTCGTCATGTTTGACTCTCGTGCAATCCGTGTTGGCTACATGAACCTGGACTGTCTTGACCCTGACTTTGGATTGGCCCACAATAAACAGCGCTTATCTCTGCATATGCGTCTGCCTCCTCGCTCCCCGGCGTTACAATGACTTAAATGGGATAACACATATACCATGTGGATTTCAAATCACCGCACTAATTCTTGCCAAATCCCAGCTCTCCATCCTAAACTGATCAATCATTGAAATGCTACTTTCTATTAATCCAAATTAGGATACAAAGCAGGAACTTTCTCAGAGCTGTCTCAGCTTTACAGGGCAGACATTTCTCTCACTTGATCGCAGAGAAAGCGTATAATCAGACACATGTGCTTCTTGAATGAGCACACTATCATCACTCCTTCACAGTTTACACTGAAATCTACAGATTACTAGTCCAGTCTGACACGCAATCAGCAGTGACCTACATTACGTCAAAATTATGGGACGCACACACTTCAGGATGAAAGATAGCAGCATATAGAAATGCTTCAGAGTCATACACTTCTCATCACAACAATTCGCACTTCACGCACATTTCACACTGGATCAGGCAACAGTAGCTGCCATCTAGAAGCTGGAAAACTCTATCAACATGTTTTTGAACACAGTTCCGTTCACCATAAGACGCTAAATACTACTGACAGTCTTTGGAGCACTTCTGAAGATGCAGTGTCTTGAAAACGATCTCTTTGTGAGACTTCCTTGAGGTTCTAACCTGCCGTATACAATTCTTGCGCCCTGTAATTACTTGGCAGGATTGCTAGGTAGGGCGGCCGAGCTGGGATTTAAGGAGGCTCAACTTTAAAGTGTGTTTTGTTACATAAAGCCTGTTGTGCTGAAGCCTTTTGCACAGACACAAAGGTGTGTTTGAGTCACTAAGGGTTCCTTGTGGAAATCAAAGTCAACAATAACACATCATGCATTATGCCACAAATGAACTCCTCATAGAAAAAGCACAATTTAAATTAATTCACAGTGCAGAGGTTTCATTCTTGGAGCCCTTTTTGATGTAGCAATAACATATAGTTACATATTTGCAACTTACTGGCTGTTTTACTGACCTAAAGCGTCTAAAAAGCCTGTAACGTTACTCTATTTACTGACTTTATCACTGTTCCTATCAGCTCATTCCGGAGACCCAGAATGCTGACAGAAGCTGCTCCCATGTCCCAATAGGATCGCTTATGCCAACAGGCCTTCTCTCTATAGGATGCATTATTTCAAGACTAGGGAGATGTGAAACATACTGTATAAATAAATATATTTTGCTGTTTGTGTACTATTTTGTAAGCACAACAGATGGTACCGCTTGGAGCTACTAGAAGGATGGCCTAGCCCCACAGCTTATGAGAATGAAACGGTGGTAGCCATTAGCGGAAAGAGCTACTGTGAACAGTAGTCATCATGAAACCACAACCACTAAATAATCACCTCAAGGGAGCCCCACGTTGCTGTTGAGTCAAAGCATACTTTATATCAGCCAGCATTTTTTCTTCCTCCCTGCCCAACCACACTGGAGTCATTCTTCTCCTTCTAAAGAACAGATATTGTTTTCAACAGAAGTTTGTTAGTTCCTTCTAACGAATCAAACAACTATGAAATGGCACATGTTCCCACTGGGAAGCAGCGATGGATCTAGGCTCTGCTACTGTATTAGTGCAGCATCTAATTAGTGCACTGGTAACTGTGTAACGTGCAGCACCAGGGAAACACATCACTATGACAAGTATTGCATTGTGTTTTTTTTTGTTTTGTTTGTTTGTTTTTTTGTGTTTTTTTAAATAAAACCATGGCCTTGGTCCAAATAGAACACACTCGGTGCTAATTGTAGGCTTTGCCTTGTTACAAAACGTAGGTCTAGGGCAGGACTTCAAAATGTGGGTCATAAACAGAGAAGTATTTACAGCTGGTCCCACTTCTGTAATCCTTAATCTTCTTAGAAATCTAAACTCACGCTATAGCAGGGCCCATTTCAGCCGCTACAAAAAAAACCTGACACGTGTTTGGATGAATCCACCGGACCAACACCATCTCTGTTTCCCCCGGGTTGATTTCATTGTGGAGCACAACATGCTGAGGCTCTACTAAAAATGCAAGAATGAAACTCACAGGAAAATCAACATTAGACGTCATAACAAAGAAAACGTTTGTGCCGTGGCCTAGGACTGGTCCGAAAGTGAGGCATGATTAAAAGGCAGAGTCAGAAATATACATTAGGCTGAACAGAATCTCCCAGCCACTCATTAGATTATAGCGTACGTCCACGTCCATGTGCCTAGGCCGGGCCTAATCCCGTTACGTAATTCACTATCATAAACTGGACTGCCATAAATACACTCCCTGCTGGACGGCTATTAATACGAGATTAAAACAGAAGATATGTGTGTATATATATATATATATATATATATATATATATATATATATATATATATATGTATGTATGTATGTATTTTTTTCTCAAATGTGAATCCCATATGTGCTTGACAGGCAGCCACAGGCCTAAGACTCACCAGCCGTTTCTGTGAGGCCTAGAAATGAGAGAAAAGCAGCCGACTAAACACTACAGTCTCTCTACAAGCAAAGGCCAGCGGTTTCACATGCAGACTAGTCTTTTGTGCTGCAGATTGCTTGCCCCGTAACCTGTCTGCAGCTGAAGCTACTTTTTTGACTGGGGTGTTTTCGTGCTGAGAGAGGCCGTGATGTTCAGAGCCTCTCTCTCTCTCTCTCTCTCTCTCTCTCTCTCTCTCCCCCCCTCACCCCTCCCTCCGCTCCGTTCGTCCAATGACAGCGCCGTAGCCCAGGCGGGCCTCATGGGCCAGGCTCAGCGGAGAGGAAAGCGGTGGGGGAGGGTCACGTGTGTACACACTGTAGAGTTCAGTACCCCTCGCTTCGTAGTAAGTGCTCAGCGTCCTCCTCCCCTTTCCAGAACAAGCCACCGTCGGGACCGGAGACGAAACTGCCTTATATGCAGCACTGTTTACGGTTTAAACCGACTGCCGTCCTCCTCCGAGCTCCGGTCTCGTAAACTGGGAGATATTTCAGAAGGAGCCGAGGAGAAATGTCAGTGGAAATACAGCAGAACCCGATGCCTCCGTAGGTCCGGCGCGGTGCCAGAAAATCGCTCCTTTGGTGAGTAGATTTAACCCTTCATTGAGCTGTTCAGCCTGAAGGTCTTTGGACCTGAGCTCCGTTCAGACAGAGCAGCTCTGAACATTTAAACTAAGTTAAACTCGGAGGAACCGCCTGTTTACAGAGCCCGTCGCCGCTCCGCAGACGGAGGAGACCCGAGCAGCCGCCGTGCCCCAGCGCGAGCAGGGCTCCGTCAGCGGGCTCGCTGCCTCTCTGACAGTTGACTGTAGTGTGGAGGGTCAGTGACTGGTCGGGGTGGGGGTGGGGGTGGGGGTCTGGTGTCCGGCGCTGGCTCTGCGTCTCCGTGTCAGCACCGCCTCTGTTAAAAACACTCACCTGCACGGAAACCTGCTCTCAGCCGCGCGACTCAGTCCTCCTCGCGGGTTTTGCGCTCGGAGCGGTTCGAAGCGGTTAGTCGGCTCGCGGAGTGCCCGGGAAAGTTCACAGACCTCAGGCCTGGGCGGGCCTCACCTGACAGGTGGTCGTCGTGCTCATTTCCCGCTGCGGGAGCTGAAGTTATTTACCGCCTGGGACTCGGAGCCGGTTACTGTGCCCGGTCCGTTAGTTTCGGGGTTCTGGCCATCCCGGCAGCGCCAGTCTGGCGCGCGACACATCCGAGTTGGCACGCGATCAAGATGAGTACATACATGAATAAAATATGCGCCGTAATATCGAGTAAAATATATCAGACGTGTATTTAGTATTTGACCGATATTTGAGGACGTTTTTATTTCCCTCCAGCAGAATGTTTATACACAGCCTTCGTTTTATTGACATGTATACATATACAGATAGGGGGGGGCAGAGAGAGAGAGAGAGACAGATAGAGAGAGGGAGAGGGGGAGAGAGAGGGAGAGAGAGACAGATAGAGAGAGGGAGAGGGGGAGAGAGAGAGGGGGGGAGAGAGAGGGAGAGAGAGAGACAGATAGAGAGGGAGAGAGAGAGAGAGGGGGAGAGAGAAAGAGAAAGAAAGAGAGAGAGAAAGAAAGAAAAAGAAAGAGAGAGAGAGGGAAGGAGAGAGAAAGAAAGAGAGAGAGAGAAAGAAAGAAAGAGGGAAGGAGAGAGAGAGAAAAGAGGGAGAGGGAGAGAGAGAGAGAGAGAGAGACATGTGGGCGACATAGCAAATAAAAGTCCTATGGCATTACTCTAAGAAGTTTGACAGTGAATATGTTGGAATACAAAAGAAGTGCCAGGTTTACAAACACACTGTCAATAGCAATGAATACACCGATTTAGATTCAGCGTTTCACGTCCTGCGCTGCACGGAATCTAATCACAGGACTAATAATGATGTCTGTGATAAAAAGCGGGTCTTTGGGAAGTGTTTCAAAGTGCTGATGACATCATCAATACCTGTCACTTCTCTGTGATGCTAATCCAAGTGAATGGAGTCCCAAGGTTCATGCATTGGCATCGCTGGAGAAGTACATGGAAAATGTTGGATATTGGCATCGTCCAAAAAAATCCCATACGTGGTGTCCCTGCGCTAATTTTGGGAGACAGCTGTTTGCCAGTTAGGCACTAAATCGCTGAATTTGTACATGCAGTCTTATTAAATCTCGACTTCCGCGGTTTCATAAATGAAATTCTGACGACTTTTCGTTTGGCCTGGCTGGGTGAAGAGTCAGGATACAGCTCGGGTCTGTTTAATTAAACCGTATCCTTTTTAAAATATAACTTCAAAGAATTAAAGAATGCGCAGGGCCTTCCTAGCTGGTTTCCTGTTGTGGCCTTTGAAGCGCACTAGGAGGCAGATGGTAAGAGATAGTGCGCAGAGTATTGTGACTTTCTCAGAGGTGTCTTTTCAGGCTGTTATTTCCAACTCTTTAAGTTTATCACCTTCATCTTCAAACCAGCCTTAAGTTAGAACAGAACATCATGTGGAGAGGATATGAAGTGTATCTGCATCGATGACCACAGTTCTTAAATACTTATTGTTACGCTGGAACTGAACTGTTAATAAATATGCTGTTAACACATCTTTCAATTCAATTCAAGGTGCTTTATTAGCATGACACATATGCTACATTTGTATTGATAAAGCTTGCCAGAAATTTTTAAACAGAAAATCAATGATTTAAGAGGTGAACACATTAGAATCTGCCAATTTCAGAAGAAGAAGAAGAAGAAGAAAAAAAAGGAAAAAAAAAGACTCTAAAATGTTAAACATTTCAAAATTGCTAAATTGTAGAGCTGTCAATTTAAAAAGACACTATATAATCAGAATAAAAATCAATGAATACATTTGTGTGTATCCGTATGTGTGAGTTTGTGTGTGTGTGTGCGTGTATTTGTATGTGTGAGTGAGTGAGTGTGTGTGTGTGTGTGTGTGTGTGTGTTTGTATAAGTGTAGGGGTGTGTGTGTGTGTGTCTGTATAGGTGTAGGGGTGTGTGTGTGTGTGTGTGTGTGTGTCTGTATAGGTGTAGGTGTGTGTGTGTGTGTGTGTGTGTCTGTATAGGTGTGTGTTTGTGTGTGTGTGTATTTGTATGTGTGAGTGTGTGTGTGTGTGTGTGAGACATGGTCACTCCCTGTCCCTCTTCTGGTGGCAGGTCAGAGTGTATTGTGTGTATCGCTGTGCTCCCCTAACAGATACGGCAGTGTCTCTGTGTGAGACAGGCTGGGAAATGTGGGATGTTTGTTGTTGGTTTTTGTAAAGAACTCTTTGCGGATCTCCGTGAATTTCGGGCACTCGGTCTGGAAGTGCAGCTCTGTCTCTGTTTTATCCAGTTTGCACTGCTGGCATGTTCTTTTTTCCTGAGGCAGCCAGGATCTCCTGTGCCTGCCGGTCTCGACAGCCAGACTGTGCTGACTGAGTCTGTACCTCGTCAGGGTGGTCGTCAGTCTCAGATCAGTCACTGTACTCAGGTACTCTGCCACAGTGTAGTCATCAGGGTGGTCCTCAGTCTCAGATCAGTCACTGCACTCAGGTACTCTGCCACAGTGTAGTCATCAGGGTGGTCCTCAGTCTCAGATCAGTCACTGCACTCAGGTACTCTGCCACAGTGTGTTCGTCAGGGTGGTCGTCAGTCTCAGATCAGTCACTGTACTCAGGTACTCTGCCACAGTTTAGTCATCAGGGTGGTCCTCAGTCTCAGATCAGTCACTGCACTCAGGTACTCTGCCACAGGGTAGTCATCAGGGTGGTCGTCAGTCTCAGATCAGTCACTGTACTCAGGTACTCTGCCACAGTGTAGTCATCAGGGTGGTCCTCAGTCTCAGATCAGTCACTGCACTCAGGTACTCTGCCACAGTGTGTTCGTCAGGGTGGTCGTCAGTCTCAGATCAGTCACTGTACTCAGGTACTCTGCCACAGTGTTGTCATCAGGGTGGTCGTCAGTCTCAGATCAGTCACTGTACTCAGGTACTCTGCCACAGTGTTGTCATCAGGGTGGGCGTCAGTCTCAGATCAGTCACTGTACTCAGGTACTCTGCCACAGTGTAGTCATCAGGGTGGTCGTCAGTCTCAGATCAGTCACTGCACTCAGGTACTCTGCCACAGTGTGTTTGTCAGGGTGGTCGTCAGTCTCAGATCAGTCACTGTACTCAGGTAGTCTGCCACAGTGTAGTCATCAGGGTGGTCGTCAGTCTCAGATCAGTCACTGCACTCAGGTACTCTGCCACAGTGTAGTCATCAGGGTGGTCGTCAGTCTCAGATCAGTCACTGTACTCAGGTACTCTGCCACAGTGTGTTCATCAGGGTGGTCGTCAGTCTCAGATCAGTCACTGTACTCAGGTAGTCTGCCACAGTGTAGTCATCAGGGTGGTCGTCAGTCTCAGATCAGTCACTGTACTCAGGTACTCTGCCACAGTGTAGTCATCAGGGTGGTCGTCAGTCTCAGATCAGTCACTGCACTCAGTCAGTGTTCTGTCTTTTTAGGGCCAGATAACTGATTTTACTTTGTGATTTAGCTTGAGTTTCTCTCAGATGTTCTGTAGTTTGGTTGGTTCTGATCAGATAGATTGTGTTTTTCTGATCCTGAGCCTGTTGAGTGTTAGTGTGTGTTAGTGTGTGTGAGAGTGTTAGTGCAGGTTAGTGTGTAGCTCAGGACCACCTGAGTGAGGGGACTGTTGTCTTTGCTCAACTCCTGGTACTGCAGAGCTTTATAATGATATGAGTGTGAATCTTTCTTTTTCTTTAACATCTGACTCCAAAAACAACCTAAAACGTTGAGGGAAGTCATTTCGCTGACTTTAAAGTCCAGCTCATCTCCATCTGCACTATTGCCACACATAGCTGGTCAGGGGATGACGAAGCATGCGCTTGTCAACAGATATTCATGGGACGTCATATGAGGCAGCTGAGGGCAGCGCTAAGGACTCTAGAGCTTTGCTCAAGAGCATGTTCCAAGCTATCCAGCTGAGCTGGAGTGCGTTATGTAAGACATATCCAATTTTCTCATTGAATTGTAAACATTGCTCTCCGTTGATCTTTTCACTCAGGCATTTTACACAGACATTTGGGCTCGTAAAGTGAGAAGGAAAATGAAACAGTTATTATTTCTCAATACTAATGAAAAAACCCACCAAATCAATGAAAACTGAAAAAAACCCAGAGAGGTGTAACAGAGAGGGAGGAGTTCTTATTAAAACGACTCTGGGTGAAGTAGTGTTTGTGCCTGCCAGATATGTAAATAATGTATGAGTCAATTTTCATAGCCAGCCAGGCTCCCGCGTAGAGCATCTGTCATCTTTCTCCACAACTGCCCAAGCATCAACTGAAGGAGAAATAGGAAAACCATCTTCTGTCATAACAGGGTAATAAGTAAGCCAGGACAGCCGGGTTGTCTTATTCTTCCTATTTATCAATAAATTCATAAACAAGATTGTACATGGGCACTGAAGTCTGAGCCTAGACGTCACGGTGTCGGGAAGATTTGTGCAGGTACTTTGCAGCAGTTTAATAACATTGCTGAATGGAGCGCTGGGTCTGTAGCAAACCCTGCAGTAAAATGTTGCACGTATTCAAGCAGCTAATGGCTGCTTTTCTGTCTGGCTGTGCTGCTTGGATGGAATGAAAAGTAGTGGATTACGACCAGATGAGAGACAGATGCAGGTGGAATAAATCTTGAATGAAATTCTCGTAATGGAATATAATCGCTCCTTTCCATCATTACTTTAGGAGCACTCTCTAAAATTGTACACTCAGATAGTGGAACAGCTATTTTCGAATTGCACTATATTCATTTCAACATAGTATTCACTTTAGATGTGTTAAGTGGCTTCACGTTTGTGTTCATCTGGGGACTCCAGCATGTATTGCAACACAACATGGTAAAGTAGAGGTACGTCGTCCTCTTCCTTTACTGCGCTACCTAAATCCTTCTGGCAGCACTTGCAAAGCTCAGAAAGTGCAATCATGTGACCTCACTCAGCCTATTCAGGGAAATTTGCTGTACATTCCAGCGGGGATCCAGCGAGGGGTGTGGTACCAGCCTTATCACTCTCCTCCCATCGGCGGCAAGCAGTGCAAACTCAGCGTCCTAAAGTGTCAGGCCTACTCAGCGTCACCCCCTCAGCACGCACTCTGCAGAAGTGCAGCTCGCCAAGTTGAGTTTTTCCCTGCGAGGGAAGCGTAACTAATGACACAGGGAGATGCGGTAGTAGAAGGGCATTTGGCTCGGCAGTCATGCTCTCTCATGTGAGCCAGTGGCTCTGGAATGCCTCTCAGAGTAACGTGCTTGTAAAGTGAGGATTGACTCCAGCTCAATGGGATTTCTTCCCAAAGCGTTCTCAAGAGATGCTCAGTAATGGCCGTGCATTTGCAAAGGAGAACAGATGCAGTGATGGTGGAAAATGAAAGCAGCTGGCTAGTGAGGCGGCAGCTCACAATGATTTGATGTAACGCTTTTACAGTGACTCTCCCCTCATTTGTCATTATTCATTATTCCGTCTGTGTGACCAGCAGTTTCTTAATGCAGTCATGCAGTGAAACTGAAGAACCGTGTCTCCCCAGCGTGTTTCAGTTTGTTGGAATTGGGCGGCTTTGTTCATCGAACATCAGTACCTGACCTCACCAGTGCTCTTAAAGCCGAATCTAATCAAATCAAATCCTCAAAGCAGCATTCCAACATTTATTCTGAGGCCTTTCCAGAAGAGGAGAGGCTCTTCCTGCAGCAGATGGGGGACAAACTCCCTGTTCATATCCTTGATTTTGGAAGAAACGTTGGTGTCTGCAAACTCCATATCGTGTTATGAGAGTGTGGAACTAAAAGCCCATGTATAAGCGCTTTAATGTTTAAAAATCCACGTCAGCAGTTTTGGTTCATCAGTGTTGTCAGCGCTGTCAGCTAATCGTTGCAGCCCTGCTGGCCAGCACACGCTCCAAGCTGAAACTCTGGTGTGCCCCGGCCACATAAGGTGATCAACAGCAGAGTAAATAAGGGAAGTGCACAGAGCAGCTGGCACCCACTCAGTGAGCCCCTGTTCTGGGTGGGGGTTGAGCGTTGAAGCCTTTTTCCTGTATATGTTTGCGTGAATAACAGATGCCAAAGTAACTTAAAGGCAATTGTGTGGACGTGGACCCCTGTAAACACGGAGGCAGTGTTTACACCTGTCCTCCGGAGGCTACATGGTTAGCCCTTTCCCGAGGTAATCCTACACTCCTCCTCCCTCCCATCCCTCACTCATCACGGCGAGATCAGGATTCCAGAGGCACTGGCTGCAAATCACTGACAACAATGTCACAAGCACATAAGCACACTAAAGCACACCAGGAGTTGTTCTTTTTCTGAATAGAGGGCTTTTTGAAGGTGAGTTAAGAGGCCAAGTTAAAACAAACGTTAGTAGGGGGACACATCATGGTCAGACCACCATGTGAGACCGGCTTGAACTGCGCTCTCGACGTTAAACCGTGTTTTTGGCTCTGTCTGCATGCTGGCACTCTATGAGGTGTGATGGGTGACATGATATCGTAGCCCTTGGGTGGATGTCGTGTGAGCTGTGCAGAGTGGAGTTGGTCCCGAGGCCAGAGCAGCTTCTCTGTAGTGGAGTTACGTAAGGCAGACGAAGAATGTTCACTTTGCTGCTGTGCATCTGTTCTGATGTTTTGCATCACTGCAGTGTTATTAACCAGACTGACAAACGTGTGCTGCAGTCGGGGTCGGGGTAGGATTGTATAAATGTTTTGTTCTTTCCTTTTGTTCTTTCTTTTATTTTATTCTTTCCTCCTAAGGTCCTTTAATATTTGGGTGGGCTTATGTATCGTAATGAATTTTTCACGCAACCATTTTCCAAACACATTTTACCCCTTAGGATTAAACAGGCTGGTTTTGTCAGCTGTGCCTTTAAGACCCATACATCTACATGATCTCTGTTCTGATTGGCTGTGCTCTGTTATGCTTTGTTCAGAAGTCTCTTATAACTTCAACAAAGGGGTGGAGGCAGTGTTGCATGCTGAGTAGGTGGTTATAAGTACATGTATTAGGGATGGGCGATGTGGAAAAAGTACTGTCACGATACATTTAGATATATAGACATATCTCAATGCACGATAAGTGTCACAGTGTTTACTCTTAGAATATCTGAAGTTTGATTGGATTAAAAAATGCTATCATTGATTTATATTAGAATGTTTAACATACTGCGCTGAACCAAAATGCAGGTAACTCGGCCTCATTATGCTCTCTTTGCAATAAAGCGTGCAATTGGTTTATTTATCATGATAGAAAATCATGATCATCACGATGTCTGCTCCTAAGACGTACTGGTAAAAATTAAAAACAGGCTGCTGCTTATTTTGGAGTGTATGAACTCGGGAGTGAACGCTATACAGTACAGTTTTTCCATTACATGAGCCATTAAAATTATCTGGGTAACGGATGTTCCGTTTTCACATATGCACAACGTGCAGCAGCGTGATTGCAATAAAAAATGAGGCAAACGTTGAAAGTCCTTTTGCTTGGCTTTTTTCCCCTCTCGCTTTTTTGCAATACGCATGCCAGCTTGTGTGTCCCCAGAAGCAGTGTTAATTAGAGATGATACAAATACAATGTGAGGGTGTAAGTTGCAGACAGAAAGGCGTGTTATGTAACTGTGCTTTAATGAGCAGGCTGGAGGCTTGCAGGATTTATCAGGGCTGAAGTGGTTCTCTGTGTGTGCCCAAGCCGGCTGTGTAACCTCAGCGTGAACTCCAACCTCTCAAACCCACTCCACCCTGACCGTGAAGCATCACATTTCACCCCATAAATTCACCTGACCTTCCCGCCCGGCTATGGATAGGGAACTGTTAGTACAAATCTGAAGCATGCCGTTCTGTGGTCAGCGAGCACTGAACAACATGCCCTGTCAAGTGAAGGCGGTAGGGGCAAAGCAACGTCAGCTCTACGTGAAGTTGGCCATGTGAACTGCACCAGCACAGTGCTGGTGGTGCAGGCTTTTATATAGGTCCTATAGAGGGAGTGAAACAAGGAGATAGAAAGGAGGGATGTTTGAGATGTAATTGCAAATGGATTTATCTCTCTTTCTCTGCTTGCTATGATCAGCAATAGCACTGGAGAGCGCAGCGCTTGCTGTCCAGCGCACCACATTGTGCCGAGCTTTGTTCAGCCAATGAGATGCAGTGAAGTGGAATTAACGGTGTTACTGTGGACATAATGGCCGTACCGTGTCTGGACTGCTTATGTGTGGATGGTTTCACTTGCTCTTCTCTTTCCAAGCAATAGCTAAAATGTTTGAGACCAAAGAGTGTGAAGGTTTGATCAGGGAAACACCTGAATCAGAAAAATTCTTGATGCAGAGTTAAAGATCTGTTGGGAACCCAAGTAGTAAATTAATAGAAACCTGCAAAAGCAGTGCATTTACATTTATCAGCAAATGTTCTTACAACAATGTTTCCATAAACCCTTAAACTCTAAGCCAGGGGCCATCAATTGTAGATATATTATCATCAATTGTGATAAAATGACCTCATTAGTTAAATCGGGTGTATTTGTGAAGGTTCAGTTATCAGTCTTAAGGCTTTTTTGTCCAGTAAGTATTGTGATTTTCTCAACAACTGAACATTCATTACAAAGAAAGCAACTAGAAATTACAAAGAATTCCAACTAATCAAACCTCAGGAAACAAATATTGTGATACGAGTCATGTATGGAGAAGATTTACTGAAGTATCATGATCTTATAGTTTTGCATATTGCCTTGCAGAATTGACGTTTGGCCCCCTGACAGGTCCTTAGAATTTGTGGCATTTGTCGGATTAGGTTTCAAGTAAGCAAAAGCTTTTTTTAACATGTTGTCCATGGCTTTTCTTGCAGCTGATTCACTGAGCCGGAGTGGACCAGAGGCAGCCTCGCGATGTGGAGCTGCGTGGGTTATAATGAGACAGCAGGCGGCACGAATTTGGCACTGTGCCAAGACTTAGGCCTCGTGCTGTCCATCCTCTCCCTCTTTTACCTCTTCGTCTGCTTCCCAGTGGGCCTGTGCTGCAATGCCCTGCTAGTGGTGGTCAACCTGTCCAACAAGGTGTCCATGACCATGCCGGACGTCTATTTCGTGAACATGGCCATCGCCGGCCTGGTGCTAAACCTGGTGGCTCCGGTGGAGCTCCTGGGTCCGGACTTCACGCGCTGGCCGGTGTGGCGGTATGACGACGAGGTCTACATCACCCTCCTTATCCTCTTCAACATTTCCTCCCTGGTAATCATGTACTCTACCACGCTGCTGAGCCTGGACTACTACATTGAGCGGGCGCTGCCACGCACCTACATGTCCAGTGTCTACAACACCAAGCATGTGTGCGGCTTCATCTGGGGCGGTGCCGTGCTCACCAGTTTCTCCTCGCTACTCTTCTACGTGTGCAACCACGTGTCCACCAAGATCATTGAGTGCTCCGAGATGCAGAACAAGGGCGCTGCCGACGCCATCATGATGTTCATCGGCTACGTCGTGCCGGCTGTAGCCGTGCTCTACGCCTTCGTGCTCATCCTGCGCATCCGCAAGGAGGCCACTCCACTGGACCAGGACTCGGGCAGGTTGGACCCTTCCATCCACAGGCTGCTGCTGGCCTGTGTGTGCGTGCAGTTCGTACTGTGGACTCCCTACTACACCACCCTCCTGATGCTGACGGTGACCGATGTGCCGGGCAAGAGGTACCACTCGCGACAGGTTACAGCCTACATGTTCTTAAGGGGTGTGTCCCAGCTGCTGGCCTTCTCTAGTAGCTTCGCCATGCCACTCATGTACAGGCAAATGAACAAGAACTTCTCCCACAAGCTTCAGCGGCTGCTTAAGAGGCTGAACTGCGGCGAGCAACCGTGTCCTCATGAACGCTCTGCTGTGCAGCAGGTGATTACGTGAGGGTCCCAGTTCAGAACTGCATTCCCCCACTGCTGCCCCTCACTGGCACTTGCTGCATAACTCACAGACCCCTGGAATGTGTCTGTATGTGATACTGTGGAACCCTCTGGTGACAGTGTGTAACGTTTTAACTCGGCACCTCTGGTGACCGTTTAACTTTGTTTTGTCAGGCGCTGCAGTGAACAAGGGTGACCAAGAAGAAAACCACTAAGTGCTGTTTGTGTGTAAGCTATGTCCATTCTTCTGAACGCGCCTCACTGGCAAACAGGAATTCTTATACCCATTTCAACCGTTCATTCTGTAGAAGGGAAACTTGAACTTAATTGTGGTGGTAGTCTGTTACAGATATGACAGAGTCGTCTAATGTGATGCTTTTTGACCAACCTGTTCAGCTCAAAGCTATCCCTCTAAAGGCTCCTAATATTGCCAACATTTCTACAGACCTCTCAGCTTTGGTGCATTCTTGTCTCGATCTCCGTTACATTTCATTAACTTAATATATGCCAATGTTGGCATACTAGAAAGCACAATCTAAGGCTGGCTTTATACAGTGAAACTTTCATGCAACTTTCATGTAAAGCCAGCCACAATATCTTATATTAATATAAGCAATGGGCATTACTTGGAAACGTGCTATCTATGTAGAGAACACCCAGAAATATCTCAAAGAGATAACAATGTGCGAGAAAGGGGTGTGTTTTTGTGCTGCTAAGGCAAGGTGATCTACACTTGCTCCGCTGCTCAGACTTATTGCTGCAGATGGAGAGGCTTCATTAATATCGTTAAGGTTAAACTTTAAAGAATGAGTTTATAAAGCAACTGAAGAGGTATTGGAGAGCATGATCCGCTACCAGGCTTCATGATTATTACAGTGTAAATGAGAACAGTCAGAATAGCTGAAATGTAAATTGTGTGTAAATCAAGGAATGAAAAGCAAGCAGTAGCTGAAGAGTCAGCAGTAATCTGATCAGCAGGCTTCTTAGCAAGACACTGTAATCATTTTCCAGGTGCCACTTGTTGAAGGTCCTTTAAAGCTATTTTCTTATCATTTTTTTACAAGTAGAAAAGAGACGGGTCTTTTAAAACCAGTGGTCCTCACGTGATAATCTCCATTGACCTATTAGTGAATTTTGACATGCAAATGAAGAGATTTTTCCTGAGACGGGACGACTGCAGGAAATTCCATACTTGGTTAATTATTATTTGACTGGATCAAAGTCCAATTGATGACAGTCAAACATTTTAAAAAGCAAATATGAAAGTTTAGCTCGATTGGCTTGATAAGGAGAGGTAGAAAATAAAGGCAAAGGCCAGAAAACATTGAGGAAAAAAAAAGCTTAAAAAAAATCTGAATTTGTAAGGTAGACATACCTGCTAGTACAGCATATAACGCCGCTTGAAAGGTTCAAATGTCCTCTTGATTTTGCTAAACTGGTCGTAAACATTAACCGTGGTATACAGGGCTGAGTCTGAATGAATCAACTCATTCCACCGTGCATAAATATGAAAAGAACCTTAAACGGAACGAAAGCATAAGCACTTCTGGCACCAGGACATTGCTGAAACTCAAATGGCTTGCTTGTATAATGTTTTGCAGTGTCTAAAAAAAGATAATATTCCCATCTTCTTGGTCATGAGCTTATGGACTTTAACCAAAATAGAATACATGTTGGAAAGAAAGTACTGTATGTGTACTGGGGGAAAATAGTATCATGTAAAACCCATTTATGTAAGCAGAGGAAAGAATGTATTTAAGTCATAAAGAGGATTGAAATGGTCAGCTAATAAACAATGAAAGCAGACAAAAAGCTATGGCTATTGTTAGTGTGTTGACGCCAGTATAAATGTATAATATTAAATATGTGTATATATTGTATGTCAGAGATTTACTGGAATAGACGACATGCCATTTCAGATTTACAGTATTATTTTCTCAGAGATTTATTTAGTTACTGTTGTGTCCGCAATCATGTCCCATATGGAGTCAAAGACATATTCAATAAACTGTCGGAAATATTACCCTCAGCGTTTGCCGTGAGTTTGTTATGATGGCTCTACGTCAGTAAATCCGTCTTTACAGTCTGAGAAACGTTGACGCTTGTTACAGATGGCTGTGCACAATCATTCATTACAGAAAGAACAAACAAACTAAAACAAGACAGGAAAGTAAATATGGTTTATGTAACACATGCACCAACTTATTTTTCTTCTTGGTGAAAACCGCCAAACAGTGCCAGGGCTCCGGAGCCGAAACCACACCGGAGCATTCTCTGGCAACCTAACCAGGCTTGGAGGCCACTTGCAGAGAGATGGGGAACCACAGACATTAGATAGTTTGCTAGTTCTTTCATTTTCATGTGCTGAACAATTTGAGCTGGAGGAATGCGAGTATATAGGTCAGATATAGTGGGCTGTATTTTTGGTCCAAACAGCTGTATGAAACATTTTATTTGGAAACAGCCACATATTTCTAAGCCAGCCAGATGTCATCCTCACAGTACAAGCGATTCTTCATTGTTTTCCATAGTGACAGTGTCATGTGGCGTCTGGGAGAAAATGCCTCCTCACTGACTCGCTGTGGTTCTGATAATATAACTTAAAACGTCAAGCTGAAATCAAAATGGACCATTTTTACCTGCTTAGCTCATGTTTCTCATCATATTAGGCATAATGTATCATACGATACTATTTTATGAACAGCATTCTTGTTTTCCTGTAATATTTGAGGTAGTGACATTTGCCTGCCTCTAAACGCCTTGTGATTGTTGGTTACATGACCGTGCGCCAGCAGGCAGAGACACTTTTATATTTAGCATCAACTTTTCCACCTTCCCTTTTTACTGAGGGAAAGGCTAACCTAGCCCCCCCACACACACACAAACACACACACACACACACACACTTCTTGATACTGTTTCACTCATAAAATAATTAATTAATTGACCCTTATTAGTCCCACAGTGGGGAAATTTCACCGCCGCATTTGATCCATCTGGGCAGCGAAGCACCACATACACACTAGGGGGCAGTGAGCACACTTGCCCGGAGCGGTGGGCAGCCACATCTGCAGCGCCCGGGGAGCAATTAGGGGTTAGGTGTCTTGCTCAATGACACCTCAGTCATGGACTGTTGGCGCTGGGGATCAAACCAGCAACCTTCCGGTCACAGGGCCAGTTCCCTGACCTCCAGCCCACGACTGCCCCAAATACATCGCTTTACAGAAACAAAATGTGTTATGATTTTCATTTCACTTTATATATAACTTAATACCTGCCCTGCGATGGACTGGCCACCTGTCCAGGGTGTATCCTGCCTTCCGCCCAATGACTGCTGGGATAGGCTCCAGCACCCGCCCGTGACCCTGAGGGAGAAGCGGCTTAGAAAATGTGTCGGTGTGTGGGTGCGTGTGTGTGTGTGTATAACTTAATACTTTGTATTCTTATTTGAAATTTCTATGATAAAGTATTTATAACAACACAATACATAGTAGTGCACTTGGCACCACTGGTATCTTCCAGGGCTTCCCTTGCCTACTGAAGTACTAAAGTAGGCAATTTAGATAATAAGTAGATGGAACAGCTTTTATGTTTGCAGCATTTCATTAAATGACCATTTCTAATTGTAAACCATTATAAAGTTTGAAGCCATCATGAAACAAAACAATGGAGAGCTGCTAATGTGACATGGCAACTGCTAGCTGTCCAACACAACACTGATGGGCTGTAATAGTAAGATATTTTCTTTTATATAAGTGGTAGGTATTGGAAGTGATGTGGAATGAAAGCAGTATTAAGCACTAAAATAGCCGAAACAAAAGAATTTCATATTACTCCCATTCAATTCTGTGGGCCTATTTAAATAAGTGTGAAATATAGCTTCTAGCATTACATCGCTAAAGAGCAAGTTTTTTGGTTGTGTTTTTCTTTTTTTTTGGATGCTTGGTTGTTCTTTTGGTGTGTGGGTGTGTGTGTGTGTGTGTATTTGTGCGTGCCAGTTAGAGTGGGCGTGGGCGGAGAGGCCTCCTTCACCCCACGGCCAACAACACTGTGAGTGCTCACTTTGGAGCGCCTGCGGCGTCCGCAAAACCACGCCACTCAAGTTCTGAAAGCAAAGAACATTCCAGGCATTCTAAACGTTGTTTTGACTTCCGAACGCCTACCGCACAACATTGCTGCTTTTTGTGACACAAAAAAAAACAATATTGTGGGATAACAGGGCACAGTGGAGCCTGGGTGGCTGTCAGCATGCAGGAATTTGTGGAGAGAGCAAATACAATATTGCTTGACTGAATAAATACACCACAGTCACAACATCAATCAGACCAAGCATGGCGGGGCAGTTTAGGGACACTTTTATTTAGCCGTGTTTTTATTTTCAGCTGATCCCTGCGTTAAATAGTCCTGTCTTGTCTGCCCACGTTTGTAATTACTTTAGAGGGGATGAAATTTGAGCTTAACCAAATGGAGTCGTCATTGCGTAAAAGGACAGCTCTTTAATCTACTGAAAAAAGGGCACCGTGAAAAAAATCACGCTGCTGCTGTGCACATGATACACGGAGTGAATCGCACTCTTGTGCATCGACTTCTTGCTAGTAAAAAGATGTATATGTTCAGGTCTGACAGGGCTGGTGCTAAACAACACTGACTGTACATCTGGAAATAATATGATAATGGAGTGGAATGGAGCTGTTGCTATGGATGCAGTTTCCTGCTGATAGCACATGGGGCTTGCAGCTCAGCCACTCAATGAACTTCATAGATAAAGAACCTTCTCATAAATTCTCAATTCATGTCTGATGTCAGCATAAACACTATTCGACTTTCACCAGGCACGGCCTACTGGGACAAAACCCCGAGATCGTCCTAGGACCCGCTGGAGGGAAGGAAGTCGCGGGGGACAGGGTTTTCTGTCCCTAGCTGAATTACGCAGCTAAAGATGATGAATGAGTGAATGAAAGAATAAACAAAGCACTGATTTCCAACTTCAGAGCGGTATGCTAATCCTTTAATTGAAAGTACTGGACGTGTTTGTCTTTTCTAGCAGAACAGCTGGAGGATACTGGAGCCCGAGCTTTCCCCAACCCAAAACAAACACCTGTCACTCACAGAGCCACACCTGCGGGGCAGCTGTACATCATGTTGGCAATGCTTCCTACCCTGTGTAAGGACAGGACAGGCTTGATGGCTGCTCTAATCCTGGATCAGCCCTCAGTCAGCGACATGTTTACACACCTAACGCCACTCGATCTCTGGCTCTTCCAGTTCACCTACTTAGAAAAGTCGCTGTAGACGTAGAAGGTGGAAGCTGCCGTTCTTCTAATGAATCTAATGATCTACACAGTAAATTTGACTGAAGCACCTCACACCACCCAGGCATGGGCTTACGCAGCCTTTAAATCCCTTATGCTGCGCGACTAGGAAGGAGCTGAGCGCTGAGAAGCCAGGCTTTCGGATGTTCCCTCGTCTTCTTTCAAAATGAGCTTAAGAGGTTGCTGTTGTACCGAGTAAGAAGGCTCAACATGGATCAAGGAGACAAGACCACCGTGGTAGCAGGCACGTTTGGTTTGCCATTTAAAGTTTGCGCTGTTTACGTTGGCCTCCCCCCCAGATCTCTCAACAGAATGAGGACAAAGATTCTAGCCCAGAACCAAACAAAGTCAAAGCCACCAGCTCTTTCCAAAACATCTAATTTTCTCCGAGACAGGGTCTTTTACTCAACATCGAGAGGCCTGCATGAGTTATGAGTTATAATAGCACCTTTATGAGTTATAATAGCACCTTTATGAGTTATAATAGCACCTTTTGAGAAATATCAATGTGTTTTCCTTCATACATCAACTGTTCCTCCTCATATACAATTTATTTACAAATGGATATCAAGCATTTGTCTCTAATCCACAGCCATGCACAATGTTAGCACGAAAAGCGAGAGTGTAGAGATTGCTGCCCAGAGCAGTTTGACCTGCTTTCAGGCCTGTCAAGTGTATGTGATCTGCCTACTGTTTTATTACAGTGACTTGCTCCACGAGAAGTGGAACAAGAGCTGAGCGCTCTCCACACTTTTCCACCAAAGCAGAGCAGACGGCACATAAAAACAGACTTCCCCAAGCCCATCCCACAAGCACGTAGAAGAGATCTAGGCCAAAGCAGATGGCTGGAACCCAATCTGCCGACTATGGGCTGCCAGACCTGCTCAGTATTTTCCCAGTTTGCAAATGTACCAGAGAATTCTAAATAGAAAAACAATGAAAGCCCAGTGTCAGCAGAATATAAAGCAAAACCAGGGCCAGGGTAGCACACACAGGGAGAATGTCCAGGTTGGCTGTGTTCGAGGTTATGGTGGCGTGTGGGTTGGGGTGTGAGACCTTTACACCGGGCTGTCAAACGAGGGGAGATAAGAGCACCATCACACCTCTCTACAGAACTCTCCCAGAGGAGCAGCAGGCCACGGCTACAGAACTCACACAGCGCTCAGACAATACTGTCATTTTCACACTGTGCAAATGCAGATTTGACTGCAGTGGCGAGGAAAATACATAAAAAATACTTACACCAGGGGTCTTGGACTCAAATTAGCTGGGGGCCACTGACCAGGTGGTCTTCTCCATGGAAGAAGCAAAGAAGCAACTGCCCCTGCTATCATCCCAAGTACAAATTTTACCTCCATGTCATGTACACACTTTTACATGCATATTAGTGTCTATTAGCCATTTTTCTGTCACTTTTTTGTCACTACTATGATCACCACTAGTAGTAATAACATTATGATTGTTATTTTTTGTGTGAGTACTGCAAATATATAGTGTTCAATTAAACCATTAATAATAAAATAATTCTTTTTAAAGTTACACTATGTAAGACTGTATGTGCCGTATGTATGCGTCTGCTGAAGATGATCAGCTGTGCTTCGGACCCCCAGCCTGAGCAGAGGAAACTGGTGATTGCGAACGCCTTGAGAGTATTCAAAGAAAACTCAGTCAAAACTTAGTCAAGGTCAAATATGTAAGTGAATGATCTACTATTGTCATCATATCTTCTTCAGTTTAAAGTTGATGTTCTATTTGAGGCTTGAACCTCGAGTCAGACTGTGTTTTCGGGCCTGTGCATGAGTTAATACGTAAAGACGTTTAAAGATGAACGAAGAGGTCTGAAATCCTCCCGCAAAACCTGACTTGCCATGTTTTTTCTCCAGATTAATTTATTCGTTCAGTTTTAACAAATATATCTTACGCTGTGCAGCTTAAATTCTGATACGCTTTGTGCAAGACTGTGCCATGAATGAATCCAAAGGCAGATTTATCCGTTGAAATCAGAATAACAGTTATAGCTAAATGGTTTCTCTTGTATGCGGTGCTCTATTTCTGCTTTTAACAAATGGTAAACATGAGCCTGAGCTGATTTTATAGAGTTCATGTTGGATAACCATCCGCACTGTCAGGTGGGTGAAGTAAGTCTATCCATCAGATGTGAATCGCTGCAGAAAAATGGAAAAGAAATGATTGATGGGTTGGATATAAAGATTATTGTAAAATGCGATGGGCTGTGTGAAGCTGGAGCCGGTACTTTGAGACCCCTGACTTACACTGATGTCTTTGACCTGCCATTTATGTCTGATTGTTTCTGCAGACCACTAATGCACTGATGAGCAGGCCTGATCTGACTGTTTCGAGTTTTTTCATTCACTCGTCTGCCCACAGTGCTGAAAACATGTTCCGCCCGGATCTAAAATCTGCTGCATTTCTGGGAACACATGGTCTAAGAGAGAGGTTCTCAATCGAGGCCCGATGGACACCAAGCTTGTTTACGTTTTTGTTCTGACCCATTTCTAATAACCTGTTTACACTTGCTACTTCATGTGCCTCATATCCACATAACGTCCAGGACTGATCCGCAAGTTTCACCTGGCTGTTTAACTAGACGTGCCTCTGGACAAGAAAGGCTTTTCCTGAAACGGCTGGAGCTGTTGGATGCAGCTTTTCTTATTTTGTTGTCTGTTAATAATTTGAACTTACACTATAGCTCCATTTAGAACACATGTGGCTTGGTGAAGCAAATTATACTGTAATGACTATACATGATATAATATCTACAATGTAATAAGACAAATGTTATAAATGCTCATAATGTAATAAACTCTTATAATATGAAATTAACAGGTTACAAATCGTTCAAACAACCTAGAACTAAGGCTTAAAATGACTTGAAATATACTCAGATTAGTGAACTGAACAAGTGCTTTATTCTATTATGCTTTCAATTCATTACATCTTAAAATGGTAAATAAAACAGGACCTAAAACACAATTGGATAATTATGACAGCTGATTTAGTGTGTTACTACTTTATGTGGTGACATTATTTGCTCAATTTATAATGTAATAGAAAGCATATTATAAACAGCAATAAAATGATGTTCAAACCGAATGCGATTTTAATACATGATCAGCAGCTTAAGACACTAAGTTTTTATAACTGCGCTATTATATATGCACATGTACTACTGCTATTACAGCAATACAGTAAACAGCTGTTATTACAATCCGAGGTGCTAAAATGTTTACACTTGGCGTAGCTGCATCTTGACTTTTCATGCTCAGTCAGCCATGCGATTAGCCCCAAATGTGTGATGTGGCTAATATGCTCTAACATGCCTGAACCAGGTAATTTGCATTCTACAGGGCCATCATTTTATGCATTTTAATGTATCAAATAATGGCTATTTGGTCAAATCAGCACACAGTAGATCTGTCTCTCTGTGTATGTTTGGTATATTTCCAAAAGTATTCACTCACTCATCCATCCAAACCCTTGAATTCAGGTGTTCCACTCACTTCCATGGCAACAGGTGTGTAAAGCCGAGCCCCTAGGCTTGCAGACTGCTTCTACAGACATTAGTGAAAGAATGGGTCGCTCTCAGGAGCTCAGTGAATTCCAGCGTGGTGCCGTGATCGGACGCCACCTGTCCAGTCGTGAACTTTCCTCACTACTAAATATTCCACAGTCGACTGTCAGTGGGATTATAACAAAGTGGAAGTGATTGGGAACGACAGCAATTCAGCCACGAAGTGGTCGGCCACGTAAAATGACAGAGCGGGGTCAGCGGATGCTGAGGGGCATAGACTTCTACGTAGAGGTCACCAACTTTCTGCAGTCAGTGGCTACAGACCTCCAAACTTCACGTGGCCTTCAGATCAGCTCAAGAACAGCGTAGAGAGCTGCATGGAATGGGTTTCCATGGCTGAGCAGCTGCATCCAAGCCTTACATCACCAAGCGCAATGCAAAGCATCAAATGCAGTGGAATAAAGCGCCGCCACTAGACTCTTGGTTGTTTTTCAGGAGATGGGCTCGGCCCCTTCATTCCATTGAAAGGAACTCTTAAAGCTTCAGCGCCAAAAGATTTTGAACAATTTCATCCAAATTTGTGGGAACAGTGGGAATGGCCCCTTCCTGTTCCAATATGACTGCGCACTAGTGCACAAAGCAGGTCCATAAAGACGTGGATGAGCCAGTTTGGTGTGGAAGAACTCGACTGGCCTGACCTCAACCTGATAGAACACCTTTGGGATGAATTAGAGCGGAGGCTGTGAGCCAGGCTTTCTCGTCCAACATCAGTGTCTTACCTCACAAATGCGCTTCTGGAAGAACGGTCAAAAATTCCCATAAACACACTCCTAACCCTTGTGGAAAGCCTTCCCAGAAGAGTTGAACCTGTTATAGCTGCAAAGGGTGGGCCGACATCATATTAAACCCTATGGATTAAGAATGGGATCTCACTCAAGTTCATATGCGTGAGAAGGCAGACGAGCGAATACTCTTGGAAACATAGTGTATGTATGCTTTGTGTATGCTAGTATGACTTCAATGCTATATCCATCCAGTTAGACACAGATTACGCAAAATAACTGAAGTTGAGCGATGTTATCTCCTCTCTCTTAGACAAGCTGCAAGGTCCTAACTATATTATTCAAATCCACAGGTTACAGATCAGTCCAGTCTCTATAGGTGCAACCAGAGTGTGAATTTGCTCTGTAGGCATGTTCAATGTCAACAAGCTAGTGACAAATAATTTCTCATTTAAGCTCAATTAAATTCATTACAGCTCCTTCAGTCCTGTCAGTCTCCTTCAGCTTCTTTCTCTCCGTCTCTTACTGGGTTTCGTAATACATTATTTTGTAAAACTCAGATTTACAACAACTCAAGGAAATAATGAGATCAATCGATTTATTTTAACTGGTATCTTTTCATCTAGTCTTTGACTGGGCTGCCATCCCTTAATTTCAGATTCAATATACAGGTTAAAGATTTGAGGGTTGTGAAATTGCGTTATGATCAACACCATTTGACCTTTTCACTGACAACCTACTGTAAACAACAACATATGGCAAACACTGGCATCACTGTTTCCAAACGCTGAAGTGAAATATAAAAAACTAAGAATATAAATTTACGGCATTTGGCTGACGCTCTTATCCAGAGCGACTTACAATTTGATTATTTTTTACACAAGTAGGCGATGGTGGTGTTAGGAGTCTTGCCCAAGGACTCTTATTGGTATAGTGTAGGGTGTTTACCCAGGTGGGGGATTGAACCCCAGTCTACAGCGTAGAAGGCAGAGGTGTTAATCACTACACTACACCAGCTATTTCTAGTATGAAGTATCAGATTCCTATACTGGTTGTCTTGTCAGCTAGCTAGCTAATCTTAGTGTTAGCCTAACCTCTTCTCTTTTCCTCACATAAACCCAAAGTTAGCAAGTTAACAAACAACAGGGTAAAAACCCGACAGCCAACTACGCTGAGCATAATTTGCCACAAATCCATATCGTAAGTGGGTATCTTCACTCTGTAACTACTTACTGTTACACTCTGTATATTAAACATCAGACCTTACTTCGCAGAGCAAGTAAAACCATAGACCCTCAAAACCAGAAAACCCCAGGTCTGATATGATTGGCTTACAACTTATGAGGTCTGATATAATTGGCCAAGTTGGAGGTTCCACTTTTTACGTTAGTGTGGAGGAGGAGGCGTGGTCTAGCGTCACATGCAGGACGGAGAGCCCGTTTAGCTGAACCAACGGGCTGACTATCTAAAGGTGATCCTGTGTGTTGCTTGGGCCAGCCTAGTGTCACGTTTTTTCCCCAGTGGGCAGTCAGAGAGACCATAGGGAGACGCAGAGTTCACTTTGGAAGAAAACGGGAAAGCGAAGGCTGAAGAAATCCTTCTTTTGTTCCTAAGCTGAAATAGCTATTCATTTCGTTTGCATGCACAATAAAAGGAGCTCTGCATCTCCAAAATCCTGCTTCCTGTGTCCTCACTCCCCACAGCCTAACCAAAGGCTGTCACCGTTAGTAAATCTCCGGTAGCACAGCAGAGGCGGGGCCACATTAGAGTAGCAGCAGCAGCGCCTCCCAAGGCGGTGCCCTGCTATTACAGAATATGTTGAATTTGGAGATGATGGCACAGTTGAACAACGAAGAATGAATGAGAAGAGACTGTAGATGATTTGAACTAGTGATGTACGTTTATTTGGGAAGAGGGGGCTAAAGTACATTCAGTGGGAGCCCCTGGCATTCTTGCCTAGCACTGGCCCTGAACAAACATGAGAACTGGTTGGGAGACCCTGAGAACCCTTTAGCACATAACATATATAACAATATAACATAACATAACATATATATAACAATGTGGAGAATGGCTGATGAACGCTACCATGCACCATCTTCAGGCCTTCAGTAGAGTACATCCGGTTATTAGGAACAGACAAATCACATTAGCACGCCAATATATCAATGATGAGAGGAAGGCCTTTCTTTTGAATGGCAGTGTGGTGATTAAACAGTGCTGACGGGCTTTTATTTCACTTACCACAAGAATAGTAATAACCGCACACAGATATCCATCTTCATTAGCTGCAACTCTTTCAAGAACAAAGTGTCAGAGTGACTGCTAACTGTTTTCTTTGGCTCCACTGCTTATGTCACTGTGAAAGCTGTGATTGAGGAAGCCGGCGGGGCGTCTGGCAGCTTGTTTCTATGGAAAAGACAGCTGCGGCAATAGCACCCTCCCCCGACACGCACAGGCACACACCAGCGCACACGCATACCCCCCACCCTCCATCAGCCGGGCTCTCACAGGTGCAGGGAAGTGTCATCACAAACTCTACAAAGTCACTGACCTGTGACCTCGAGCGAGCTGACATCTCTGACAGGCCTTCCTTTGTGGGTTGCTCTCGTGTTGTTTACTGAATATTGGCATTTTACCTTGCTTGGCCTGGAGAGCTGCTGTTGAAGTAGCCGGTGGAATATCACAAATGACTAAATTCCAGGACCAAAATCCAGAAGCGCAGAAAGGCTCCTGCTCAGGTTTGACAGGTTTTCAGAGACGTGTTTACCCATTACTAACACTTGGGCTCCACCTGGTGGTCACAGAGGCACGATCCAAGAGGCCGAGGCATAAGGTCATACTGCAAAAGGGAAAACTGCTTTGGAACATTCTGATCCCTGTGTATCTCCATCCTGACATTTTCTGGCCTTCTTCTCACAGCAGGCCATCGCCAGTGGATAATCCAACTAACCCCTGACTGGAAGCCTGCTCAGTGCTAGAGCCTGCGAGATGAAGCTTCTGCAAAGAAAAAAAGGAGACACGCGAGAGAGCGCCGCGCTCACATTTCTGTAAAACATGCGTTCTGGATCCAGTCAATGTCAACCAGGCTCTAAGAGGGCCGCCTTAATTGACAGAGCCTTGATCCCATATTGGTTGTAGAGGGACACTGAGGGCATGCTGACATCGTACCTTTAATCTTTGTGTCAGTGATGCTTCCTGTGTTGTCTGTTTTCTGTAGAGCTTGTTTCCTCCACTCTGGCTCCTGTCACACTGCTCTGGCTGCGCAGTCTCAGCAGAGCTTTCAGTCCAAACTCACCACTTGCTGTCATATTGATATTAATGGCGATGAGGAGTCAGATTTTTACAGTCAAGCAGCATCAAGAGGATGGAATTATTACATCCCTGTGCCACCGGCCGTTCGCTGGACCTCTCGATGTTCTGCGCCCTTTCTGAAATTCCTCCAAATTTGTGCAACTGAGTAAATGAAGTGCTAATGCCTGAAAAAGCCATTTGTCTCTCAGCAGAGTGGATATTTTAGGGTTTATTTGGGTTTTATTTGGTGGTCTCCTTCCCCCTGTACTGTAATTCATTCCAGATGTTTGCCAGAGCTATTTGTAGAAAAATGAAACACAAAACAGAAGAATTAAGATTTGCATCATTTAGGGTGTTAAGAATTACTTAGGCCGTATGTCCACGAGTTTTCAAAGGTGTCCTTCCCCCCTATAAAGACAGCTCTTCGCGGGACATTTAGTACATAGAACCTTGTTGAAAATGGTCCTAGCACCAAAATGCGGTCTTCTATTCTTACACTTTTAAAAATGACAGTTCTTCAAGGGCTCTTTACTAAAGAAATGGTTTATTTAGAACCATGAACCCTCAAAGAACCCTTTGCATGATTAAAGGGTTCCTTGTAACATGGAAGGGTTCTTTAGCCTGATGGAGAATGGTGCTGTAAATGGCTTCAAAAAGGTTCTGTATAGTATATATATGTATATATATTCTTCTACTGTTACAAGCTTGACTTTGACACAATAAAAGAACCCTTTCTGATGCTATCTAGAACCATTTTCAAAAAGGTGCTACACAGAACCACATGCAACACATTCTGCATCAGCCTGAAGAGCCATTTCACCCTGCAAAGAACCCTTTGAGCATTAAACGGTTCTATACAGAGCTCCATTACATTTCACCAAGCAACACGTGAACCTACATGTATGAAAGGGACACGTGACGCTCGCGCTGCGATCCATTCCTGTCGGAGACATTAAGAGGAGAACAATCACGCGCTGGGGGGGAAACGCCGGAGCCACAGGGGGGCTACACAGCGTTTTAGTCCCACTCAGGTCCTCGTTTGCGGCGACAGACTGATATTCGAGGGCGCGTTTGCCCAATTTACATACGAGCGCGCGACCGCGGCGTTGCCATGGAGACCGTCATTACGCGGCCCGCTGGCCGGCTGAGAGAACCGCACGCCACCCCTCCTGAACTGCGCCCAGTCCGCTGATAACTGACTAACAGCGCGGGGCGGCCTGGCGGACCCTGAGCCGTCCTAATGTCCCTCCGCCCGGCCTGCTCTGGTGTGGAAGACCAGGCGAGGCGAAACGCATCAAGCCCGCCGCTCGCTGTGTTCCGGCTCGACGCCGAGTCCGGAGCGGTTCTAAGAACTCCGCGCGTGCCATTAGGAACCGGGCCGCGAGCGGCTGCCTGGCAACACGCCATTAGCTGTGGAGCCTCGTGCCCGTGGCTTGACTCGCGCGTGCGCGTCGGTGTGAGCGAAACCATTAATCAGATCCCCTTAGATCAGACCAGAGGCCCCGCAGAGAGACTTAGAGCCGTGTGGGAATTAGAGCGGAGAGAGACGCTGCTTGATGTGCGGTGGTCGACAAGACCCCTATTCACAATACGGCATTTAGGCTCTGATCCAGAGCGACTTATCATTTCACACAGGGAGGCGGAGGCGGCGTTAGGCGTCTTGCCCAAGGACTCTCATTGGTATAGTGTAGGGTGCTCACCCAGGCGGGGCACTGAGCCCCAGCCTACAGCAGAGGTGTTACCCACTACACTATCCAACCACACCCACTACACTATCCAACCACACCCACCACACTAACCAATCACACCCACCACACCCACTACACTATCCAACCACACCCACCACACTAACCAACCACACCCACCACACCCACTACACTATCCAACCACACCCACTACACTATCCAACCACACCCACCACACTAACCAACCACACCCACCACACCCACTACACTATCCAACCACACCCACTACACTATCCAACCACACCGACCACACCCACTACACTATCCAACCACACCCACTACACTATCCAACCACACCCACTACACCCACTACACTATCCAACCACACCCACTACACTATCCAACCACACCCACCACACCCACTACACTATCCAACCACACAAACCAACCACACCCACTACACTATCCAACCACACCCATGACACTATCCAACCACACCCACTACACTATCCAACCACACCCACCACACCCACTACACTATCCAACCACACCCACTACACTATCCAACCACACCCATGACACTATCCAACCACACCCACTACACTATCCAACCACACCCACCACACCCACTACACTATCCAACCACACCCACTACACTATCCAACCACACCCACCACACTAACCAACCACACCCACTACACTATTCAACCACACCCACCACACCCACTACACTATCCAACCACACCCACTACACTATCCAACCACACCCACCACACCCACTACACTATCCAACCACACCCACTACACTATCCAACCACACCCATGACACTATCCAACCACACCCACTACACTATCCAACCACACCCACCACACTAACCAACCACACCCACTACACTATCCAACCACACCCACTACATTAACCAACCACACCCGCTACACTATCCAACCACACCCACTACACTATCCAACCACACCCACTATACTATCCGACCACACCCACTACACTAACCAACCACACCCACTACACTAACCAACCACACCCACTACACTACCCAACCACAATACCATTACGAACACGATGCAAACTTCTAAACCTACAGGAGCCCTGCTGATGAAATTCCTGACAAATGAAAATAATGCATGGCCACGAATTAGTAAAGCATGGGAATGAGATGGCCATGACTTAGATCCCAATGCTTAGCCTTGACTTAAGAGTGAGATAATTAAGCCTTGACCGCTGCTTAATAAGGCATGATCTCATGGCCATGACTTATTTATCTCATTCCCATGCCTTACTAACTTGTGGCCACGCATTATTTTATTTATACTGGATGTGACCAGCAAACAGCGCTTTCTTTCCTTGCGCACTGCAAATATAGAAAACTGTGGAGCCCTGCTGGTGACCTGCCACATAAACAAAAATAATGCATGTAATTATGCTTAGTAAGGCGTGGGAATGACTTAATTATCTTGTTCCCATGCCTTACTAAGTCATGGCCACGCATTATTGTTATGTATACAGGATGTCGCCGGCAGGGCTTCATAGAAAACACTTTCGTCAGGATGACTGCATCAGAGTTACATTTTACAAAGGCACTGCAAATGCAGGTTTTTAGTGCTTACTCACACGCTAAATCTAGACATAACGCGCAGTCAGAGAAACCTGGCACTGAAGGAGCAGAACCTCTGGCCACATCTGCACTGTGACAGTAATAATTCTCAGCCTGACACTTTTAGCAAAACACTACACACTGTTCTGCGCAGCACTAAACACACCTCTCTACATTATCAGGATCACTTTTATACACTCGCAAGTCAAGTATAAGCGCAGTGAAAAGGCAGGAGGTGAGGCTTTCTTTTATTCATGCTTGCTTTTTGTCTCCACACATGTTTTTGCTGCGTTTATGTGATATATTCTATTTGGAAAATGTTCTGTTTAGAATTTTAGTGCAAAATGAATCTTTTGGAGATGCATGGATGCATTGACTGATGTTACGGTGCAGAGAGGGATCAAGATTTTCATCAGTGTGCAGGGTTGGGGCGTAGTGGAACACAGTTATTGGGCATATGTATTTAGAGCACAAAAATGAAGTATCTTCAGTCCTTCAAGTTACGTTTTGTAAAGGCCCTTGATGCTCGTTTGTAAATCAGCACACTGCATGTAGCAAACAAGCTTGGAAATGTATCTGGAAGACTGTAAGGATGGAATATCTCTGGTGGGAAATCACTGACAGAAGTAGATAAGACCACAGACACTCAGACACCCACACCAAGTTCATGGTTAACCTGGCCGGCTGGTTTGTTATCTGATGTGTCACAGCTGCGTTGTGGTCGTTATCTAGTGTAGTTTAACTTTTACAGTTACGCTCCACAGTTAATTCCCTTAACGATACATAATAATATACTCTGCTCAATAACACTTAACTTACTTTTACCGGAAACATCTGGAAACATCTCTGTTCTGTGGTGACTGGCTCATCAGCAGTTCAGAAGCCGCGTGTGTTTTCTGTATTCGCAGCACATTTGTGAAATGTAGCACAGGTGTCATCGTTTCCATGAAAGTGTTGTGAGTTTGCAGAGTGTCTCAAATTTGCAGCATGCCTGTAAAATCCAGCTCCTGCACTGTCATGTTGGTGAAAGTGTTTTCTGTGTTTGCAGCTCATTTTTTTATTTGCAGTTTGTTGGGTTTCTCAGCCGCCGTACTAAAGGACTGACTGCACTAGGTCGTAGTACTGAGACGTTCTAGACTATTAGGGTTTTGCAGAGGTGGGCAATACTTGTAACGGGGAGCGAGGAGGCAGACGCATATGCGGAGATAAGCGAGATTTATTAAGGGCAAATCCAGGGTCATCGTCGTAATAGTCCAGGTTCAAGTAACCAATAACAGAGATTGGGGGGCAGACATAACAGACACCAGAATCCAAGAAGCAGAACATACAACACAGCAAATAACAAACAAAGAGTCAAGCAAAGACCAGCGAAGACTGAGGGCAAACACAGGGCTTAAATAACAAAGAGTAACCGAGGGACTGGCAGGAAACAGGTGAAAACAATCATGGGCAGAGGCATGAAACGAGGGGCTACAACTACACTAGACATCTTGTGGGATAAATGAGCAACCCAGCAAACTAAAAAAGTAACATCAGAGTGGAAAGCTCAATTTTCCCTCAACACACACACACACACACACACACACACACACACACACACACACACACACACACACACACACACACACACACACACACACAATTATCTAAGCTGCTTATCCTTCATGGTCACAGGGGGTGCTGGAGCCCATCTGGCTGGAAGGCATTTTAGAATTTTTAATGTCATTTTCATTGAACCTCACATATGTTTTGTTACCAAGAAAATGTCAGATTCATTCAACTCCATACTGAACTTCTCTAAAGCAATATCTTGCTGAATGTTAATGTCAAGTATGTTGGATGGTGGCTTTACAGGAGAAGTATTGGAGACCTCTGGTTTGAACATTACCTGTGTGCTCCCAACATTTGTTTAAGCGGAATGGTGTTTACATTTTCTAGTTTGCTGTTGTACATTTGGCACAAAGGTGTTGATTTATGTTATAATATGGTCAAAATTATGTGCTTTTGAAAAGTATCACCCATCCAAATCAATTAATTCAGGTGTTCCAATCACTTCCATGGCCACAGGTGTATAAAGCCGAGCCCCTAGGCCTGCAGACTGCTTCTACAGACATTAGTGAAAGAATGGGTCGCTCTCAGGAGCTCAGTGAATTCCAGCGTGGTGCCGTGATCGGACGCCACCTGTGCAACAAGTCCAGTCGTGAAATTTCCTCACTACTAAATATTCCACAGTCAACTGTCAGTGGGATTATAACAAAGTGGAAGTGACTGGGAACGACAGCAGCTCAGCCACAAAGTTGTAGGCCATGTAAAATGACAAAGTGGGGAATGCAGTGGTGTAAAGCGCCGCCACTGGACTCTAGAGCAGTGGAGACGTGTTCTCTGGAGTGACCAATCACGCTTCTCCATCTGGCGATCTGAGGCAACTGAGGGCAAACACAGGGCTTAAATAACAAAGAGTAACCGAGGGACTGGCAGGAAACAGGTGAAAACAATCATGGGCAGAGGCATGAAACGAGGGGCTGGTCTAAACCAAAACAAATGCACATGGAAGATCCAAACACAACATGAACACATGGACAGGACTGGGAGGGGCCACTTGTCACAATACTAGAGTAACTGTACTTCATTACCAGAGATGGGTGGAGTAGTAGGGAAGCCCATTCCTGACAATTAACACAAAAATCCAGCACCTCATTATTATTATTTATTATTAAATGAGTTGCTGTGCCATTATTTTGAGACACATCATTTTGTGATTCTGTCTGATTAATATGAGATGATAGATCATTAATTTGTCATAGTATTATTATTTAGAGATGTCGTCTAATTATTTTGAGACGCTTTATGATTTTGGGGTGAACTAATAAGAAATAATCTCAAAATAATGAGAACATTTCTCAAAATATCAAGAAGGACAGGGTCGACGTTTTTGGACATCCTAGGTCTTAAAGGGCCCAAGCACGACTGTATCACCTCTTCTTAAATGTTTTCTTAACATTAACAATGTTTCTAGTCTTGGAAGGTCTTGTAGACGTCAACCAAAATGAATCTACATTTACCAGCAGCTCAGCCACAAAGTTGTAGGCCATGTAAAATGACAAAGTGGGGAATGCAGTGGTGTAAAGCGCCGCCACTGGACTCTAGAGCAGTGGAGACGTGTTCTCTGGAGTGACCAATCACGCTTCTCCATCTGGCGATCTGATGAACATGTCTGGGTTTGGCGGTTACCAGGAGACGGTACTTGTCTGACTGCATTGTGCCGAGTGTAAAGTTTGGTGGAGGGCGGATCATGGTGTGGGGTTGCTTTTCAGGAGTTGGGCTCAGCCCCTTAGTTCCAGTGAAAGGAACTCTTAAAGCTTCAGCACCAAGAGATTTTGGGTAATTTCATACTGTCAACTTTGTGGGAACAGTTTGGGGACGGCCCCTTCGTGTTCCAACATGACTGCCCACCAGTGCACAAAGCAGGTCCATAAAGACACAGATGAGAGAGTTTGGTGTGGAAGAACTCGACTGGCCTGGACAGAGTCCTGACCTCAACCCCATAGAACACCTTTGGGATTAATTAGATTGGAGACTGTGAGCCAGGCCTTCTCGTCCAACATCAGTGTCTTACCTCACAAATGCGCTTCTGGAAGAATGGTCAAAAATTCCCATAAACACACTCCTAACCCTTGTGGAAAGCCTTCCCAGAAGAGTTGAAGCTGTTATAGCTGCAAAGGGTGGGCCAACATCATATTAAACACTATGGATTAAGAATGGGATGTCACTGAAGTTCATATGCACGTGAAGGCAGACGAGCGAATACTCTTGGAAATATAGTGTATGTTCAAACTGGCAGCTTTACAGTAGAAGGCAAAAACCTTGAGTGCGTTTAAAAATCCTATAACTGGAGAAAATCTATTTTGCAAGTAATCTGATCAATTTGTTTACATATACTTGGGTAATCAGACAGTGTGAATGCTGTGGGTCTACAGGACTCAGACAGTAATCAGATTTCTGCTTTGCAACCAGCCACTAAACTCACAGAAAGATATGACGTAAATCTCAAAGCTCTTTTTAAAACATTGAGTCACTCTACCTGAAAATATGCATGTATAACGTCAAGGAGATGAAGAATGGTTTTACCGTTGCTCCAAAAGTGTTTCGTTGCCTGAACTGAAATCAGATTCAGGATACACCTGTGCTTAAAAACGCGATTACTGAGCTAAAATCCGGCTCCCTTTATCGGGAGCTTTTCACACCTTACTTCGATCTATGAAATCAGAATTTACACGACCATATGAATAATCAGATGACTGCAGAAATCCAATTAAGAACGGACTATTAAGTGCATGTACACACACTCAGCCTTCAGTTTAAATATAAGTTAACGCAACAAGACTTTATTCCAAGCTGTTTTGGAGCGACTCGTCATCATGAACATTTCCATTCATCATGAAAGTTTCACACAAGGTAAAACAGCTGCTGCGTTCACATGACGTAGAAAAATAAAAATCAGGAAAAATGGAGATACATTTTTTTGGACAGCAACAATATGGTGAAGCAAATTTCCACAGTACTAAACAATTCTAAAAAAAATGATGACAGAGGACCATCAAGGCTACTTTTGAGACGTAAAGGTGCAGTATCAAAAACATCCTGTTCAACTGGCATGAAGACAATTTGGAAAACAGCCATAAAACCACACAAATGTCAAGTGGGCCTCAGGGGAAATAGTTTAATACAAGAAAAACTGGCCATTTAAGAGTCTCTCTGAAAACTGTCAGGAAAAAAGATCTACTGCAGGCTGTTAGATGTGAAAGCATTGTAGGTATGAAATTCAATATAAGTGTTACTAGTATTCCCTTCAGGACAAACGTGGATAAGTATGTTCCCCCACAGTAGGACAAACATGGTTAATGTGTTCTGTTCTCAACGAAGGGCATAAAGAACATCATCGTGTAAAAAATTGCACAAATAAAACTGCATTATTGGCTCTTCCCTGAAGTAGAGACACGGACACCCCTTGCGAATGCACAGGGTCGCAAGGTCTGAGAGATGTAGAAAGGGGGAGAGGGGGAATCGGCGAGACTGAGGGAAGTAGCAGCCAGCAGATGGCCGTCTGTAAACACCAGAGCCTCTGCGCTCTGTCACTGCCGAGCTTTACCTCATCTGCTGCACAGGAAAGTCCAGAACTAACACATGAGGAGGCAAAGAGGAGAAAGGAAACACATGTTTTAAGGTCTGTTAAATCATTGTTATATAAGGGGAGGCATGGATCTCACTGTTTTTTTCATGCAAAATGATGCTCGCACTCTGCTCCTTGTACTTGGCATTTTTTAATGTAATCAATATCTCGATATCTATGTTATGCACTCACTCCCCCGTGGCTAAAAGGACACAGTGCAGACGCACTGAAATCCTGAGCGGCCTATTCGGCGTAGAACATTCTGGAAATGTGGTTAGAGGTGCATGAAAAAGGCCCTGAAGCTTTTTCTTGAGAGGCTCGGTGCAGTGAGGTGCGGTGAGGTGAACAGAAGCCATCTCTGTCCTGAAAACCGAATTACATGTGTAATAGCATTTGACTTGTAATCTCGATGTCTGGGAGGAAAAAAAGGAACTTTGTTGTCCATCAAGTTGCAATTACTTCCCCAGGGTATCATATTACTGCCCATCCACTTCACGGAATATTAAGAGATTTATATTACTTGAAATTGTGTTACATCCATTTGATTATCTATACGCTCTCCTGTTACTTCACAAGTAGACGGTTGGTCTGTTAGAGCCGCTCGTGAGGTTGAATATTACGCCACAAATGTGGATTTGTTTATTTAACTCAGTCACGGTCCTGGGCTCCTTTTTGTAGGCTGTATAACTGTCTGCAAAATGGTCTTGTAAAAGTCCTCAGTGACGTTTATTCTAGACTCATATGGTAGCCCCCATCCTCCTGCGCTCGCTGTTCAAAAGCACTAATTCCCCAAATATTTGCTAAAGCTATTTATAGTGAAGTTCTTTAAAATATGAGAAAAGTACTTGACGTGCATCGCGTCTGAGATGAGAAGCATCAAAGCTGAAATTTGTAGGTTATTATTATTTCTTTGCGTAGACACCCTCTTAAAAAAGGTGGTTCTTCAAGGGTTCTATTTAGAACCATAAGATCTGTACAGAAACATCACATGTTCAAATGGTTCTTCGTGTTATTTATATTTATGCTGAATGGGTTGTATACGGTTCTAAATAGAACCATTTTTTCGGAAAGGTTCTATATATGACCATTTACAGGACATTCACCCATGTAACCATTTGACTGTAATGGAGTGGTTTTAATGGTTCTATATGGAACTTATAGGTCTAAATAGAACCTTTACCTTTACTGTGGAACATCTTTTTTTAAAAGTGTAGAAGAACTCTTCTTGGTGCTATATAGAACCCTTTTTAAAAGGTTCTATATAGAACCATAACAAACACATTCTCCCATATTCGCCCATTTGAATGTAACGGAGTGCATCTAATAGTTCTGTGCGTGAAATGGTTCTATAAGGAACTCATGGTTCTAAATAGAGCCTTTCCCTTTGCTAAAGAACCTTTGAAGAACCATACTTTTTAAAAGTGTAGCCCCCAAGATTTTTTCCACCCATTTATCCCATGAAATTCCACAGACTTCCAAGCCACATGTGCGGTGTCTAAAGACTGTACACTATTGTTTTTGACTCACTCAGTCTTCATTGTTGTTAATGCTCATTTGAGTGAGCACAGTTTAAGGAGTTATGATCCAGAGTCTGGTTTGCCAAATGTGTCAGATGATACTTGATTATCTCTTCAGGCACATTTTAAACTGCAGTTTAATGCATTGTTTTTGTTGTGCTTTGTTCTGCAGCTTGGTGTTGTCTCCCTCAGCCTCACCGCTTCGCCAGACGTCACAGTTTTATATCTTTTCCGTGTTTTTTTTCTCATCTGCGTTCTCTCACTGCAGTGCCCAGCTCGCATAATGCAAGGGCATCACGCAAACATTGGGGGTCCCTGAGGGGCCTAGCTTAACTACTAGCCTGCTAGCCTAACCACTTATAAGCCACAGGCTAATAAACACAACCAAACTAGCACTAATCAGTCATTGAACAATATGGGCTCAGCACAAAACGGATGCCGAAGACAAAGGTTCTTTAAAAAGCCAATGTTCTTTACCCTTTCAGCCAGAGAGAAGCCAAACTGAGGTATCTAGACAGCTCAATAAGCTAGCTACCTTGCTAACTATAGCTGTTACCTTCAATTCTGGCATGTGACTAATACGTTCTCTCATTTGTAATGATGATTTGACGGCAGTTACCTCAATTATATGACCATTATCAATATTTACTATGAATATTTACTTGGCTTCTTAGCAGTAGCATTAGCTATCTGGGTTCCTTTGCTCACCTGCTAGCTAAAAAACAAGCCATTTCAAAAAGGCAGCCTCTCCAAATTCAATCTCTTTTTGGAAGTTCATCCCACCTTCAAGATATCATCAAAAGTGGGTTTCCTAATTCTTAACCTGGGAAATCTCACTCTAGGGACCACTGCAGCGCAAGCAGGCATGTTTACAGCAGATATTTACAGCAGATGTTTAAATTTTACATTTGGTCAGCGTGTCTGTTTGAGTCTGCTGGTCCTTTAACTTATCTACAAATTCTGACAATGTCAAGAAACTATCTGGCAAAAATAAGTAAGGTAATCTTAACACTACAATGATCGTAGGAATGTGGACGTCAAGCTCCTGATCTGTGGTTTCTCAGAAAACACTCGAGACGGTCACCAGACTTGACTTTTAAGAGTAAATGGACGGGTCGTTCCCTGAAAGCATGCCTTAGGGAAGCTCAGGAGCATGACACACCTGAGAGCACCATGAAAATCAGGAGGTGTGTCTGCAGTCACCTGTTTCAAAGTCACTCGGGTCAGTGGGTTCTTCTTGAGCCTGATGCTGGTGAGGGCACACAGGTCGGGGGGGAGTTGGAGGGGGGTTGCAGGGGGGGAGCCAAAGTCAGAGCTGAGGAAGGAGGAGAAATCAGAGGAGGTGGTGGAGCAGAAGGAGAGAGAGTGAGCTTGACAATTGAAACGAGCATCAGGAGGGAGTGGGGATGGTAGAAGGCTGCTCTGATCCTCTCTGAAGCGTCGGCTTGTTCTCCTCGTGTCCTCAGGCAGGGGCTTAACAGTAGGGGGCGCAGGAAGCGGATCTGGCTCGGTATGTGGGATTACAAATCTCTGCCACCTCTCGGACTTCTGCAATGGAGCGCCGCAAGCCTGCATGACCAGCCATTCGTCCGCGAAGTAAGTGCATCTCTTTCTGGCTGTGAGGCTGAGTAGTGAGAGATAGCTCAAGTGTGGCTGTTCAGGGAAAGTTTGGGATATGAGTTGGTGAAGTGAAAACAAGAAAAGTGCAGCAAACTGCAGCCCAAATATGGTCAGGTCCTTTGGAAAGTATAACTTTATCCTCAAAGAGAGACTATTGTCTGGGAAAGTATGGAAATGAATTATGAATTAGACACTCCAGTTTGTTCTGACAGGAAGTTTGAAAACGATGGGTGGAATAAATTTGATGTATATACATATATGTAGATAATATATGATTTTTATAGTCGTTAGTGTCTGGAGATTATCATAAATAATACTCCAATACTCTTTGAACTATCTTAACTTGTGCTATCATGTCCTCACACCCTGCGTCTTGTACCTGTGAGAAGGTGGTGCAGGAACCCTAGTGAGAACATTCTCAATGCATTTCCTAAATATAGCTGTGGCATCGTCGCTTTTGATATGAAAAGAAAAATTATATATAAAACAATTTTTATATTAAAAATAACTGTCTTAGTCATTGAGTCAGGAGGATGGTCTACATGCCTTTTACAAAATCTCTGCCTGATACATTCTCAGTGCTTTGCCTGTACTAATTAAATGAAGCTCCTTTAGGAGAATCACTTAATTTGATATCTCAGCTGCTTTATGAGCTGTGTGGGAGCCGTTCACGTCAAAGTAAACTGTGCTTGTTAGAGTTTACTACAGCGATACTTCAAACAATTAGATCAAACAGCTTCCCTTGTCGTCATTCTCTGATATTCTGGCCAGCCATCTGTGAACGTCTGAAAATAAAGCGGTCTAATTTTGGTAAGCTGGCAGCACTTCTTTGCCTCATGTCAACCAAATTCACTGGGAATCTGATCCCTAAGCCCAGAGCTTTTTTGTGAAAGGTCATATTATTTACAAACGTCGCCAGGTGGATGACAATACATGGTGTAAATCTGATTAAATTTATACATTATTCATTAACATGCCTTTTCTAAAAAAAGGCTTTGTGGTCTTTTTGGAAGACATGCAGCCTTTGGTCTGATTAGAGTTTGGTGCCTACATGTAGGTGAGTTATAGCTGTCAAAGCGTGTGTTTTATGGGAAGGGCATTAATATTTCACAGGTTTCCTCAGTGGGGAAGCAGCAGACTGAGGGGCTCTGATCGCCTGTTAAAGGTCAAGGTCCTCTGCCACACCTTATTATGATTTTCATTAGAATAATACTTTTGCATCTTTGATGTTATTATTCAAGTCAAAGTGCCAAAGAAAACAGAATGGGCTGGAGATCCTTCTCCCCGGATCTATAAACATGATGAAGATGTTGTAAGCACTGTCGTAATGTAATAATGGCTGATCTTAGCATTGGGTTGTGCCTTGACTCGTATTCAGCTCTTTCCTTTGCAGAAAGTGAAAGCGCTCTCCAATGTTTTTCAGCCTTATTATTATGAAACATAAATAATTAATTTCCTATACTCTCAAGAAATGGCTCTTTGGTAAAGGGAATCGTTCTACATGGAACCATGAGCTCTATATAGAACCATTTCATGCTTAAACGGTTTGTTACATGATGAAATTGTTCCTTAGGTTGATAGAGAATGGTTCTATATCGCACCAAAAGGCTTCTTCTACTGAGCATCAGTCTGAATCCCAATCCTAGACTTAATCCATTTTCACCATGCAAAGAGCCATTTAAGCATGAAACGGTTCAATAAAGGACTCATGGTTCTAAACGGGACCATTCCTTTTGCTAAAGAACCTTTGAAGAAGCATCTTTACTGATGGTGTACATTGAGTGTACATTACTTGTACTATACATTATCTATCAAATGCGCTTTAGAACGGAAAGCCTGTTGAGATGCTGTTCATATCTATCAAGCTTTTAACTGCTTAGTAATTGTAGTCAGTGCTGGGATTCTCTCTGCACTTCAAATCAGCTCTTCAATGCATCTGTTTAAGTCCTTTATTTGCATTTTAATTCTGTGCAAGGCACTCAGATCTTCACAGAGTGGCCTGCAGGTGACCAAGTCAAACGGATTCAAAGTGTCAGCATCAAAGTGTAAGGCGCACAGTCACAATAATTATGTGTAGTTACTCTTACAGTGTGGATACACAGAATTATTGATACTATAATAGGTGTTTTATAATAAGAAGGCATAACGTAGAAGTATTCAATAATTTTGGTCACATCAAAGTTGTTGGAAAAAGGTGGCTGAACAGAGATTGATGCCGTGCAAAGCACAGGAGCAAGATGCCTAATATTTTTCTTCGCTTGTAATTATTTTTTCTCTGCTCTCTTTCGTACCAACCACCCCCCACCCCCCACCCCTCCTTCCTTCTCACTAGATTAGGTGTCACAGTAATAGCGTCATCGGCTGCTGCTTGGTGAATAATCATGCCCGTAGACTGGAGGAGGCAAGGCAGCGCTGGAATTAAAACGTGTGAAGAACAAAGCGTGCAAAAGAACCAGGAAAGGCACAACCCCTAGAGAGAGACCACTTTGCTTTTGGTGCCATGGATCACACAAGTCCAGGCAGCCTCCACAGATGAGAGGACTGCAATGCAACATGGAGGTTCTTATTGGCCTCTCTTCCCACCGCTGTCCTGTCTCAGGAAAGCAAATCTCTCAGGACACTGTTTCAAAATCCTGAGCAGTCCTTATTGTAAGGTTTGACTGCTAAGAATGACAAGTGTGGCCTAAATGAGTGGTCCTCCCAACGCTGTGAGCTGGGCGCACACTCAAATGCGGTATGCAGCGCTAGCGAAACGTATGACTTATGATTCAGAGCATTCAGTTCAGAGACTCTGTCAGTATGGAAGAGCAGACATCCGCTCTGATTCAGATTTATGGCAACAGCACGGAGCACTTAAATACGTCATTTGACTACAACTCAACAGATCTGAAGGAGAATTCAGACACTTATGAGTTTTATATCATTGGCCTTTTCCTCTCCTGCCTATATACAATCCTACTCTTCCCTATTGGTTTCATTGGAAACATCCTCATACTGGTGGTCAACCTGAACCACAGGGAGAAGATGACCATCCCTGACCTCTACTTCATCAACCTGGCAGTTGCAGATCTCATTTTAGTGGCCGATTCGCTCATCGAAGTCTTCAACCTGAATGAGAAGTACTACGACTATGCCGTCCTCTGCACCTTCATGTCTCTTTTCCTGCAGGTCAACATGTACAGCAGCATCTTCTTCCTGACGTGGATGAGCTTTGACCGCTACGTTGCTCTGGCCAACTCAATGAGCAGCAGACCCTTGCGCACAATGCAACACGCCAAGCTCAGCTGCAGCCTCATCTGGATGGCCTCCATCCTGGCGACCCTCCTCCCCTTCACCATCGTGCAGACACAACATACGGGTGAGGTACACTTCTGCTTCGCTAACGTCTTTGAGATCCAGTGGCTGGAGGTAACCATCGGCTTCTTGGTGCCCTTCTCTATCATCGGCCTGTGCTACTCCCTGATCGTACGCATCCTTATGCGGGCTCAGAAGCACAGGGGCCTGTGGCCGCGGCGGCAGAAGGCTCTGCGGATGATCGTGGTGGTGGTGCTGGTGTTCTTCATCTGTTGGCTGCCTGAGAACGTCTTCATTAGCATCCAGCTGCTCCAGGGCACGGCTGACCCTTCACAGCGCAGCGCCACTACCCTCTGGCATGACTACCCGCTGACAGGGCATATTGTCAACTTGGCTGCCTTCTCTAACAGCTGCTTGAACCCCATCATCTACAGCTTCCTGGGAGAGACCTTCCGGGACAAGCTGCGGCTCTTTGTGAAGCAGAAGGCCAACTGGTCTGTGGTCTATCGCTTCTGCCACCACACTCTGGACCTCAACATCCCTGTCAGGAGTGAGTCCGAGGTGTAGGACTGAATAGAAACCTGGAGGTGAAGAAACAATTGTCTTGAACTTCATCTGTGTGGAGGTGTTCTTCAGTCAGAACTCCCTGAGCTTCTCAGAATGAAGTCACTCTGAAACTGCATGTGCAACAGGGATAGAGTGGAGACATGTACCCACCAACTGACTTAGGGGTGCACGACTCAGCTTACAAGAGCAAGAGCTGAAGAAGCACCATGTTTGGTTTATATCCAGCAGAGTGTAATCAATACTCAGTGGAATGAAAACAAGGATTATTCAGGGTAATTCTTTGCAAAGATGTTGATATAATGGATTAAATAGCAAAGAAACAATGACCTGTTTTTCTAAACTTTATAGATATCGAAAACATATAATGTATCAAAGTGATGACTTTTATACTCCAGGATGACTGTGCTCAGTGAGCCCATGGTAAGGGAACAAATAAAAAAAGACATCAAAGGTCACGTAATGCATTTCTCCTCGGCCTCCTATCCTGTCTTCAGGTAACTGCATTATCCTCATCACCATATTTTTGTTTAAGCAATACATATACTGTAAAAAATGATTCAATGTTTTAACTTAAAAACACAAGTAAACCTGCTTTAAAACGGTCATTGAACTTCTAATAGTAAGTTAACAGAACAAAAAACGATGCGTTCAGTTAACTTTTTATTGCTTTGATGAAATTTAATGCAGAATATTAAGACAACAACGTTACTTACACTGAATTATTTTTTACAGTGTTGCTTTAACATCACCTTACATTGGCATGTGGCAATGTCCGTCATTCATTTCTGAAAAAATGTATATTTTGTGAGATTGGTTGAATAAATGTTTGCTGACGAAAGCAAGTAAGGTAAAACAGCAAACATGAGAGCGGGCTAACTCTGCGTTCCCCAGAACGTGTCAAAAATAATCTCCAACACTTGTTCATTCACTTTGCGCCACTTTCCCACACTCTCAACTGTGGAAAGAAAAAAAAGAAAAAGAAAAAAGAAAAAAATGTTTGAACCATCCAAGTTCATTTGAAGTTCACTGCCCACCTTAGTTCGACATGAGCAACGGCAGCAAGTAAATTTGGGTTAAGCAAACCGCATTAGGAGGATTACAGCTCAGAGGTGTTATCGATTCTAACCGCAGGTGTTGGCTCCTGTTTATCGGGGTAGGGACAGGGGGCAGGTGGCTTGCGGAAGGCACGAAGCAGTGTAAACACATTATTCGAGACTTCAGTAACCCATCTAACAGTACTCCATCAGTGGTGTTTATTCAGTCTGGTGCTCTCAGTCACGTCTCGGTCCCCTCACCTGTCTCATTCCGCTGACCTCTGACGTTAACAAATAAGATATTTAATACTAGAGTTTGAGCTTGGAGCTTAGTGGAACTGTGGAATCGCTTTACAGAGGATTTTTCATTTTATTGTTCTGTTTAAAAACATTCGTTTATGAAGAGGTATGTACTTTTTCACTTGGGAAAGACTTATGTAAGGTACCTCAAAACCACTGCTTTACATCGCTTTTGACCTTGATGAATGGAAATGTGTCTGCACAGAACCTTTATTTCCAACACTGTATTATAAATGTGGCAAACCTAAACATCTGGCAGGTGCAGGGTGTTGTCAATCGTAATCAATCAATTACTGCAATTGTAATCAAGCACGTCTAGTTCTGACGGTCAAACTTTGGTTGGAAATAATCTCTGAAGGCCAGTAAATCTCCAGGATGAGGGTAGGTCTTCAGATTTCAATTAATGTAAACATGTCCTCTTGTACAGTGCATCCGGAAAGTATTCACAGCGCTTCACTTTTTCCACATTTTGTTTTGTTACAGCCTTATTCCAAATTTAATTATATTAATCTTTTTCCTCAAAATTCTACACAAAATACCCCATTGTGACCATGTGAAAAAAGTTTTCTCGAGAGTTTTGAAAATGTATTAAAATTAAAAAACAAAGAAATCATATTTACATAAGTATTCACAGCCTTTGCCATGAAGCTCAAAATTGAGCTCAGGTGCATCCTGTTTCCACTGATCATCCTTGAGATGTTTCTACAGCTTAAATGGAGTCCACCTGTGGTTGATTGGACATGATTTGGAAAGGCACACACCTGTCTATATAAGGTCCCACAGTTGACTGCATGTCAGAGCGCAAACACCAAGCATGAAGTCAAAGGAATTGTCTGTAGACCTCCGAGACAAAATTGTCTCGAGGCACAAATCTGGGGAAGGATACAGAAAAATTACTGCTGCGTTGAAGGTCCCAATGAGCACAGTGGCCTCCATCATTCGTAAATGGAAGAAGTTCGGAACCACCAGGACTCTTCCTAGAGCTGGCCGGCCGTCTAAATTGAGCGATCGGGGGAGAAGGGCCTTGGTCAGGGAGGTGACCAAGAACCCAATGATCACTCTGTCAGAGCTCCAGCGTTCCTCCGTGGAGAGAGGAGAACCTTGCAGAAGGACAACCATCTCTGCAGCAATCCACCAATCAGGCCTGTATGGCAGAGTGGCCAGGCGAAAGCCACTCCTTAGTAAAAGACACAAGGCAGCCCGTCTGGAATTTGCAAAAAGGCACCTGAAGGACTCTCAGACCATGAGAAACAAAATTCTCTGGTCTGATGAGACAAAGATTGAACTCTTTGGTGTGAATGCCAGGCGTCATGTTTGGAGGAAACCAGGCACTGCTCATCACGAGGCCAATACCATCCCTACAGTCAAGCATGGTGGTGGCAGCATCATGCTATGGGGATGTTTCTCAGCAGCAGGAACTGGCAGACTAGTCAGGATAGAGGGAAAGATGAATGCCGCAATGTACAGAGACATCCTGGATAAAAACCTGCTCCAGAGCGCTCTTGACCTCAGACTGGGGCGACGGTTCATTTTTCAGCAGGACAACGATCCGAAGCACACAGCCAAGATCTCAAAGCAGTGGCTTCAGGACCACTCTGTGAATGTCCTGGAGTGGCCCAGCCAGAGCCCAGACTTGAATCCGATTGAACATCTCTGGAGAGATCTGAAAATGGCTGTGCACAGACGTCTCCCATCCAACCTGATGGAGCTTCAGAGGTACTGCAAAGAAGAAAGGGCAAAACTGCCTAAAGATAGGTGTGCCAAGCTTGTGGCATCATATTCAAAAAGACTTGAGGCTGTAGTTGCTGCCAAAGGTGGTTCTACAAAGTATTAAGCAAAGGCTGTGAATACTTATGTAAATATGATTTCTTTGTTTTTTAATTTTAATAAATTTTCAAAACTCTCGAGAAAACGTTTTTCACATGGTCACAATGGGGTATTTTGTGTAGAATTTAGAGGAAAAAGATTAATTTAATTCAATTTGGAATAAGGCTGTAACAAAACAAAATGTGGAAAAAGTGAAGCGCTGTGAATACTTTCCGGATGCACTGTAGATAAACCCAGATTTCTCTCCATTTTCACAGGTAGCTTCCGATTTGTGCTTCTGTGGTTTAAGTGTATATACCTACACAGGAGTCACAGGGGGGTAGTTCTATCGCAGTGGTGCTCAAAGCAGTCCTCAGCACCCCCAAGCCGCTCCACATGTTTACTCCAACCCAGCTCACAACACATAATAATAACAATAATAATAATAATATTAACAACAATTTTATTGATATAGCACTTTTCAATGCTGGTGGTAGCTCAAAGTACTTTACAGACAGGTGATGAAACAGGTGATAAAAATAGTTAGAGAAGAGATCATTAGTATTTGTTAGAATCAGAAGAAAATGAAGAAGATTAAATTACAAGATAAAGATGAACACCACAAGACCATCCGTTTTAGTTAAATGCTAGTTTAAAGAGATACATTTTTGGGTGCTTGTTAAAAGTGAGCGCTGAGCTTGACTGTCTAATAAAAGGTGGAATTGAGTTCCACAGTTTAGAAGCAGAATAACTGAACGAGTCTCTCCAGGTTTCTGTATTTTACAGAGGGTCTCTGTAGAAGGCCGCTATCTGCAGATCTTAGATTACGTGCTGGAACATAAACTGACAGACACTCTGTGATGTAAGCAGGTTCTAGGTCGTTTTGAGCTTTAAAGACCAGCAGCAGAACCTTGAAATCGATCCTGAATGATACAAGCAGCCAGGCAGCCAGTCAGTGCAGTTCCCTCAAAACGGGAATGACGTCATCTCTCGTTTTCGTTTTTGTTAGGATGCTGCTGTGTTTTGTACGAGTTGTAAGGGACGTATAGTTTTCTTAGGGACTCCAGTAAGAAGAGCATTACAGTGGTCAAGTCTGCTTGTAACAAATCCATGAGCAAGTTTCTCTGCATCGCTCTGAGATAGAAAAGGCCGAACTTTAGCGATATTTCTTAAATAATAAAAAAAGGCTACTTTAGTGACTGTGTTTACATGCGGGGCAAAACTGCTCAGAGTCTAAGATCACACCCAGGTTTAATACTTCAGGTTTGGTATATGAAGCTAAAGAACTAAGTTTCTCAACAAGTCATTTTTCTCCGAGTTTCTGTACCAACGATCAGTATTTCAGTTTTTTCATGAATTAATTGTAGAAACTTTTGCGACATCCACTGAGAAATATCTGACACACAGCTGGTTAGTCTGGTTAATCTACAGAGTCTTGAACCTCAGAAGGAATAGAAATGTGTAGCTGGGTGTCGTCAGCATAGCTATGAAAATTTATACTCTGCTTCCTAATGACATCACCTAGAGGTAGTATGTACAAAGAGAACAACAAAGGCCCTAAGACTGAACCTTGGGGGACTCCACAAAAAAACCGGCAAATTGTTTTGATGACTGATTTCCAAGTGAAACCATGAACTGTCTATTACTTAAATATGACTTAAACCATATAAAACTGTGCCCGAGAGGCCGACCCAGCATTCGAGACGCTGGAGTAAAATCTGGATCAAAGGCTGGACTAAGATCAAATAAAACCAAAATAGAAGGAGCGTCAATCACAATCAATGCTGTCTCTGTGCTATGGTTGGAACGAAAACCTGAATGAAACTTCTCATATAAATTATTTGACATTAGATACGTATTTACTTATACTGATAACAGAGAAAGAGGGCATTACTGATGTAGCTGGCCCCTACATCTGCTGAGCTACACCCTGTCGTATCAGGTCTATTTTATTTTGGAAATGAATTGCGAACTCGTCACAGATTTTAGAAGATAAATCATGATTAAACGCACTAGTTAGCCAAGTTAGGCTTAATTAGTTGGTCTATGGTGGAAAAAAGGATTTGGGTATTTTTTTGTGTCTTGTTTACACTGGAGAGATATGACTGTCTGGATATTTTCATAGCATTATTATAGACTGAGATCAGCTCTTTAAGAACATCATACTGTGCCTGCAGTTTAGTTTCCCCCAGTAAGCGCTCTGATTCATGACAATTTCTCTTAAGTTGGCGTATTCCCACATTCATCCATGGATTTCTAAGAGCGCGCAAGAGGGTCAAGACTTTCCCGTAATCTAGCACTTAGATCGGAGAATAGATCATTACAGGATGTTCGCTGAACTATTATAAACAGTTTTAAGCTTCTCAACTGTTTCGGAGTCAATGTGGTGTTAAAAAAGTAACTTTCTTCTTTACCTCTAAATTGATTAAAAGAAAATACAGAAGTGATCTGATGTGAAAACGTCCGAGATCTGAGGCACCTTTGTGTTTAAACCTTTAGTGATGACCAGTTCCAGGACGTGACCTAGCTTGGGGGTAGAGCTGCCCATGTGCTGCTTCAATTAAATGTCTCTAGAATTGTAATGAATTACTGTCTGAAGGACCATCGATGTGTGAGTTAAAGTCCACAGAAGTCCACACAGAAGGCTCTTATCATACTGGTAATAATTCTGCAATTTCTGACACAAATTTGCTATTTTGCTTGGGAGGTCTATATATTACAGTTATTAAGCGTATTAGGCGTATCATTAAAAAGGTTGATTGCAACGTGCTCAGAAGACTCGAATAGGGATAGAGCAAAAATACGGACCGTCTGGGGAGCCCTAAGGACGACTTTGAGAATGTTTCCCAGCGGTTGGCTGCTTAACCAGCAGACTGTACTCCAGAGATTTCCTGACTACTGGAATGGAGACTATATTGCACCAGAAGTGGGATTTAAGAAACCCTCATTCTCCAGCTCAGACACATATACATTGAGATGACCATCTATCTTGATGCCATACATAGCAAAAATGTACAGTGTGTTCTTTCCCATGAACACCAGACTGGGAAAACAAATAAGAATGTAAGAAGTCATAAATAACCCGGGGGGGGGTTTGTATTATTTGTTTTTAATGATGATTCCCATTCAGCTTCATCTCCACTCCTCACCCAAATAATCAAGTGCTACTGTATGCATCCAAGAATCTGGAGATAAAACAAAGCGTTGAGACATAAAAAGCTTTAAGACAGCTTGTAATATTATTTAAAATCCTCAATCTTAATCACCATTAGACATAATGCGTGTGGTCGGATTTCTATTAGCTCAGCCGCAAACACAAATAAACGGTCACTGAGATCAGATTACCAAGCTACAGTAGTGGGCCATTGAGGAAATTTGCGGTGCCAACTGGAACTCTGTCTGACCCTGCCTCGTCTTTGTATGTGAAAAGAACAGTTCATCCTGAATTGCACATTCTGATCTAAATGTAGTCAAATCTAAACACATTGCATGCAGCACAGTTGTCTCTAGCCATTAGAAATGTGACCAGCTTATTTGTACTTTTCTACTACGCAATTTCCCACGCTTTGTAATAATGACGTCCAGGGAGAATGCTAATTGGGGAATTAATCCAATCTGTGTCTGATGAAGTGCGTTTGGCAGCGGCGGTGTGTTGTGTGGCCCCGTGTTTGGGGAGAGAGCAGTGGAACAAGCTGGTTTGGCCTGGTGTGGGAAAACACGACAAACAAGCCAAAAACAAAACACTGGCAAAGTGTCGGTTGTTTTTCCAGCTGTGACAATGGAAAATGGCCTGGGAAATGAGGGCCAGCTACTGAATCATGATTTGCAAAGAAAGATAATTTTACATGTTATCACTGAGACAAGATAAGCATAATCTAAAACCCCAAAATTGACAGCTCACCCCTTTTGGAGAGCTGATAATTTTGGGGATTGTGTTTATAGGCCTGGAGAGACGAGAGAAGGCTGCATACTGGAGACCGAGGTTCAGTAGCAATCGGGATGCACTGGGAACCGCCTGGAGATGCTGAGGATCAGTGACATTGGGACCATGACAGGAAGATGTGTAAGTGATAATCCAATGAAGAGCTGGAGGGCCCATTAACAAAAACAAGTGGCGCCAGAAAAGACGGAGCCTGGAGCCCCCCTCGGTCCTTCCCGTGAGGAATAGCAAGTGGGACATGTTCATTGCGTTTATGCGCAAAATAAATAGGCAGGATAACACACGGACACCGAGAGACAGAAAAAGCGAAGGGGGGTGGGGGCGAGGGCGAGGCCTAGACTGTGAGAAGTTTGTGACAGTCGGCCTGGAGATGCAGCTGAGACTTGAGAAAGGTTCAGAGTTGAAGGACTCTGACGTCACAGCTACTGGCACATAAGTTTCCTTCTATTTTTTCTAAGGCTTCCCTTCTGATGTGGTTAAATCAAAAGCGTTATCAAACTGTTCTTTAAAAAAAAGAGACATCCCTACAAGAGCTTATTTGATAAGACTCACATGCACCCACTCAGCTTTCTCATGCTGGACAAGTGCAAAGACTCCAATTTTCACATTTGAAACATTCAGTTTAACTTTTCTCCGCAGAGGCCCTGAGCTAGCCGTCTCTGCAAATTTATTCTCGGCTTGAAGTGTTAAGTGGATGACGAGCTGTAAACTGGCAAACATTAGCTTTCCTTGATTTTGTCACGTGTGCAGAAGTGACTTATAATAGATGCTGAAATAATGGCTTCTGAAATGGATCTGCAAGCCTGACCAACAGGACTTGGCTTTCAGATACATTAATGCAGTAACCAGGGACATAGGCGCCCATGTCAGGGCTAATTAATGGGCCGAGTTAATGCATAATCCTGGAGCTGTGCATTCAGGGGGAACTCAAGGCTGAATAATGGAGCTGAGGTGCAATTACATTTGCATATTAAAATCTTTTCTGGAAAAAGAAAGTCAGATTAGGTTTCATCAACAGCAAGAGAGGTGGCAAAGGGACCATGATGCATGCTACTCGAAGACTGCAGACGAGGGGTAGAAACGGCTCTAGGATGTGCCAGTTTTAGGCTCATCGAACATACAAAAGCAGATAAGGAGGGGACAAGCAGCCAAGAAGTTTGGCAGCTGGTCAGACTTTATATATTTTAAAAAAAAAAAAAAAAAAAAAGTTTAGGGAACCAAGTTTGTGATGAGAGGGCAGACTGCCACCCCTGCTGATAAAACTCTGACCTCTAGTGGAGGAACTAAACCAGGCAAGCACATTTCCTCAGATCTTCTACACACTTCAGCGACCAATTAAACCCAACTACCTGAAACCCTGCACTTGCCCCTGCCACTTACTACCAACAGAACAGATGCACCCAGGTTTAGTTGGTCAGACTGTGGCTGGTTTAATTCCACAGATTGAGGTGGTTCTAAGATGTGCAAACAGTGACTGTCGGGTAAACCAGATTGTTCTGAATCTTTCCGTTAATCAAGCGTCTGAAAAGCTGTAAACAGCCAAGCTGAAGTCGAAAATGTGTTATTTACTGCAGTGATCAAAGAAACAAGACAGCACTTAACTCAAGCCACTTCGCATCAAGTTCTTCTACAATATCCCAATACTCCAGAGCACCTCTCACAATAGCTGATCACTGAACAGCAAGCATTCGGTGCAAGAGCCAGAAGAACTTCAGATGTGGTCAGAAGCACAGAACCAGAAGAACTCAAAGCAGCCGTACTGAGGTAGTGAAATTTTATTAACAACCCAATAATCAATGTAAAAAGATAAATATTTTCAGCATGCAAACTAATGCTACTCTACAATGAGCAATGCTAACTACACATCTTTCCACCTGAACCTGAGTCTGTAGGGAATGTATTATAAAATGATGCCATCGGTTTTAAAATCCATTGCTTATAGGAGGTTTGGTTAACAAAGAGTTTAAAACAGAAGAAAAAAAATATTAAGTTATGCACGCTCTCCTCGGATTCGCCTCGCAAGCTGGATGTCCTTGGGCATAATCGTGACCCTCTTGGCATGGATGGCACACAGATTGGTGTCCTCAAACAGGCCAACGAGGTAAGCCTCACTTGCTTCCTGTTAACAAAGATGAAGAGTTAGGGAAGCCACTGCATAGACAGTCCAACACACCGAGATAAGGGGAGCAGCAGGAAAACCTGCGCTCAGACCAGAGGTGAAGAGAAAAGCTTGCCTGAAGAGCTCCGATGGCCGCACTCTGAAACCTCAGGTCAGTCTTGAAGTCTTGTGCTATCTCCCTCACCAGCCGCTGGAACGGCAGCTTACGGATCAGCAGCTCCGTGGACTTCTGGTACCGGCGGATCTCCCTCAGAGCAACTGTTCCAGGCCTTTAGATTAAAATAAGACAGTGAAGTGGTTAAGGAGCGAAGGGGAACCGTCTTTAAGCCCTGTCGCTGAGTTCACTCACCTGTATCTATGGGGCTTCTTGACTCCTCCAGTAGAGGGCGCGCTTTTCCTCGCCGCCTTTGTGGCCAGCTGTTTTCGGGGAGCTTTCCCTCCAGTTGATTTACGCGCGGTCTGTTTGGTACGAGCCATGGTTCCTCAGACGCTGGAGAGTCAAAACACAAGGGAAAAAAAATGGTGTTAGTCGGAAACGGCTCCAGTTTCAGCCGCCACTAAAATCCCGGGGCGACTCCAAAAACCCGGGCTCGGTTACACTAGTCCCGATAAACTGGCGGTCACACGGGGTCACTTGTAAACAAGCCGACTCGCCCTCCAGCCCAGCGATGTGCTCGTTTCTCGCTCATTCCCAGCGGAGCGGACAGAAACACCGACCGAAACCCGGAGCTCGGGTCACTTCTGTAGCGCCGACAAAATGGCGGCGCGTGTACTGCTCTATAGTTCCCGGTCGAAACCATCACAACCGGCTACAAACCCGCCGGCGTGGGGGGCTCCTCCGGGGAAACCCAGACCACTTCGCTGTAGAAACACTCGGGGACGCTCGTTTTACCAGTAATAGCTGGCGATGTATGGACTCTGAAGCTACTCGGCTAACGCCACACCAGCGGTCAGAGCAGCGCTAACCGGTCTAAAGCGGCTAGCCGACAACACTCACGGAGGACACGGCGTCAAGACGAACACCCGGCTGGACATCACGACTACTGCTCGATATGAAAGAGGGCCACATGACGGGACGAGACGGTGCTGGGCTACCGACGACCGCTGAGCTCCTAGCCGGCCGTCCGGCTCAAACTCAAACGGCAACTTGCTCATTGTCTAAAATGGCGGGCAAAGAGGAGAAGAGCGCCGCCGCGGCTCCGGACCAACAAACACAGACCCGGAGAGGATCCCCACACCGACAGCTCGGCTCGGCTCCCCAGCCCGGTTAACAAACGGGTCCGAAAAGCGAAGAGATCTTAAACCGAAAGCTGAGTCGACTAGGAATCGCAGACAGCTGGTGTTAGTTAGCTAGCCAGGTACCGCCGGAGAGCTGTCGGGGAGTTACGGGTCAGCGTTTCACCGCGGAGACGCGCCTCCGCTGGACGCCGGACGAGCGCAAGAGCAGCCAGTTAAACACAACTCGAACCACCTCCAGTAAGACCCGGCTCGGTAACCCGGCTCGGTAACCCGGCTCGGTAACCCACCTCAGCCGCTGCGCTCTGGATGCCCGAATGTGTGTGAAGGCGACGGGGCGGCGTTTCGGGTATTTATAGCGCTGTTGGGACGCTGCCGCACACCAGCACCACGTGACCCGGGAGGCTCCTCCCACGCGAGTCACTGCTTAATATCACACGGGCATAAACTGATCCTCTGCCTGCGGGAACTTGATGGAGATTTTTATGCTGTATAGTTTGAAAATGTAAGCGCTAGTGTGGCATACGGGACCGAGGGAAGTGGGTAGTCCGTATGACCGGCTGCTTCGACTGGTGTGCAGTCCACGGGTTTCCCCATTGAATACGCTGTCAGGAGTGAGCCTTACACACATAGAAGCTATGATTAATGATTAATAATTAGGAGAAATAAAAAAACCTATTTAAAACGATGAAAACAGTCGCACAGCATGGTGTAATGAAACTCGCCATGTCGTCATCATTGTAGTGAAACTTGCCATGTCGTCATCATTGATCACCAGCACGCCTTTCACCTGGAAATAACTACAGGAATAAAAATAACTGCAGAACACAATAACACAGAATAACAGCCCCAGAGGGCGACTCATGAGATCTCTTTACTGTAAAGGGGGGTTTCACCTGCTGAGATGCAGGCAGAGGCATCCAGAGCGGCTCACTGTAGAGAACCGTGCAGACTGCCTTCCTCACAGTGGTGGTGATGGGAACCAGGGATCTCAGTCTTATGTACCACCCTAAACCCCCAGTGGGCCTACGTGTAGGTTTACATGTATATATGTGGTGTTAAAAGTGTTAAAATGGCCATAAATCCGGGGGAAAAGTTTTCATCGGGGACTATTTAGCCTTACAAGGTCCTGCGTGTACCCCCGAATTAAAGCCAGTCGATTAAAATGCATTTTCAGCAGAACCGCGATCAGCCCGCTATTTCACCCCACTTTCTGTCAGGGAGCTTTCGGGGGCGCCGTCTGGCTCCCACCGCCGCAGACAGCTCTGTAGGACAAAGCGTCTCACACCGAGCCTCTGACTCTGTTTACATCTCAGCCGTGTAGTTACGGGGGGCGTCTGAGAGGAGTAGCCCCGACTGGTTTTCCTGGCCTGTAGTGTTTGAACTAAGCACTGACGTATTTGCTTGTTTTCCGTGTTTTTCAGCCCGCCTCGCTCGCCTGGCGGTTCTCGTGTGCCGTGCCCGCCGTGCTCGCCGTGCCGTGTTCGAGGCTCCCGCCAGTTGCTGATATTGGCCTGGCAGCGGCGTGCGAGAGCGCGAGGAGAAGAGAGGAGCGGGCCCTCGCGCAGGCGCGCTTATTGTTTTGACTGAAAATGCCGTCGGTTTCGAAAACGGCGGCGAGCGCTTCTCCTCAAACCGAGAAACCAACCCACTATACGTAAGTAAAGTGAGCACTAAAGGTACCAGAACCGTGTTTTATTGACGTGTGGTGCTTATTTGACAGCGTGCCGTCTGACGGGCGTTTGCAGTGCGTGGTATTTCCACGTCCTCCGCGCGTTTAAATATGGAGCTTTTCCCTTTTGTAAATTCTTCCGAATGCGCGTAGCTCGCCTGTTTTCACGCGAGGGGGAAGAAAAGCGCCCCCGAGCCTCCGTCCGTCACCACACTACCGGGATGTGCTGGCAGCTTTGTTGAGCCAAAAGACACGAAAGTTTAAGCCGAAATGCCGCTGCTCGCCCGGAGCTCGCCGCTGGAGAGAGACTCGGCTCTGCCAGCGAGAGCAGCCAGTCGAGGAGCTCGCTCGCTAGGTGTAGCTAACAGGCTGGCTCGCTAGCCTGCGTTCTCTCCTTCCTCCGCCTCGGCCTGAATAGCTGCCACTACGCTGCTTACTTGGCGTACGCTGCCATTGGCTGACTGGAGCGGGCGTCGGAGATTGTGCGTAAGTTTTGTTGATAATCGCGAAATGCCCAGCGCAAGCTCGATCGCTTGTTATTCGGGACCCCGTGTTAAATCGCCAAGCAGACCCCCACATTAGTCGGAGTTTGGGCCGTAGGACCAGTTGACTGCCCCCCCGCGTGTCTCACTGTGGTCACTAGTACCGAATTTCTGCACGTTTCGGTGGGTTTTTTGAAGACGTGCGCCCCGCTTTAAACCCCATTTCGCGCTAGTTTGTTGTTCCGCGACATCACGCGCGGACTGTGAAGTGGGTTAATCACGGCTCGGCTCAGAAGTTCGGTTCTGAGAGGTTCTGTGACGTTTACTCGGCGTGTTTGTGTTTGTGCCGTTGGCGCCAAAGCGAAGCGCGCGCGGACTGTGCGTCTGTGTGTCGTGTGTTGACGCTGAACCTGACCTGCCGTTTTTCCCTCCTCCAGGTATCTGAAGGAGTTCCGGACCGAGCAGTGCCCGCTGTTCCTGCAGCACAAATGCACGCAGCACAGACCCTTTACGTGCTTTCACTGGCACTTCCTAAACCAGCGAAGACGGAGGCCGATCAGGAGGCGGGACGGGACGTTTAACTACAGCCCCGATGTGTACTGCACCAAGTACGACGAAACCACCGGCATATGCCCCGACGGAGACGAGTAAGTGGCTTCCGCTCTTCACTAACGCAGAGGCTCGGCGGGGGGTCGACCTGCGGGCAGACACCAGTGGTGCTGAGCGTGTCGTGTAACAGTGAGCTCGGCTCGGCGACGCTGGTTAGCTGGTCCAGAGGACAAGCTGCCGCCACCACGTCGGCCGTTTCATTACTGGCGCGCGCGTCCTCCGGAGCACAGCCGGGCTCGCTGGTCGCGGATGAGTGATGTGCTTTGTTTACCGCATGTGTAGCGAGTGTCGCACTAAAGCGTCCGCACGCGTTCCTGCGGCTGACGCGCCTATTGTTCTGAGGGAGCTGTAGCACACGCCCCTTCCATGAAGCGAGGAGGAAGCGCGGCCCCGCAGCGCCCTGGCCGGACGCGCGGCGCTCTCGGCGGCCTTTCTGGTGAAAACGCTCGCTGTTGATTTGACTGACACCTGCAAAGTTCGCGTGCCGCTTTCTTTCGCCTGAGCCAGCGCCGTCAGGGCGTCCGGGAGCTCAGCGGCTCCGGCACAGGCCGCGGCTACTGTGGCCTTTGTGCGGTGAAGGCCGGTCTGTTTCAGGGCTGCGTGGTCGTTTCTAGTTCGAGTGCGAATGGCCGCTGCCTCCTTCAGCCACCCCTCCCTTTCGGGGAAGTGGAGAACACGCCCCCTGCTTCCGGGCCTCTGATTGGCTCCGTCCTGCACGTAGGCGTTCCTCATTGGTCCGCGGCGGACGTGTTTACTACTCGCTGTGTTTTCAGGCCTGCTCGGCGCGCTGGTTCTCACACTTTCATACAATATCGCTGCTGTGGGAAGAAAACCTCGTACCTCCATTCTTCAGTTTTTGACATAATTTGAAAGTGTCTGTTACTCTTTACACTGTGTGTAAATTTTATGATGAGTGGCTTAAGAGAAATGACCCAAAATGACCTGGGAAAAATTCTGGTTCCATTGACTTACATTGAAAGTGAAGTATGTTTTTTCCCTCTCCTGTAAAGTTGCTGTTTTGGAGATGCAAGGCTTTCTTCCGACAGCAGCGATATGTTCATAATAAATGGTGTTGTTCTGCGACGGCATCAGATTTTATGTCTTAATGTCAGGCTTGAAGTTCTGTGCAGCAACACCAGTGCGAAGTCGATTCTACCTCCATTTATAAGCTTTTATTTTTCAGTGTTGAGAAACTCGCTGTTAATTCTGTGGACTGAAATTAGATTCGTTGAAGAGGAAGCCCTGAATAACTCTGTGGGGTGGAATAAGTGTTATGCCATGAGAAGAGTGATGTGTGTTGGGGGGTTTGAGAGGACTGTTTTGGTGAAGTAAAAGTCTGCTTTATGGTCCTGTTGGAGAGCAATGTGCCCGTTATCTGAATAAGAATATTCTGCTGAGATTTACTGTTTGTCTTTTGCAGTCAGAAAGCTTCATATAACTGGCTAAACTGGCTGCACTAAAAGTTATCCTCATATTAAGGTTCTGCATTATTGTTCATTTCATGCCTTCGTTAAATATTAATTACTTTTGCAAGTCGGTTATGATTAGAAAATGAAGCTGTGCTAGTTCGACACTGATGGGAAGAGTCTCTTGCACGTTCATTCGTCCAGTAGAAGCTGTCCTCTCGTGACATCACAGTCGTTGCCATGGCAACTGTTGCTACCTGAGCAAGATGCAGTTGCTATATTTGAGATTTTTTGGATATTTAGCTTTTTCAATATCAGACTGTAACCTGCCTGCGTGTGATTTATTATCTTGTCCCATTTTTGCTTTAGAGCCTGTTTTCTGGATTTTTCTTTGGTGCGTTTCTTAGTATGATTTGCTTCCTTTGTGCCTTCATAAAATCCCCCTTCTTGTCTGGGCAGCTTGCTCTAATCAGGTGGTCAATGTTTACATGCACAAGTGTGTATTTATGAGATATTTGTGAGATGGGCAGTATTTATTAGCAGAGCACAGTTGCTGAATTTCTGTATTGGGCTTTGGGCATGTTATGTATGTATATAACAGCACCATGGAGAGGGAGAATCTGAAAGCTACAGGTTGCATCTTTGACCTCCTGTTGCGGACCACGGTGCTTTCAGAGCACCGACAGTCTTTCAGTGTTTTGTGATATCAATCTTAAACTGATAATCGTCAAAGAAACATTTGTGTAAATCACAATGTCCGTCTGTGCATAGGCTACTCATGTGTTGCATGTTGGCTAAACAGCCAACTGGGGTGCTACATATATATCAAAATAATGGTTTTAGCAGCCCTTAAAAGAGAAACGCAGTTTTTTTTCCTTTGAAACGGAATAAAATCTGATCTATCATAATTTACAGGTACCAGACAAACAGAAGTAGTTTGTTAAGGACTTCTGTAACTCGTAATGCTGTAGGTACAGGTATTTCAAATAGCTTGCTGCAGCTCCATCTACAAATATAGTAAGAAACGCTGTAGATGGAAAGGGGCCTCTTCTGCAAGTGGGCTGATATTCCCTCTTAGTCGCACAGTCTCACTGCTTTTTCATCATGGGAGTATTGCATTATAACCATGTAGATAATCACTTTGTTTCAGTAGTTGTGATCAACTCTTAAGGCAGATAAGTTGATGAAAAATCATGTAGTTTATTACAGTGTGTTATGAACCATTTAACAACTAGTTATTCAGACAGTCTTTGAAATATTGGAAGAAACGTCTAAAATACTTGCTGGTGAGTGTTGTGTATATGAAAATGTTAATTATTGCAAGTAATTTCAAAACTTTAGTATGATAGTTTGAGTCTTGTAATTTAAAACATCTCTGTAGCTACTGCATTAATGCAAGGCGTTGAAATAGTTTTAAGACTAATGTGTTTGTAGGCCTACTTGCTATATATCTGTTAATGATCGCAGTCCATTTTATAGTGGAATAATGTACTTTTAGTGTATTTTTATTTTATTTTATTTTTTTGTACTTGAAACAAAAATAGTAGTGAGCCTGCTGCTTCCCATAAGCCGAAGGAAACGGGGTGGAGATTAATTCATACCAAATGTCCTGAAGTGATGAGTTTCTGAAATGTTTGTTTTTTAGGAGAAACATCTTGATTTGGTTCCTATATTCATCCCTGTTTGGGAACACAGATGGGCATATTACATTTACACTGACCAATAAACTGTGTACTAACAAAATGCCGAACCATTGTAGCTTGTGTACTGTTATACGCTAATGCCATGTGTCTGTGGCATTTCACACACTATTCCTGTTGGGCTAAAACCAACACTTGAATTCATTCACACACTGAGTGTGAATTGCCCGTCTTTCAGACACACCTTGGAGTATGAACTGCTCAACAACTTGACAGTTTAGGAGCTCATTAACTGTCAATTGGGAATATGTAGTCCATATATTTGCAAAGCTGAACTCCGTTGACTGTCAGTTATGTGGCTGCTGTGCTGGAGACGGGCTGTTCTACTCTATTACACTTAACACCTGTGCTGCACAATGTCACTTATAAAATTAATTGTTGTTGTAGTGTTGGCCTTCGCAATACTGATCTTGCAGAATGATAAAATGTGCAAGGGACAATCTGTAATCTGTTCCAGACAAGTGTTCAGTGGGTGTTTTGGTGAATCATGGCATTCATGTAATTCAACCAAAATAATTTTGAGCCAAAAAAGTCCAGGCCAGTCTTTAAGCATGTAAGACACCAGTTTACCAAAGTTTGTAATGTACTGCGAGTTATTTCACCGTAGTTATAGGGTACTTTGTTCATATCATGATCAGGATTAGAATTAGAATTGATTATTTATCAAAAACCAGGCAGCCTGTAATTGGATACTACAATAAAGTTATGATTTTGTTGGTTAGTTCACAGGTTTTTGTCATTAAAGAGCTCTTATTTTATTTATTCATTTAATAACTGATGTGTCCTAATAAATTCTTCTCCTTTCATGCTCATAGCTGCCCTTACTTGCACCGGACCACTGGTGACACAGAGCGCAAGTACCACTTGCGCTACTATAAGACTGGCACTTGCATCCATGAGACAGATGCCCGGGGGCACTGTGTGAAAAACGGCCTCCACTGCGCCTTTGCCCATGGCCCCCATGACCTCCGGCCGCCAGTCTATGACATTAGGTAAGGGATATGACTGCACTGCACATGTTCAAAAACCTGAGGATGTTTTGCAAAACGTAGCGCGTTGATTGGTGGTAGCACCAGGAAGAAGTTGGCATTTGCTTTCGCTTTGCAGAATTGAAGTAGTAAAATTCCTGTTTCTGTGGAGGCAGGGGATTTCTGCGGCTGCTTCTTCCATCATGTGATTTAAATGCTCTGCACACAGAGCGGACGTGTGCATTGTTTTGCTATGGTGTTTGCAGCTTCTCTGGAAATCCCTCCAGGCTTGACAAAGTTTTGCTGTTGGTTGGCACTTTGGTTGTACTCTCATCTGATGTGCGACTGAGACAAACCACAAACTGCAAAATGTGCCTGCGCTTTTCGTGACTTGCTTTGATTGTAAAAATGTAAACCTGCGCTTAACCCCATTTATGAAACTCTGAGAGTTTGTGACTTCTGTCACTGGGCATGCATGTAAATCTGGCCTGCAGCATTCTACCGAATGCCTAGATTCACAGAGAGTGAGGCTCACGGGTTGAGGAACAGAAAATATGAAGACATAGATATGCACTCTCGGCAGTTGCCTAGCAACTGGTATGTGGAAATCACTGCTGCATCCCTGTTTGAGGTTTCGCATCCAGAGCTCAGAGTTGCTGGTTCTGAATGCTCTCAAAGCTGATCTGACTTACTTAAGCCTCTTCACAGAGAGATCCAAGCACAGGAGGCTTTGCAGAATGGCCAGTTAGGCTCTGGAGAGGGGATTCCGGATCTGCAGCCGGGAGTTCTGGCCAGTCAGGCCATGATCGAGAAGACACTTATTGAGGACCCACGTTGGCAGGGTGAGCCCTAGTAACTCTTCACCTCCTGCGTGCACTTGGCCAAGGAGACAAAAGCCTGATGTGTTCAAACAGGCAAATATGAAGCCTGCACAAAGCACATTTTTGTAACAAGAGACATTTGCTTACCCCCCCCCCCCCCCCCTCTTTTTTTTTACCCCCCAGACACCAATTTTGTTTTGGCCAACTACAAAACGGAGCAATGCACCAAGCCCCCGCGCCTATGCAGACAAGGCTACGCCTGCCCCCATTACCATAACAGTCGAGATAGAAGAAGAAATCCCCGCAAGTTCAAATACAGGTAAGACCAGGATGCTGCTGTAAAGAGAGTAGTAATGCTGAGTGGTACTGCTAATGTTTAATTTGACAAGATGTTCCAAATGTATCACACCATCATTATAAACTGTCATTTATTAGATACAAATAGCAAAATGCACAATATAGAAATAAAACTAAACGTGCTGCTTGGCTACAAGGATGGTACTGTTTTATGAAATAGGATGTTATGGATTTCAAATTTCTGTTTTTGGTACATCCAGCATAAACATTATCAAATCCAGTGAAAACAAATGTGTGGCACCATTAGCTTAATGCTAACACAACACAGGAAATTGTATTGAGATGCTAGGGGAAATTAGCATTGTTTTTGAAGTGGTAATTTGGTGAGCAACTGCTTACAAGGAAAATATTTCTGCATCAAACACTGTTTCATTATTATATGGCAAAATAAAGTTCATGAAATGACCATTCTGAATGTACAATGATGGGCGATAGAAAGTCCTTGTCTTCTTTCAGCAGGCCATTATTGCTTGGCAACAATAGCATACTATAAATACACTATATTTCCAAAAGTATTCGCTCGTCTGACTTCACACGCATATGAACTTGAGTGACGTCCCATTCTTAATCCATAGGGTTTAATATGATGTCGGCCCACCCTTTGCAGCTATAACAGCTTCAACTCTTCTGGGAAGGCTTTCCACAAGGGTTAGGAGTGTTTATGGGAATTTTTGACCGTTCTTCCAGAAGCACATTTGTGAGGTCAGACATTGATGTTAGATGAGAAGATCTGGCTCACAGTCTCCACTCTAATTCATCCCAAAGGTGTTCTATGGGTTGAGGTCAGGACTCTGTGCAGGCCAGTCAAGGTCTTCCACACCAAACTGGCTCATCCACGTCTTTATGGACCTGCTTTGTGCACTGGTGTGCAGTCATGTTGGAACAGGAAGGGGCCGCCCCCCAAACTGTTCCCACAAAGTTGGGAGCATGAAATTACCCAAAATCTCTTGGTGCTGAAGCATTCAGAGTTCCTTTCACTGGAAAACGATGGGGCCGAGCCCAACTCCTGAAAAACACCCCCACACCATGATCCCCCCTCCACCAAACTTTACACTCGGCACAATGCAGTCAGACTATGCACAGACAAGCACCGTCTCCTGGCAACCACCAAACCCAGACTCGTCCATCAGATTGCCTGACGGAAAAGTGTGATTGGTCACTCCAGAGAACACGTCTCCACTGCTCTAGAGTCCAGTGGTGCCGCTTTACACCACTGCATTCAGTGTTTTGCATTGCGCTTGGTGATGTAAGGCTTGGATGCAGCTGCTCAGCCATGGAAACTCGTATGCTGTTCTTGAGCTGATCTGAAGGCCACATGAAGTTTGGAGGTCTGTAGTGATTGACTCTGCAGAAAGTTGGTGACCTCAGCGCACTATGCCCCTCAGCATCCGTGGACCCCGCGCTGTCATTTTACGTGGCCGACCATGGTACCACGCTGGAATTCACTGAGCTCCTGAGAGCGACCAAGCGACCTGAGTGCTCGGTTTTATACACCTGTGGCCATGGAAGTGATTGGAACACCTGAATTCAATGATTTGGATGGGTGACTGAATACTTTTGGCAGTATAGTGTATATTTCTTAGTGGAATAATTGTTTCTTGCTATTATTATTAATTATAGTTCAGCAGGAGGTAGTGTGCCCAAATGAAAAGGTGGGGGGGATTTGATGTAATGCGTAAAGGTGGTCTTAGCCGCTGTGATCTGTGACAGGTCGACTCCATGCCCAAGTGTAAAGCATGGTGATGAATGGGGAGAACCCTCAAAGTGTGAGAGCGGGGATAGCTGTCAGTACTGCCACTCTCGCACTGAGCAGCAGTTTCACCCAGAGGTAAGGACAGGGTGATCTGTCTTTTTCAAAGTGTAATATGTGGAAGACTATCTCTACCTAGAGCCTTTACCAGTGGGTGTCATTTGACTGAGGCCTAAATCTCTTTGCAGATATACAAGTCTACAAAATGCAACGACATGAGGCAGACTGGATATTGTCCGAGGGGGCCATTTTGTGCTTTTGCACATGTAGAAAGTAAGTGATTTGGCAAGGCATACATCTAAAAATGTACCCCAGTGTATGTCAATGTAGTCTCTATTGCATCTGTACAATACAGTTGATTAACACAGACAACAGCCCCCACCCTTTCCTCTGTAAAAACAAGAAAACTTGTCAACGCAAGTCATGCATCTACTGAACAGAAATATAAACAAGCCTTTTGGCTTTGCTCTCATTTAGCAATTTTGATTTTAAAAAGTCTTAGATTTTATTTCTAGACATTTCGCATCATCACAGGCAAATACTAATATGAGAATTCTGTTTCATGACCCACTTTGTTCTTTCAAGATTTCAGTAAAATCTTTCCAGCAAAAAGTGTTGTTTTATATTTTTGATCATTATATAATAGAAGCTAATAGGCAATGATTGTCCATGGTAGTCATCTGTATGACACTTATAGCCCACACATAGGTTGTGGAAAACTGTTTAGTATTCCTTTAGGAATTTGTGTAAAGGTTATGTCTAGTATTACATTTTCATTTAAAATATGAGTTTGTTTTGCTACTCAGGGATTCCGTCTACAGATGAGACCATGAGCACTCTGCTCACAGCGATGCAGTCGGGCTCTCAGGCCAAGCTGGGCTCCCAGCAGTATCCCGAGTGTCCCATCAGTGAGTTAGGTGGCACCACAAATTCCATCACCAGCAACGTGAGCAACAATGGCCAAGCAGCAAACGTATGTGATCTCCTGCCTGTGCTCACAGGGTGCACTAAGGGGAAGGGGGCATTTAGCCGTAGAGTCATAGCAGGTTAATTCAGTTTTTTCCATCCGCTGTGCTGCATATTTTGGTGTTTGCTCTAACATGCGATTCAACAGATCAGTTATTTAACAGCCATTTCTGTGGGGAGCTGGCTGTGCCACTAAAATGTGCAGGACAGGAGTCCTCCAGGCACCAGGGTTGGAAACCACTGGGTTAACTCAATACATTGCAGTTGTTGCAACGGCTCTTTTCTTATTATTTTAGTGGTGTTTGGTTCTATCAACTTATATTTCTGTTGGTTTGAGTTGCAGTTCTTTTTGTTTGTTGCAGTTTGTGTTTGAAAGGGGAGAGTTGTACAATGTGGGAGAGCATGTGCATTTTAATTGGAAATAGACTTGGATGAAAATAGCCGTTTCTGATCAGATTGAGCTCCCAAAGCACAGCCAGCACACTCTCTTTAATCAGTAAAGAAAGACAAAGGCTATGCACATTCGGCTATTTAGCCACTTCCGAAAGCCCTCCATTAAGCTCCTTTGTGCTTCTCTCCTTCAGGTGTCATGCTCTAATAGTCCAACTGTAACGCCAAGCTCAGGAAGCACCAGTTCATTGTCCCCAATTGGACCCATCGGCAGGCCCAAAAGCTTTACTAATGGTAGCTTATGTTCAGAGTCCACCACATCCAGTGTTTCCTCTCCGACGTCTAACTATCCCAAAGCTCCGGGCTTTGAACGCGAGGATCAGGTATTCCACGAATCGCTTCTCTTTCCGCTCTCTGAAAAGGCCTTTCCTCCAGGTCTGCAGGCGTGCCTGCATAGGGCATGACACATGCTTCAAGCCCTTCTGTCCTCTTTGAGTTTTGGTTCCTTCAGTTATTTATTGCCCATTCACTTATTTATTTACTTATGTTTTTCATTTGTTTGTGTGGTGCCACAAAATAACGTGTTAGTGCTTTGGCTTTATGTTGCTATTTCACCATTGCTGAAATTTTTGACAGTCTGTCAACAGTTGGGGGTACGCACTCATTTTTTCTCAAGCTATTTCAGACGATGAAATGTGTTTTTCATGCAGCAGATATAACGTAACAGTTCATAGAGAATATTATTATTTAAGGAAATCATTTTAAGTATGATGACTATTTTCATATGCCATCTTACATTTCTGTAAATATTATAAGCACACCTGGGTCATATTACAGTCTTTAATCCAATCCGAGAGTTCGCACAGATAAGACAGTGAGGTGTTCAGCTTAATAATAATGTATTTACTCATTACGTATGAACACATTTCCTCATTAATTTATCTTCATGTTCCTCAGTAAATAGTGGCACTCAGTTTACAGAATGGCTTGAGTTGCATGAGATCAAGTGATGGGATGTGCTATCTGATTTTAGGCAAAGAACCAGAAGGGCCTGTCTGGAGACAGTAATCAAAAGTTAATGGACCAAGACAAACGGGTAAATACACGTAGTCCTCAAGTACATTTTATACAGACGGCAAAATAAAAGCAGGTTTTATCAATTAATGCTAGTTTAGTAAGGTAAAACTGCAGAGCGTGCAGAAAATGGTAAACTCATGCTAAAGGCCTTCTGACACAGGTGTGGATTTGTAAATATGACTTGCTTCTGTCTACAGAGCCACAGTGGCATGTTCTCTGTGGTGAACCCACTTGCGTCCAGCATAACGTCGAGCATCACCTCAAGCTTGGCCTCCAGCATCGGCTCCGACAGCTCTTCACCCACCACCTTATCAACCATGAATGCAAAAGCCACCCCTTTCTATCCAGGGAGCAATACCGTTGAGTCAGTAATAGGTATGTGATAATCCCAAGTATAACTCCTCATCCTCATTGATTCATTCCTTCAGCTCTGGGTATGAATGTATTGGATATACTGCCAAAGCCTGGGAGATACGTTTAAGCTGCGCTGTAGCTGGTCTGAGATGATGGCAGCGGGGCAGTGCTTTTGGGTGACGTTCAAGGTGCTGGTCCGTGTGTGTGTGTGTATGTGTGTTAGCTCAGCTAAGGCTTTAGCAGTAGATTAGCAGCCAGTGAGTGCACAGAAGCTGTGGAAGAGCTGTGGCAGACAGTGAGTCAGCACTGTGCTGAGGGGTACGTATGGAGCTGCTTTCTCCTTTTAGCCATCAATGTCTGAGATCATTTCAGTTTTTATGTGGTTTCACCAACTGACAATCTTGTAGATTCTACTTGTGTTTTAGAAATAGAAAATGAGCATTAATGTTTGTGCCCTTAAGTGGTCTTAATGTGAAAGGTTTTGGGTTCTGATGTGACTGTTATCAAATGGTCTGTGGTCTGAACTGTATTCATTTTTGCTTTTCTATCTTTAGGGTCTGCACTTGACCTGAATTTCAGTGACATCAATGTTGCCTCCCTTGACAAAGAGCTAGAGGACCAAGACAATAATGGCCTTGGTTTAACAAGTAAGCAGTAATCATCCTTAGAAAAGTTGTATTGACGAACATTTGGCTATTATTGTTTTTCAATTCTTTTTCATTCATATCGTCTCTTTTTTTCTGCAGGTCAAAGGTTGTTAGGAGGCTCCGCGCCTGTCAACATTCCTGGCTCCCTGGCACGGTCTTCCTCTCTGCATTCCTCCTCCTCGCTGTCCGCCTCCCCTCTCAGCTCTCTGTCCCAGTCCCTATCCCAATCCCTGCTCACTGGAATGGCCCCTCAGCAGAACCAGCCACAGGCAGTCAAAGCTGAGCATGGCCTTCTAGGGACACCTACATCCACCCAAAACTCTTTAGGTAGGAATTGCTGAAGATCGTTGTGTTTACATCTGCTTTATGGAATGTGTATATGTCACTGTCCCAAAGAAGAATAAAATAAATAAACTTTGTGTGAAAGTGTCCTGATGAATGGACCAATAGAAATGTGCTTGGGATAAAATCTTTATACATTAATTTACATTAAAAGATTTTTTTTTTCTTCACTCTCCTGTCAAGTTGCTATTTTGGAGATACCAGTGCTTCTTTGAACAGTAATAATACATTGCAGAATTTTATACTTAATAAACAGGCCAGATAATCTCGTTCTCTTCAATTAATTGCCTCTCTTAAGCTGTTTTGTTGTGTTTTGTGCAACAGGTTTGAATGGCGGAGCCGGAAGCATTTGGGACTTTGTGAGTGGCAGCCTCTCCCCCAGCCCCTCTCCTGTGTTTAGCAGCCTTAGCTCCAGCATGGTCAGCTCCAGCAGTGCTGACCTGGGTCGCCTGCTGCGGGAACTGGACGAGGCTAAGCGGAAGATCAAGCAGTGGGAGGACGCCTGGCACCAGGTCAAACAGGTCAGAACTAAAGCTTGAAATGTCATCATTTCTCAAATTTGTCAAACTCAGATATGGTTCAAACTTCATGTTCAGGTTCCTTCTGAACACATTTTGTTTGAATGGATTTTGGCCTCATACCTTTTTTAATCTGGCTGGATGTCTACCATTGTCACCATGGCCAGCGGAAAACAAGTTTATAGAGACTAAAAAAATGTGGAAATTTACACAGCTAATAATTAGTTTGTTCATTTTTTTCCTTTATTTTTATTGATGATCTGAAAGTGGCTGGTAGCCGTTAGTAGGCACCAGCATTAGGAACGTTGAGTTTTATTTTGGTCTCTTGACTGGTTGTGATCTGGTTTGGGTAAGGTTTGTCCTCAGTGTTATTGGGATTCAAAACTTGGCACTGTCGGTCACCTTAAATCAGTTTTGATGCAAAACGTTCTTGCAGTGTCCCAGTCGGAACACCTTCTGCACTTGTCCCTGCTCATGAGTGCATTCATTGTGTTTTGATAGTTTACATATAGTTCACAGTGAGTCAACAAGGAAGGAAATGGCTTCTCTTTGAAAATGTTAATCATCCTGACTGTCTGGGCTGTTTATTGAAGGCATGCGAGGTGTGGCAGAAAGATGCCCAAGAGGCGAAAGAGCAAGCAAAGTCAGCCGAGGCAGAGCGGCAGCTGGCCGAGCAGAAGCGCGAAGACACGGAGCGCAAGCTCAAGGAGCTGCAAGGCGACTTTGACATGCTTTGCCGCTCCCCCAACATGCCTCTCCTGCGCAACTACGGGGACCTGGACCAGCTTCCACTTGCAAAGCTGCACTCCATTCAGAGCCAGCTGCGCTCTGATCTAGACCTCATAGACGGGGTAAGAAGGGCGCGGTCCCAGCCGACACATTTACCATGTCACATATACACACACGGCAGTTAGATCGGAGTTGCCCTCAGTAAGCGCAGCCAGGGCTACAGCATGTGCTTTCACCTCCATGTCTGTCAGCAGTGCATGCGTCACACTGAACAGTCCTGACTGCACTAACATGTGACTGATATGAATTCTTCTTTTTCTCAACACAGGTAATATATCAGCTTCAGTCAAAGAAATGTATAGTTTGCCAAAAGCATGATCGTTGCATTGTCCTGCAGCCTTGCCAACATTATGTACTTTGTGAAAACTGTGCACCTAGTAAAACAGAATGTCCTTACTGTAAGACAAAAATATTGAAGTGGTGATGTACAGCTATTCAAGGTACTATTTAAAGATATAGCCCTCTGAAGAACTACTAATACATATAATGCTTACAGTTTCTGCATAGCATTTTTGTGTTTCAGTATTTCATATAGTGATTAAAATGGATAGTTTTATTAGAATCTAATAAATGGTGTTTGACTGATATATAAATCAAGTACTTAAATGCAATACATGTTTTGTACTAGCTAGTTAATTCATTTTCAGCGAGCATTACAGTTTCCATAGAAGAAGAACCGTCTTGGCATTCATAATCTGATGGCCCTGATTTGACTGTTAAGTTCAGAAGCGTCAGTCAAACATCATCGTTGCTACTAGCTGTGTGAAGAGAAATTGATTTCTTGTTAAAAAGCACTTTGTTGACCTGGAAATTTGTCAAAAGGGTATTTTAGAAATTTTGCTTTAAGCTGCTTTTGTTTTTTTTTTGTTGTTTTTTTTTTTTTTTAACAATGTTTTTTTTCTCCCAGATACGCTAATGTATGAAGCTTTTTGTGTGTACTGTGAAACATAGTAGAATATTTCATATTTCTTACTGTTAAAATCATGATATAGTATATTGTTAGTTTTTGTATAAAATAGTACTAAATGGGTTACTACTTTTCATTGTTACTTTCATTTTTCAATCAGAATAAGTGCAAACTTTGAATGCATTTTAGGTATAACCAGCAGCTGTAATATCAGTAAGGCACATACTGTATGCTAAGGCATTTAGTAATTTCTCTGTATTTTGGTGATTTATTGAGTAATACGTTATGTAGTTGTTTAAAGGAGCACATGTGTTCTGAAGTCCTCGGAGACACGCTGACTTGCGTAGGACTTCTAGCCTTTCGGATATGTTTGCTAGAACGTGTCTAATTCTCGGCCACTCGCTCTCAAGTGCCTTGCCTAATAGAATACTTTAAGCGTCTGTGAGGAGCTTTAGGATTGTAGTGCAAACACCCACAGGTAGTCTGTGCTTGTGCAAAACGTTCTGCAAAGTATGTATTTCTCATTGCTCTCTTGTTCACGTTGTGAGCGTCTGCCGGCCCAATTCTACACAAAAGTGTTTCCTCAATATTGAATCGTGGTCAGTGCCTGTGCTCTGACACTTACTAAGCTTATGTCTTCTGTCCCCATTCCTCACGTTTCCAATGAGCAATGGTGCTTTTTTGGGTGCAGCTTCGGTATCCTTAGAAATGTTGAATCATCTTTGATTTAAACGTTTAGGAACATCCAAATCAGGAAATAAATGTGTGTATTTCTTTGATTTTTACAAATTTAAAACTGGCTCTCTTTTTACATTAGTTTTTTTTTTTTTGTAATGTTTAGAATTGTAGTGCTCTGTAGTGTTTACAGATAAACGAATCCATTGTGTTTAACTATGGTTTAAAATTTCTGTTTTCTTTCCAAATTCGACAGTGTAATGTGCTTAGGTTAATCTAATTGAAATGACCTACTACTGTGTTATCTGAACTAGATTTCTTTTCTTTCTTTCTCTCTTTCTTTCTTTCATTTGTTTGGTCCTTTAATATTACAGCAATGAGTTTGTGCGTTAAACAGTCAGGTACACACAAATGCAAGTTTCTTTGACATTGGGATGAACGGTTTACTTCTAAAGGGATAGCGATTCAGGATCTAAAGGCCCAGACCGAAGTAGTTTATTTCAGATCTCTGAAGAGCAGGAAGTGTATATATTGTTTCTCTTTGTCTTGCTAATTTTTGTTTTTTTCTTTTCCCTTTTGATTCTTTCTTCTGTGAGGTCTTTTCTTCAACGAGGTCTGTATGTAAGTCATGAGGCTCAGTACGCCGTAGAAAAACAATCATTGCATGTCTCGGTGTAAGTTGTGTTAACCAGCTAAAAGTCTAGATCACACTGCCAGATGTGTTGGTGTCGAGCTGCCGAGGCCAGGCGCCGAGCCGGCACCGCAGCCGGCAGCACGGAGGTATTCTATAGTTCTTTACAATACTTCAAAAGCTTTGAACTGTGTGATTGATCCAGTTTTACCTGAATTGAGGCGATGTGGAGTATGTCTGAAACAGTTGTTTTGGATCACACTGTAGTATTGTAACGTTTCGTACACTCTGGTGTTCAAGAAACTCTTTTGTGTTAGGTATTTCATTTTAGGTGTGGTTGACAGTTTTGTCTTTTTTTCGGATGTTAAAGGCTGTTGAGGGATTTATGTCCTCTTGTTGGGTTCCTGGACCACATTTGTAGGATTTAGATAAGGTAAATGATGCGATTGCTGCGTCTGGAATGTGGCAGGTAATTTACAGAGAAAAAGAAAACATGGACTTGACTCAAATGAACCAAAGTGTTAATGTAGTTTCTTCTTGTTTTCACTTTCCGAGTTCAAATTATAAATGATTTAGAATTACTACGACAGTCTTTTCGATGTTTGATTTGACAGGAAAACTATGCCAACTGCTTTTGCTGACAATATTAATGGGATTTAAAGCTTGTTTTGTAGTTTTACCAAAGACCTTTACTGTTTTTTCTTGTTTTTTTTTCCCCGGTTTATTTTTTATAAATATTTCATTTTAGCACTCAATTGGTTAGACGTCGGATTAAAAAAAAAAAAAAAAAAAAAAAACGAACAAAAAAAAAAAGACCAAAACTAGTACCTTAATTATACTGATCTGTGCATTTGAAATGACTCATGGTATAAAAGTCGTAGTCTTCAGCTTTTTTTTTTCTTTTTCTTTTCTTTCTTAGTTACTCAGTGAAAATGACAGTAATATACTATTGAATTGGCTGTTATCTGTAGTGAAGGAATGTCATGGATATGAATGAAATTTGTGTTAATATTCTTAAGTGGCCATATGAATTAGTGCTTATTTGAAGTATATCATTTCTTTTTTATGCTAATAGTACTTTATAGTAAAATTCTTAAAATCAGTTTTGAAATATTAGTGGTTGTGCACTACTTGTATGCTGTCAGGAATTTAAGAGTGTACTTGGACTGTAAGGTGCTTTCTTTAGTTTCCATTTGACTGGTGTTCATCACTGGTGATCCATGTTTTTCGAAATACCTTTTCTTGTGTTAAAACTGTAGACCATGGTTTTGTGTGTGTGTATATGCATGTTTTATATTTATATATATATATATATATATATATATATATAACATGCATATACACACACACACGTAGACCAATTTGTTGTGAAGTTAAAGGGGCTCTTGTATAGCTCGTAATGGCTGATGCAGACAGTGGGCTTTGTTCATCAAAAGAGCATTGAAATCAAATTTTGGCCTTAAATTGCACTTAAATTGGCCGTTTTTGCATGTCGTATTATTGAATCACCATGCTGTGTGATTAATTCACGTGTTTGTGGTTATATTTCAGATTGCTACTAGTTGGTGTCTTGCGGAAATTATACTCGTGTAAGAAACAAAATGTTAACAAATTTGTGCCTTTTGTGTAAAAAATCTGTTTGTAGTATTTGATTAAGTGGCTGTCTTCAAAAATGAGCCAAATTTTTGTGCCTTGGGACATTTTCTTCCCGTACTCCTTGATGTGCAGGTGTCCTGCTGTAGATTTCTACACATTTTTATTGTATTAATGACTACTTTCATGCCTTCATCTTTTGGGAAGGTGCAGCTTTAAGCTTCCCGTTACGAATAAGAAAGTGTCTCGTATTGCTTGCGCGGACACTTATTGGCATGTTTTTCAGTACAAATAATGTATTGCAGAAAATGATCACAGCATATTACTCCATTTGGATCATTTCAAGTATGACATGATTAGTCAGTTTCCATCGCCATGGTGATTTTCTACGTTGATGCATTTTTGTCGTGACTGTGTTAAGGACTAATTTGTCATTGAAGGTGTTAGTGGTGAGACTACAAAAAGCAGAGAGTCAACTGCAGCATGAATGAAGACTTCCCCCCCCTTTGTCATGTTTGTAGTCCCCTCACTCTAAATACCCCTACGTCTGTGTCAGCCATCACTCCTTCTGTTCTGTGTTAATAATGCCGATAATAATTCTACGTGAAAGGCCAGGCAACTGTTATTAAAGAAAAGCACCGAGTAGAAAAGTTTGTTCTTTAGCGATGTGTAAATTAACTGTAATGGAGATGTACCATAATGCTCTGCAGTGGAATAATCTTTTTTTTGTGAATTGTTTTCTTTTTTGTTTGTTTGTTTATTTTATTTTCTATCAATATTGTGATTATTGAACCTGAGGATTTATGCAATCTTGTACATACATATGTATGAATCTCAATCTGGTTAAATTTAGCAGGATAGCTAGGAAAAAATAATACCTATTACAACTGTAAACATTTGTAGAAAACGGACAAAAAAGATGGCAGAATTGGAACCGCTGTTCCATTGTTCAAGTAATGTTATGATTAATCCAACATGGAAACCCTGAATATTGAATGTACCGTTCAAATTAAATCTAATATGGGTCACTGGAAAGGAAAGAAAATGGAGAGCAGTTGATCTATGATGTAGCACTAGTTTTGTGAATTGCGATAAATGACAAATAAATTTTTAAGTTAAACACAAATGCAGTTTTCAAGTTTGTGTATTTATCAATGTAATGATTAGATGGGAATAAGAGATGTATTTTCTCAGGGCTTTACAGGATAACTATAGAATAAAGAGATGTCCGATTTTCAGAGGAAGCTGCAGCTCCGATTTATTTCCTTGAAAGGTCAGGATGAGTGACCTTTTATAATGAAGAAACATATCCCTTATTTTGGTACAGTATGCATTGATATATAGAACAGCTTATATTCTAATTAGTGTTTAACTATACTATACAATTTACTGTCAGTATAATACTTTGTGTATGTGATGTCTACACAAGACCTTAAAACATTTACTCGGGTTCTCTTAAATTTATGGAGGCTTCTTCATGGAACAGTTGAGTGCTTTGATGGAACATAAGACCTGAATGGATTTTCATCACTAAAAATTTAAGTAAGACGGTATTATTTATAATGCATAATCTTTTATTCATAGTGTATCATTTAAAGTTGTTAACACTTGTGTACACTACAGCAGTTATGCAATGGTTTACAGAATTCATGGAATTATTTTTATCATATTGGGAATTAAATAATTTTTGATCTTTAACCTGGTGCAAGTGTGTTCTTTTCACTGAACCTAGTGCAAGTGTGTTGCGGTTTCATTTAGACTTAAAGTTGACCAAGAGGAAATCGCACACTGCAAATAACAGTTTCTGTGATAAGACATCACAATAGACTTGTGCTTTGGAAACGCAGAGTTGTTTTAATATAAACCCTGAAGTATCCAGAACTGTACAGAAGGCAGAAACCGGCCTTAATTTCCATTCAAAACTGCCATTATGCACACATTTATACATTTTGCATTAATTAACAAGATAATTCACTTGAATAAACAAGGAGTCAAACTAGATCTCAAGTAATTAAAAGATACAGAAAAAAATACGACTCATAACAACTGTGCGAGACCTGGTTGACCACCAAATCTCACCATCAGATAAACGAGTTGGTGCTTAAAGCTTTCATCTTTGAGAGAGAGGAGAAAATCAAGCTCCACTCTTGCCTCAGATCTGTAAATAATCTAGAGATGTTTCACTGTGAGAAGACAACTCATTGCTATGAGTCTTAAAGGAGGTGTATTTGTCAAGAAGCCATTATTGATCAAAGCAAATGGGTAATTAATGTCTGTTTTGAAGGGTGGGCTCTAACTGAATGCATATTTACTCTTTGCAGCAAGATAAATATCAAATTGATGTATTGATACATAAATATAAAAAACGTGTCTGAATGTTCTGACGCTGCAGTGAAGGAATCCAGATTATCGTGGCACTACGATGTGTCAGCTGTCAGGAGTGAAGGCATCAAACAGGTAGCACAGTAACTTCCCTGCCTGCAGTATAAAGAAACATTACACTTTCAGTGGGAAATATAATCCCGAGTGAGGCGTCTGATGGTGATGACTGTGTTCCTTGCCTCGTTTTTTGAGCTGGGGTGCAGAAGCCTTTTCCTCACTTCCTCAAAGTCTGGTCCAGCTCTACAAATGCTGGAATGCAGGCAGACAGATCTGTTAAGAGTCTTGAGTGTAAATGGCACGTTAAGCTTTGCAAACCCACAAAGAAAACCAGTTTAATATCTTTAGTAATGCTTAACAGTCAAGCAGGTTGATGAATGTTTTTTCTGCCTCAGTCAAAATTGTACCTTTCAAGAATCAAGCCAAAGCATGTTACAACGTTGTCCATTTGCAGAGCGAGAGCACGGACCCTCAGACAGAAGTGTTTCCTGGGTAAAGATTGAAAATCACAAGAAAAATATAAACACAGTTCACACGCTGATTCATTTTAATATAAACAAGTGGGGAGGGAGTCCACTCACATTAACTGCTCCACCAGCAGGGGGCCTCAGTAATTCAGATAGGTGTCTCCTTTGAGCCTTGTCTAGCGTAGACATCCTCCCGGCCACCAGGTGGCAGCCTGTCCTCAGCAGTTGCTCCAAGAGGTCCAGGTGAAGGGGCGGTCTGCTCAGCTGGAGCAGACCGGAGGGCATGAGGAGGCAGGTGGTCTGGCAAAGTGCACTGCGGACTGAACACCCCACTGGCACCGAAACACAAACAAACAACATAACTGTCCTGTTCAGCTTTACAAAGTTCACATTCGACTGATTAAACAAACAACCGGTCTCTGAAAAACATCACAGATTAATGTTCAACCTGAAACTGTAACATTAATCTGGTTAGATTAAGATTTTTCAACCTCACACATGCAAAAGCCTTCTATGCCCTCATGTTTCATGACTGATGTTTCGGAGCAGCACGGACCATCTGGGAATATCGTCTTTATATCTTGCCCAGCTTTCTGATAGTGGAGTCAGTATACAAAGGTCATTACTTGGAAATCATACTATAAACATCATTGCAAACCCAAGTAACCATGATCTAACAGTGAGGAATGTGTCAATAAGTGAGCTCTCCAGATAACAAACAGGAGATTTCAAATGCTGTATGCCAGGTTAGCTCTGTCTGGTGGGTCTGTGGCGCATGGTTGATCACAAGTTCTCCAGAAGAAAATTTTTGCCATGTTACCAGCATAGTAGTGTGTGTGGTCAACTTTGGTGGTTATGCAGCGCTTTACAGAATAACAGAATTATTTTATTGATTTATTTATTTTTCAGTCTATTGTTATTTAAAATAGTTCTGTCTTTCATCTTGTGAGACTGCGTTCTATTTTTCTACCCTCTTTTCCTTTATGTGGTATCAGAGCAGTTTCATTTAGCTTATAAGCTGACCAAGATAAAGTTTTGACCAAGATACATTTTTCAGTTCCTTTCTAATTAAAGGAATAAGGGAAATTACATGATTGCCCATGGAAACCAGTGGTACGTTACAGATGCAATCTACAGAGATCAGGTTGGAAAACACGATTATTCCTTTAACATTAAAATGATTGTAAATGAAACTTGTCATGAGTTGCAGTAATTAGGGCTGAGTATTGTTCAAAATATTTTGATACCGAAACCTTGACTCTGATTCCAAATCCTGAGGAATCTTATTCTTGATGCCTTTTTTAAAATCACTATCTGAAAGTAGGCGTGGCTTAAACCAGAAACAAGTGAGAGATGCTGTAAGTGGGTGTATTTACTGACCACAAATGATTACAGACTGATGGGTCTAAAAAGCTCTGAGGTTCACAGCATTCAAACAGAATGCATACAGACTCTCATAGGTGTAACCTAGTACTAAATAACAGTTTCGTGGTACTCGCTGTTGAAGTTCAGTCGAAGTTCACCATAGATGCCGTTGTGCACTGTGTCAGTGCCATAGCTGGCCCTCCACAAGTCTTCTGCACATGCTTCAGCAGGGTCCTCAGGGTCCAGCAGCTCCAAAAGCCTCTTAACTGCATTCACTCTCTGTAGGCATAAAGCCAGCGCAGGGCCAGACTCCTAGTACCTGAAAATCAAGTACAGACCATGACAAAATTATTTGTAAAGATAGTTTTGCGTAGTTTCATGAAATGCTTTCTTCTAGTTGTTCAAATGAGCAGTAAGAAGGAGAATGACCTGGTGCTCTTGGGTCAGCACATCTGCCATCTTTGAGTCAAGCACAAGCACTCGCAAGCCCACCAGAGTGAAGCTGTTCTGCTGGATCTTGCTGAGGATTTTGTGCAAGCAGTGTCTCCAGACGCCGGGTTTGAAGAGTGCCAGAGTGAGAAGAGGCTGTGGGCCTGCAGAATGTAGCAGTGCGAGTCGGAGAGACAGCCATGAAATATGCTCTTTGTCTGAATAAGTCATCACTTACCCTCTGTCATGCAGCTGAAGAAGGACTGACTTTTGGAGCCTGAAATTAGACAGACATTGTCAGCGCATTGTGGGTAGGAGGTGCTTCATCGGATGGCATTTTCACAGATTTTTGCATATAATAGACATACAGTATAGCTCAGTGGTAGGAGAAATTTCAACCTTGTACAGCTGCTGTGATCTAGAAACAAGGGCACATGCAATTATTTCAAAATCATTTGCCTTGTCCTGAAGGACGGGGAGGAAATGTAAAATTCTGTTTTCTCAGTTCAATTAACTTCTTATTCAACTGGCTATTAACTCAGTTATTGATCTTCACAAGTTACACAGTTATGACAGCAAGGAATTAAAATGTGGGTCCACATATGGGTCTTTGATGTTTAAAGGGTTCACATGTGAGTGCCTGAAGGACATTGATAATGAACATGTCCATATTTGATGCTCTGGGCAGCTTTGAAGCTGAATCTTCACCTGGGATCAACACTGCCTCAGTGAAGAAGAGGGTGGCTTGTCTGTAGGCCATTTCATGGGTAGGCGACATCAGTGCACTCAGGTTCCCTGGGTAGTCTTGTCACAAAAGCCTCTGCAGAGTGCCAAATGCCTGCAGCCCCCTAAGGGCACAGACCAGGGCTGGGGATGACGCCAGGCTTGCCACACTGCTCTGCCACAGACGGTCACCGACCTCGAAAGGGCTCAGCTCCTGAGCCTGCCTCAGGGACGGCGTGGGCAGCCATTTCAGTGCCAGCAGCTCAAATCTCTCCTCCCTCGCTCCTCCTGGGTACATTTGAACAGTGGACATTGTGATCTCCGAAAGAGCAAATAAAAGCGTCAAATAACAGCACAGAGCAACAACCAAATACGCACTGTAATACTACTACAGGTTTACCTTCACACATTTGAAGTGACATAAAAGGTGTCTGTATATATCTCAAATGAATAATGTTCACTATTTTACATCATTTTTACAATGTAGATTTAAAACTCTGTGTTTTTTGCTGATATTTTAAGTACCACATTTGAAATATGAAGTATTCTGGATATTTCTTTTATATATTTAATTCTCTATATCATATATAGAGCTTTCTCCATTTCTGAAAAGTGATTCCACACTTTGGAAGTGATTCAAACTGCGAAGCATAGTTAATACGCACTCAGAGAAAACACTAAACTCTGCAGTCCCTCTTGGATTGGTGTCACGGTCACTTAGGAAGGATCTAGGGATGTAAATTATTAACCAATTAACTAGGGCTGACATTGTTTTGATATTGTCATTGTTTTGATCAAAATTTCAATTTGGAAGACCACAATTTTCAAATCACAAGATTTACTTTTTTTGGATCTAAACATGAATGTGCTGTGTAGATAACACAACCACAACTAACAGGCAGTCTAGAGCGCTACGTTCAGCATTCAAGGCTGAAAAAGTGTCTATGTTGGTTTTCATGGGCAGAAAAAAAAGAGCTCGCTCTGGACCTCAATTTATAGAAAAGCATCACAATTCAATTCAGTTACAACAGCAATTAGATATTTTCTCCAAATTGTTTACCTCTATGATTAACCAGGAACCAACAACTAAACAACTGTTCAAGCAATGCTATTAGTTTAAAATCAATGTCATTTTTGAATCGCAGACATAAAGGCGTTCTGGTAGATAGGTTTACTGAAAAAAATCATGCAAGCTGGGGGAAAAAAGTGGTGCTCAGGACCTCTTTTCCAGAGGACGATAGCAAAAATGTATTATAACAAAAGCAAACATCTGCGACTGATAAGGCTGATAATGTTTTCCAAGGGAAAGTGCATAGAGAAGTGGGAGGAGCTCACACACTAAATTATAGAGAAGAACATGGCAGATGGCTTTTCAAGAATTAGGTACACACAACCAAAATACATATATTACAGTCATTTCATCAAAATGAAAATAATTCTGAACATCTTTTAGCAGTCATAATGTTCTTATGGACGGTATGTTTAATACAGCTTATAATGGCTGTCTACTTCATATACACACTTATGTCTGAGCCCCACCTATCAGCTCTAAGTTCCATGGGTGCAGCATTAATACAGAAATCAGCTGTGTGCTCTCATATGCATGTACTAATTACTACTAATACTTTGATGGGTTGCGTCCTTGATTTTAGGCTTGCTGGTTAATTTGTATTCGGTAGTAGGATCAGTAGTAGGACTTTTTAAATCAGCCTCTGTGCACCTGCTACACCTCCTCTAATGACTTTGTGAAGCAGACTTATGCCCTCCTCCATAATGTCGTGACCGGTCAGCGTGAGAATCACGATCTGCTCCGTCTCACTGTGGTTGGACAGGATCACGTGGCTGAAGTCTGGCAACGTCCATGTAAGCCCACCTACAGCATATAAATATGTTATTTGTTCTCCATCAGCTGTTACGCTCAATGCACAAAAGTACACAAATTAGATTCATGCCAGTGTATTTGTGTACAAAGGAATTTGAGGAGGTTCTCTTTGTAAGGCACAGCATGGAAGCAGAGATCTGGAGCTAGTCGAACATCACTTGCCAGTCTGGCATGGAGCAGTCCAACCAAGCCTTTTACTGCAATCTCATTCGTCAGACCTTCAAAAAAAGGAAAAAAGGCTCTCAAATCACTGTGGAACTTTTACTTACTGGACAGAGCTTATAGTAATTTAGTTATAATGCTGCTATAGTAGATGAGTCTTGCATATACTCACTGAAAATGCATAATGATACATATCTCTGGCCATTACTGCCACTATGTGTAAAAAAAAAATTTTTTTTAATTGTTCCTTGTTAAGCTATTAATCAAATTGAAAGCAAAACTAAAGTGTGTTCTACAAGGACCTTTCAATAATCTCCACTCTTAGTTACTGACTGTCCATTTTGCAGCTTAGCAGCTGTAACCAGGCTTGACCGTTTTGACAAGATTTCAGAACGTTATAATATGCTGCAGTGTTGAACGTGGCTACTGCTAAATCAGACCCCTGATGTAAAACGTTTTCGCCAGACTGTTTGCTTAGGGCACAAAAGGCCAGTGGTCCTCTGGTATTTGGTAGTTTGATAGTAGACGTCCCCTACTATACTAAAGTTCTGCAGAAATATGCTCCTGCAGCATGTTTGGCCCCAGATTCGTTTGAGTAGATTGTAACTAAACAATGAATATTGCTTGGGAATAAAATAAATAAAATCAAAATTTTAGAGGAATTAATCAAATACGCTTAGGATTACATTTGAATCTATTAATGCAATGCTAAAAAGTGGTTAATTGGTTAATTAATTAAGAGTTCAGAAAAAAAACAAAATACACTAAATCGAATGGCCACTACGTTACGTACACCTCCTTGTATCTCTACTCACTGACCATTTCGTCAGGTCCTTTTCATGTAGGTGTATTTTGTAGTTCTACAGTTAGACTACAGTCTATCTGTTATTCTGCCTACTTTTTAGCCCCCTTTTAGCCTGTTTTTCAATGATCAGAACCCCACAGCACCACCACAGAGCCGATATTATTTGGCTGGTGGATCATTTTCAGCACTGCAGTGACACTGACGTGGCGTGTTATGTGTACATTGCACTGGGTAAGACACATCAGTGCTGCTGGAGTGTTTAAACACCCCAGTGTTACTGCTGAACACACTATGGAGCAGATGACCTACTGTCTCTGACTTTACATCTACAGGGTGGACCACCAAGATAGGTGAGGTTTAACAAAGTGGATAGTAAATGGACACAGTGTTTAGTGACTCAAGCAGCACTGCTGTATCTGATTCACTTACACCAGTGCAACACACACTAACACGCCACAACTACGTCAGTGTCACTGCAGTGCTGAGAATGAACCACCAACCAGCACTCTTGTGGTGGTCCGAAACAGGCTTAAAGGGACCTAACAAATGAAGAGGCCGGTCGGTGTATATATGCAAAAGTATGTGGGTACCTTACCATCACACCTGTACGAGGTCATTGGACATTCCATTGCAAAACCATCGGCATGCCACCACTTTGCAGCTATAACAGCTTCCACTTTTCTGTGAAGTCTTTTCAGAACATTTTGGAGTGTATCTCTGGGAATGTGTGCCCGTTTAGTCAAAAGATCATTTGTAAGGTCAGGCACTGATGCTGGACGAGAAAGCCTGGCTTGGAATCAACGTTCGGTTTTGTCCCATTGGTGTTCAGCGGGGTTGAGGTCAGGACTCTGGAGTTCCTCTACACCAAACTGATCAAACTATGTGTTTATGGACCTTGCTGTGTGCGCTGGTGCACAGTAGTGCTGGAACAAGAGAGGGCCTTCCACAAACTGTTGCCACAAAGTTGGAAGCATATAATCCTTTTAAGTGTCTAAAATGTCTTTGTATGCTGTAGCATTAACTTTACCATTCACTTTACCAAACTCTGAAAAAGAACCCCTGACCATTATCCCTTTTCCACTGGACTTTTCCATTGGCACTGTGCATTCTGACAGGTAGCATTCTCCTGGCATCTGCTAAACCCACATTCGTCCATCAGACTGCCAGATAGTGAAGTATGATTAATCAGTCCTAGGAACACATTTCCACTACTCTAGAGTTCAGTGGTGGCGTGCTTTACACCACTCCAGCTGACACTCATCAGTGCGCATATACATAGATGTATATATACACATCTTAGGCTTGTGAGCAGGTGCTCAGCCATGAAACTTCATTCCAAGAAGCTCCTGATGTACAGCTTCTGTGCTAATGGTACTTTCAGAAGCAGTTTAAAGGTTAGTGAGTGATTGCAACAGAGTGCTTCAGCACTTGGCAGCCCTGTTATGTGAGTTTGCGTGGTTTACCACTTTGTTTCTGCACTTCAGTTTCACAATAAAAGCTTTTCCAATTGACCAAGACAAAGACTTCTGGCAAAAATGAAATCCTATCACAGTGCCATATTTAAAGTCACTGAGCTATTTAGTACAACCCATTCTACTGCCACTGCTTGTCTATAGAGATTGCATCACTGTGTGCTTGATCTCATACAACTGTTAGCAATGGCTGTGACGGAAACTTCCAAACTCAATACTTCGGAGGGTCCACATACTTTTGGCCAAATATTACACATGATTTCTCGTTAGGAACGTGGAAGGTGAGGACTGCACTAGTAGGCAGACTTCCTGTCAAATATGATTTTGCATTACTAACAAAGCTTGGAACAAAACCAAAATACATGGCCTTCCGTTAGGATGCTGGGCATAGAAATAAGAGCTGCACCTGTAGACAGGCTTCCACAGTGGCGCAGTGCATTTTCTTTCTTCAGCAGCAGCACCAGGCAGTGAGAGTGGAGCTCTCCATCCAGAAACACCATAGGTGCGTGACAGAACGCTGATATCTAACATGACCAGAAAAGAGGTTCATGACAAACACAATCTCCATCACTGTCACTACCTTCTCTCTAAGATCCATGGAGCAAAGCATTCATGAGACGTTTACTGCGGGTGCTAAAACCTGATTACCTGATTACCTGCTCTGAGGCGAGGCCCAGAGATGAGGCTCGCTTGCTGGAGATCAGTACTCTCTGTAGCCCCACTAAGTGGAAGCCTCTTTTTGCACATACAGCTGTAACAGCACAGCAGAACCACTGGAGATACAAGCAGGAACACATCGCCTAGGAAAAGAGGAAGTTGAGTTGAATAGTTAGAGGCTTAGACAGAGTCTATGACAGTGTTTCCTAAGCATAGATGCCTGTCCTTATCATTTTTTTAATAGTGTCTTAAGCTTGATTCAACTCATCAGCTTATAACAACCCTTTCCTGAACTGAACTGCAGGTATTACGACTAACTACACAGATGGAGTACTCCGAAACCAGAATTGGGAAATACACTGAAAAATACACTAAAGAATACACTTATTCATCAGGTATGGTACACCTATCTTCCACCTACACTCATAAATGATATCTTCCATATAAAAGCACTTTGTTAATTCCAAATTATTCCACTGTTAGATGTAGTATATGGCTGATTACTGACTGTAGCCTATCCTCAGAATGGCTACAGTGAGCAGTCTTGTGCTCACAAAGTGCACTTACACTCTCCAGCCACTATGCTGGGAACAGTCATGCAATTATTTACATATGTGGCAGCAGTGCTTTCTTTACCCACATCATTCAAGACCTTAAGTTACATTCACCTCAAACATCAGAATACGGAAAATGTGATATAAATGACTTTGACTGTGCATGGTTACTGGTGCCAGACCAAGAATGGAGTGGTTTAAGTATTTCAGGAACTGCTGATCTCCTGTGATCTAGCAAACTGGCAAGTGTATATTCTGGGCCATGACTCAATTTCTTTGCTATACATGCATACATAGTTGTAGTAGAGATATGCAGCAATACTAGCAATTGCCACAGCTTTTTTGCATCTGACGTGATAAAGACAAAATTAAGAAATGCTCTTCCTACCTTTCACTGTGGCACAGAGAGCTGCAGCAGAAGAGGTTTCAGCGTTAAAAGCTCTGTCTTTGTCGTCACTACAGCTCTGTTTCCTGTTGGCAGCAAACACGTTCAGGAGGTATTTCAGAGTGCTTTTGTGACCCGTAGTAACATTGAGAGCTTTAGGATTTATGGAGCTACTTACTGTTCTGTTACCATAAGGCCAGTTTTTGGCACCCTCCCACCAAACCACACAGACAAACCCAAGTGCACCCGGCTGGCCATTCATGGATAAAGGAGCAGGGGCTGATTTTGGTCATGGCAGTAGAGGGCACTGACAGATACTGGGTCAGTTTTCCAGGCCAACTAGGGGTCTGAGGGCCCAGTTGTCTCCTGCCAAATGGAGCTGGCGTATGTTCCACTGATAGCCAGAGTGAGCATTGGCTGATGGGTTGACTCCCATCCATGCCCACCTGTCACATGCCCTGCCAAAAGGAAGCTATTTCACTACAGATCACTGCAATCTCCTAATGCCATAAATGTCTCTAAATGTAAATAAAATGTTTTGGCAGTTTTAAACTATCACTATACACTAGTATTCAAATGTTTGGAAACAGTGTTAAAAATAAATAAATACATGATTATGCTGCAGATACATGTACTGTATGAATGATTTTATTACACTGCTCTTAACAGATTAATGGAGCTGTGGAAAATTCTAAAATGATTGAAAAATCTAACATCTAACATCCAGAATGCCTCATATGTGAAAAAAGGGTGATCAAATGTTGAGGCAGAACTTGACAAAAATGACTGTTGATAATTACAGTGTACAATTTACAGTACATTCCTGGAAATACTGAATTGTCTAGTCTAGTGTCCAATACATACTGTAATACCTACACTATGTTATTACTGTATATAAAATAATACAAAATATTAACATAAGTGAATGCAAACTTTTAAACCCTAGCACATGTACCAGCTGAAGAAATGACACATAAACGTTATGTGTCTAGTTGTTTACCTGCAGTATTTGCTAGGAGCTCTTCAGAAAAGTAAATGAATTGAAGGCTGCATACATCCAGTCCTGAACTCTGTGGAAGCTGAAGGGTATGATGTGTCGCTAAAGGGTCATGAAATAGTGGTCCACGTCCTAAAGCGATCACTACCAAGAGACTACCACAGACCAAGAAAGATATTTGTAAGTAATCCAAGGAAAAATAAAAAGTGTGTTTGTATTACTTTTGTATTACCTTCTCACCTCAGTGTGAGACTGCTGAGAAATCACGGCCTCTGCCCTTTGGCATTTTTGGTCTCGGGTCTCAAGTGTCTGCCAATAGAACCCAGGACTCACTCCAAAGGCCTTCTTGACAGCCTGCAGTAAAATAGTATGTCAGAGCAATACAACAAAAAGTAGACAAATATATCTTTGAGTAAAACATTGATATGAATCTGAATAAATCTCCATTCATGCATTTGGCTGACCTCTTTGTCAGGGCTTATGGAAATTAAGCAGTCAAGACTCACAAAGAGTCTTGAGTGCAGGGCAAAGAGATAAGTGCAGGATGGGCCTGCTGTTCTAGTAAGTGGTTAAACTGTGGCAGTCATGATACCATTGCATCTGAGACAGAAACCTGGACAATCGCTGATGGAATACATCCCAGCCTTTTTTCACACCCTTTCTATATAAGTAAAATAAACAATGACACTAAACACACCTTAAAAATGGCTAGATGTTTGGATATATATGTCTCACCCTAGGCCTTATGTAGAGGCTGGCTTTCTTCAGGAGACACAGCAGAGACATAAAGCACCAAACCACCATCTCTGCAGAACTGCTGCAGTCCAGCCACCCAAAATGGAGCGGTATTTCTGGCTTCTCTCATGGTGTCCTTCGTGCTACAGTTATTGGGCTTAGCCTGCCATGAACCAGATTAATGACAAAAGAGCACTAAACATGTTAGCCAGGCAAATACACCATCTAGTAGTGGTAAGGGTGGTAAAGGCATAAAAATGCATCTGAAGGTGGCAATTCAACTGAACTCATTTTGAAGGTTTATAATAGATCATAATACTTTACAATTCTATGCAGTAAAGCATGCACTCATTAATACATTTTCAAATAAAATAATGTTCAAATTTACAGTACTGTGCAAACATCCACATTTTTATTTAACTTCCAGTCAAAACGGCTAACAAATACAAGTTATTCATTTTTCACAGGAATCAAAAAAACACTGTATTGAAAAAAAATCATTATATAAATGCAGAAATCTTAACAGCCAAATATCAAGATTTCAATATCTAGGGTGTCCCCTATTCTCCTTTAGTACACATGCTATTGTTTTTAGAAGACTTGCTTAGTTTATCAAAGAAAATGTTATTTTTCTGTGTGATGTTTTTGTATACCTCCAAAGTTCAGTCTTAGGCATTTTTCTTCTTCTCACTGTCCAAGTAATCCCAAACACATACAGTGAATCTAGGGTGGCCACTGTTCCCAGAATACCATCAGCTTCTTTGTTTGATTTGCAAATGTTTCCTTTTCTCAGTAAGGGTAGCTTCTTGACAACAACACATCGTTGACCCACAGCACTGGGTTGTCTTCTCACAGTGGACGGATGGACAGAAACATCTGTGATTTTTTTCAGATCTAAAGCTTGATCTTCACTTTCAACGATGGCAGCTTTAAGTACAGTTTATCTGATGGTGACAGTTTTGGTGGTGCACGGTTGTTAGGAGTGTCGTTTTTTCTAAACCTTTTAACCTTTTTTTAATTTTAAACTCTTGTTTTTGACTTAACTCTTCCTCTTCCTACGTGGATTATCTTGTATGTAATCTCTGAAAGTCATTACTTGATAGCTCTTTAGACTGAATAAATATGATCAGTGGTCTTTGACTTCCGAATCCACAATAAAAAAAACATTGCTTGTTGTTTTATTGTCTGTGTTCCACTAGTGTGCTAATAATTTCTCGTCTGATTTACACTCAGTTGAAAAAGTCATATTCTACATCAAATGATAACACATACCGAGGGCATGAACCAAGCTATTAGGGAGTTGTAAACATGAGATCTGACTGTGGTTGAATGCACCACCGTGTGTGCCTTTCCCTGCGCTCGTCCTGCTACCACACCTGGGCTGGACAAAGTAACGGTCAGGAGCAGGCACTTGCTACTTTGGAGGTTTGGAGGCAGAGTTCTGAGGAAAGATGTGACCCTTCCTGTTAAAGCAGTAAGAAAAAACACATTTAACTTTCTCCATAGCTATGAAATAAATCCCTTGATTCTAGAAATGTCTACAAAAAAACTGCTCACAATATCATAAAGAATATCGGTTATCTCAGCAGGGTCAACAGATAATTCAGATACTGTTGCCATTGAGCCTTGTCATCTGCTAAAAGGGAGGACATGGTATTTTTGATCAAACCAAGTCATGCTGTGTCGAAGGCATGCAAGTTTAATGAGAGTAGCTAATTTTATTTGCATTCCATTATTTTATTTATTCATATTTCAAGAATGATATTTTTCAAAAGCTATGCCAAGTCTCTGTACCTCTCTTCCTTCTTGTGAGAGGTCGGTGTTTTATCTGGGCGTGCTGCAGCCTCTTCACAGGCAGTTGTAGGAAAGAACGTTTTATCCAGAGGTGGTATCTTACAGCTGTGCTGATCTTCCCTTATTCCTAATATCTTTTCTTTTTGAGGCTCAACAGAATCTTCAGGAGTTTTTCGGACACAGTTCTCTGCGCTGATTTGATTTGACTCTCTTATTTTTTGAAGTAATGCACTCTTCCCAGTAAGTATCCTGCAAACACAGATTATAAATACATTAGATCAACATGAATTAACCTGAAATCTAATATGTTTAAAAAAATTTAAAAGACTTGTCTTTTCTTCCACTCTCTAAAATGAATTCTGAAACATTACAAAGACTTATATATATGTGTGATATGTCTGGAAGAGCATACCCATTTCTTCTGGCTGCTTCTGGCTGTGTGTTTCCCACTCTTTCTGAGGACAGGCCTTGCTTCAGTAGGTCAGGACATGAGGGTGTGTTACAAGTGTCTGCTGGTTTGGTCTGATGATCATGGTTGCGCAAATCAATATACACAGTGGGAGAATTGTAATTTTTCTGATGCAGTTCTACTGCAATATCATTACAATCAACGGTCCATCTATCAGTTCTTCTGTGGAACAAACAAGAACACATTTCAATTAATGAATACTGAAATGAGTACCATATTGTACAATGTAGTAATCAGGATTATACTGTCCTTAAAAACACTGTTAATCTAAATGTACCGTTACATAGTTTTGAAATTATTTAATCATAGTATAAAAAGTACCTTTTGGTAGCCAGGTTACTTATATGAGGTTGCTGAAATTTACTATGGATTTCCTCAGAAGAATTGATCATTTTTGTGTCCACCTTCTTAGATGTCTGCTTCTCGCAGAAAGCAGCCAACTGATCCATTATATTACTCTCTGGTCTTTCACTGGAATAATCTGTAATCCAATGGATGGTTAATCCCTTACAGTCACAACTGTACATTGTTCATCAGAACAAGGAAACTCATACACGATAAACTGGGAAGTTGATAAGGTCACAAAGACAAAAGTACAAATATCAAACCTGTATATTTAAACGGTCGAAAAAGCAGCGGTTCCCCTTGTTCTCTGGTGTCTTTGCGATAGCCACTGTGCTGTTTTAGAGACTGAAGAACCTGATCCAGATCCCAGTTCTCCAGAGGCTGTTGAGAGAAGCAGTGCTGTGTTCAGTATTTTGTGGAGTTAGAGCTTAAGACTGACTCTGATGAGTACAGCACAATTAAACTCACCTTCAGCGACAAAACGGGGTACGGCTGTGTATGCATCTTTTTTACAGATCGTTTACAGCAGCTTTCTCCTGCGGATGTCTGAAGAAACTTTTCGCTTTCAGGGTCTGTAAACTCCCCTTCATCCGTGCTCATATCAGAGTTACTGTTTTTCTGCTCACGCACAAGGTTAAGCTCTTCGTCAGGTGATTTGGAATGGTCCACAGATTCACTTTCACAGAGGCTTTCTATTTCAGTTGTGTTGATAGCGTCCGTCTCCAAGCCATGCCCTGTAGCAACTAGGGTGTTGATAGTGTCCATCTCCAAGCCATGCCCTGTAGCGACTATGGTCTTGTGGCCATTATGCTGTCTAGGGACCAGAGGCGTGACATCATCTTTCTGGTCATGGAGGTCATCACCAGTCCCATATGTGAATGGTTCTGTAACTGATTTGAGCAGATCCTGTTTCATCAGAGAGAACACATTAGGACTAAGATAAGGACGAAGAACTCTCTCTTTTTAATCTCTCTCTCACACACACACACTGACCTCAATTTCAGGTTCCCCTAATGACAGGTAATCCAAGTCCACTTCTGCCCCTTGAGGCAACTTGAGGAGTGACGGTCGCTGATAAACAGATATCTCCTCTTCATTATCCGACTGCAGAATACAACACTGTGCTAGTCATACACCCTTAAAAACTGCTCTTTCGAAAGCTTTTTAGTAGAGGTAATGGGTATATATAGAGCCACGAACACAAAAAGAACCATTTATATGGTTAATGATATGATAATAATATGGCTTTCTAAAAAAAACACAACAAAAAGTGTTCCCTTATTGATGCACGCTAAGCTAACTAATAACCTAGCTTTCATTCTTTACAGCTATACCCTTTGCATACAGCACACATGTATATATATGTTTGAGCTTTTTAAGCCTGTTTTCTGACAAAATAATGAAAACAAATACACGTATTCAGAGTCTACTATGTTATACCAAAGTGCTGCACCGCTTTGATAGAAAGAGAGAAAATCATGTTATGCTCTTAACTTGGTGAAGGGTATCTTTTTCAAAGTTTGGCTGTTTAGCACAATGTGGGTAGCTTACTTAGGCTAACACTAGCAGGGCTAAACCTCATAAGCTTCAACGGTAAACAACGTATCGCTTACTTACTGAGGAAGACACGTCAGAGTCAACTGTGGGAATCTGAGATTTTAACCTGTCAAAAAACGAACTATTATGCATTTTCGTTTGCAGTCTGGCCCGCTAACTGGTTCACCTGGCTAGTTAGCCAGCTAGCGAAGGCTGGTTAGGTTTGTTTGAAGCCATCCGCACTCAGCGGTTGTCATGGCGACAGGAGCTTCTGCCCGGACACAGCTCACCGCCGGTCAGTGGTCTGTGAAGCAGGTTTACAGTCACTGTCCAAACAATACTGGACGTAATTCTGTCAGTTTCTTCCTTGTCGAATGATAAGAGTTTTTGACGTAGGCACCAAAAATGAAACTCCCTAAAGGTGGCTAAACATTCGCCCGTTTCTTGCTCGAGCTTTCCCGTTCCACCTTAAACGGGACAGCAGCGAGATTGACGTTACAGTCTGGTGGCCGAGGCTAACCTCTCTCAAAATGTGACAGAAGATACGATCTGAATTTCAAAGCAGCCAAGTCAGGGCTACCTAGCTAATAAACTGCCAGAGAAAGGACGAAGATTCTGGTGTGGATTTTCCCGTTCCACCTTAAATGGTACAGCAGTTGCATTCTGGCGGAGAAACGCGCACCGTCCGTGGTTGGGTGCGTGTATGAGGGACAGAGGCGTGTTTACTTGTGGGGTCTGCTCTTGTTAGTGTGCCATGGCGCTCAGAGTAGTTTGCCGTGAAACGGTTAATCGTACAGAGACTTAATGACTCGGGTTTCTTTGCAGTGGTGGAGATAGGAACCGGGGTCACAACGTCTGCAACACAAACAGGGACATTCAGTTTAATATCCAAAACGACTAGTAAACCTGCACGTGTCCCCTGGGGTTTTGTGTGTCGTGGTGATAATGGTGAAATGGTGCTAAATCTGAAATACATTTTCTATTCGGCCTCAAAACACCCAGCACGTAGCCCTGCACCATAATCACCAGATTAAAAAAAAAAAATCTTTATCTCAAACCTATCCTAGAACAAAGTCTGAGGCATCAGACAGCATTAGAACCATTGCATATCTGAGGGAGCTTTGAAAGGCAGCTTGGCTGTTCAGCACAATGTAGGTAACCTGTAGACTACTGGAGGTTTAAACAGTTTAATAGAGCATTTTACTTCAGACCACTCTGAATGACTATTTATATCATGACTGAATTATGCAAAAATGTTGAAAGGTTGGTTGAATACCCCTTTAAACTAGCAACAGTGTGCAGTAACATTTGCATGTTTAATCCTAAAATGAATGTACCACAAAAAAAAAAAAAAATTTTGCATGCCTTTGGACTAAAATACAAAGATTGGTATTGTTTCTGTGTCCCTATTTGGTCTATGTTTGGTCAAGCGCTCAGCATGTGTACGCTGTTCTCTCTCTCTCTCTCTCTCTCTCTCTCTCTCTCTCTCTCCCTCTCCCTCTCTCTCTCTCTCTCTCTCTCTCTCTCTCTCTAATATTTATTTAGAGAACAAAACCAAACACAATCTGTTTATTCTGAAAGATACATCTGATGTCGGGTGAACAGTTGCTCACTAAAAGACTTTATATGATGAAATACCTAAGTAGATTTGCATTTTTCATGGCATTAATCCCAAAATAATTAATTCTGAACACGCACCTACATCTCAGTCTTACCCTAGCACGTCTGACGAATACTTTCAATGAGAGCATTGAGTAAACATAAAACTCTGACAAGTCGCCTATTATAGGCTGTGTCCTCTATCGCTGATAATGATTAAGCAAGAGAGAAGCAAGTGTTGTGATAAGGACGCTCGGGGCACAAAATATTGCACGTAGGACCTATAATGAGACTCGCTGTTAACTGTCTAGCACAGTCATTTTTATTTGAAGTCAACAGACTTGCTCTTAATACACATGAACATAAATCATGATTTGTTAGTTCCACAGCTTTTGATTTCAGAAGGTATACAATACATGAGAAGATAGTACAGTTGGAAAGACAGGAAATTTGAATATTCACAGTTGATTATAGTATTTTGCCATGTATTTGCCAAGTATTTTGCCATGCTTGCAGAAGCTTGAAAACTTGTCTCAACCACACTTCTACTCAAAAGACTTAGCAGTCCTTAAAGTGTTCGCTGCTGACATCTCGCAGGTCTACGCCAGCAGTGTTGGGTGGGCTGGTACATGTGATGTTATTATAGATTGTGATAAGCGTGTTGGGCTCCTCACCCTCTGCCAGGGTCTCCATCTGCCGTGGGACCACAAGCGGCTTCTGCAAGCAGAAATCCCTAAAAGGTTTAGCACTGCAGTCACATTGCCAGTTGTTACCTGATAGCCAAAGCTGGTCTAAGCCATCAGGAATGGAAGACGGAAGGGTGCTTAGTGCATTGTCCCTCAGGTTAAGGTAGCGCAGCCGTGGCAGCATGTAAAGTGTTGCGTTAAGAAGGACCTCCAGCTTATTTCCAGAGAGGTCTAGCCAAGATAGGTGCTGCAGTGGCAGAAGTACTTCTGAAGGAAGCTGACGGAGGAGATTGTTGGACAGAAGAAGGTAGTCAAGACTCTTTAAGCCATAGAAGGTATGCGAGGAGAGGGATGCCAGTTTGTTGAATCTCAGGTCAAGCTGTTGCAGTCGTTGGAGCTCCATAAAACTCTGTCGTTCCACCACAGAGATGTCGTTGTGTTGTAGGAAAAGTCGACGTAGACTTGTCAGACCAATAAAACCTTGGGTGGACACTTTGGTCAAACAACCTTTGTCGAGATGAATGCTGTGGAGCTTTGACAGGCCTTTAAAAACCTGGTCTGGCAGGGTGCGGAAACAACTACCAGTGAGCTTAATCACAGCTAGATGACTAAGACCCATGAAGGAACCCATTCGTGCCTCTTGTAACCTGTTGTGCTCTAAGCTGAGAACCTCCAAATGGCCCAGTCCTTCAAAAACTCTCTCGCCTAAGACCCGAATCTGGTTGTGGCACAGTCCAAGTTCTTCGAGATACTGCAGGTCACGAAAGGTACCTGGCCTTAGACTGTTTATTGAGTTGTTTGACAGTCGAAGTACATGCAGGCTATGTAGGCCAAGGAAAGTCTCGTCGTGGAGAACAGAAAGTCGATTCCTGCTCAGATCTAGCCACCTCAAGGATTTCATGCTGACAAATGCTCTAGGTGCCACTGTCATAATCTGATTTTGGGCAAGATAAAGCTTCAGCAGCTTTGGAAGTTTCACAAACACATTTGCTTTGATAACTCTCAGCTGGTTTCCACTTAAATCCAGCTCCTTTAGCTCTGTAAGACCCTGGAACAGTTGAGTCTGAAGGTAAGCCAAGCGATTCCCAGCAAGCACCAACTCTCGTAAGCCATGTAGGTCCTGAAATCCAGTTTCTGGAAGAACCGAAAGGGAGTTCCATCCTATGTTCAATAACCACATATGTGAGAGTCCAGCAAACAACTTGTCATCTAAACGTGATAACTGATTGTTGTGGAGATTGAGGGAAGCGAGGTTTGGGGTACTTTGGAAGATGGTGGCAGGCAGCCAACGGAGGTTGTTTCGCTCCAGGTGCAGGTGAGCAAGAGTGTGCAGTCCTCTGAATACCTGGGAGTCGAGGCTTACCAGCTGGCCACTTTGCAGATTCAAGAAATCCAGATTGCTCAGATTTTTGAACGAGTCTGCTAGCAGGGTAGTAAACAGGTTTCCGTCCAGCCATAAAGAACGTGTTGACACAGGGATGTCGGGAGGTGCCTGTGTCAGGTTTCGTGAACTGCAGTAGACGCTGAGCTCTGAGGTGTAGTCATCATTGAGACAGGTGCAGCTCTTTGAGCAGAGAATGGATTCCTCCGTAGGCTTTGCTTCCTCTGCCCACACCAATGTTCCCAGTGCCCATAATAATACCAGTGTGGAGGACTGCATCCCTGTTAGGGCAAAGAACAGTTGTAACACTTCATGAGATACAACTGCTGAAAGATCTTTCGACAAATTTTAATGGCTTGAATGTGTCTTTACATGACCTTGTCTGCCTTTTCTGATTTTCTAAAGCTTTCTTATACATCTGCCTGTCTAAATTAAAACGTTCACCAGTTAAAAAAGTGAATCTGCAAAAAGTTTAGTTCCATTTAAAATAGCATACATTGGTTTTTACCTGTTCTCTCTGTAGTTTCAGACAGTCCGGCAGGCTTTCACTAGAAGGGTGACATGAATATGTGAAAAGACTGGCCTGCCTCTGGCCCTATTTCACTCCAGAGAAAGCCAGACCCACAGAGCAGAGGAACAAAATTAACCTCTTCTTGCCCTTGCTGCTATGCAAACTGCTGTGCCTTTGTTATGTTTAAGTATTATAGGTCATTCGTTTATCATCCAGCCTTTAATATTTTGTTTGTATTAATATTTCCACAGCCTGAGTTCATTCAATCCAGCATGATTATTTAATAATATTAAGGTTTTTCATGCAGTCATGAGAGAATACTTCTATAAATTAATTTACAGTGTTCACTTTAGTTTCACTTCATTATGCATGTTATCAAGTTAAGTCAGTTTTAGATGTTAACATTAACTTTCATATTTTTACAGTTCTGTGCCATCTATTCTTAGTTTTACTAAGTTTTAGTATGTATTAGTATTTAGTATTTATATCTGCAATGAAAGTCTTCAACCTCCTAGATTAAATTGGACTAAAGCTGTAGTTGCAGTGTGTGCAAGACTAGAGTCCTGTCTAAAAGCTGCAACTATGTTTGTAGTAAGGGGAAAAGGGCCTTAAGGGAAGGAGGATTTTATCCGGTGTATTCTCTGACATTTGAAGTTAAACAGACCCATTTTATAACAGATCTGACTGCAGTTCAGCTTACATCAATGAAGGACAAATACCATTCTTAATCTAACTCACTCCCCAAACATACAACAGACAGGCAAACAGACGACGTGGTCAGACTTCCAATAATCCACACACCTGGACATGTTCCAAGAGATAGCAAAATTTGGACAGGGGCGCCCACATTTAAAGCAGATGCATGTGGACTTTGGAACACCATTGAGAGAAAGCCATGGTATTCCAATCAATTTGTTCTAAATGAGCGATATTGTAAATGCAACTGTCACAACATGAGCTAACATGCTATACTATACAACATGTCTATACGTCTACAATGTATACATATATATTTGGAATGCTGGAAGAAGCTATTTAAAAATAGATTTGTAATTAGTAATGCAGATTTTTTTCCCCCCCATAAAGAACTATTTAAAACCTAAATGTCTCTTAAGATGCATAATCATAGACTAAACAATAGAGGGCAGTGTAGCCTTTTACATCCAACTATGCTGAGTTCAGGAACTTTTAGGAAATCTGCGAATGCTTCAGGATGGATTCATTAAGTATTATCACCATGAGGCTAAAGAATTATAGCTCACGTTAGTTTTGAACATTAAAAGTACTTTTATACATTTTCTTTTCCATTCAATTACATTGTTGTTCATTACATGTAAAGGGAATAGCTTGAATAAAAATAAAGAGAATTGAGTTTAGGGTAGACAACACGGCAACAATATCATATCATCATACTTAAAGACATTTGCACAATACATAATATGTATCAGAATACTTTGACACAAATGAATCTGTACCTTTTTTTTTGACCATCAGTTCTTCTGTTTTTTGTTTTATTTAGTAATGTGTTTTACATTATAAAGCCAAACTATGCTTTGTTTTAAACGCAGGGCGTCAAAGAATGACATGCAATGCTTCTACAAGTTTTACAAAAATGTCACCCATTTTTTTCAGACCAAGGGCTCATTTAAAAACGTAACATTTCACATACTAAACTGCGAGGTTTGATTAAAGAGGACTAATTATGTTCTCTTTTTAAAGAAACATGCAGTTGGTCAGTGCACTGATGACGTCCACAGTATGCTAAGAGAAGCATATTGTTTATTACAATAGCAAAAGCTATCACGATAACAATAAAGTATCGCCGTATCGTTTACCCCAGCTGCGTTACATGCTAATGTCATAAATACTTTCAGAATACAGCAATATTCATAGCAGTACACAGCCCAGGCTGAAGTCAGTCTGAACTGGAGACTGTAGTGGGTGTATTCCTTCAGCACCGCGACACATTCCGGTAGCTGTGCATTTTGACTTGGTCATAGGTGGGGGTGGTGGGAGTGGGAGATGAAATATAATATCATTGGATATTTTTTGTCCCTGCCAGCTGGTGGACAGTAAAATAATCAAAAACCAAAGGTGATGAAAATCTGATGAACTGTGTTTAATATGTCCAGGGACATGAACTGTCAAGGTAAAAAGGTCCTTAAACCAGTGTTTGTAGACTTGATCATGTAATATTAGAAAACTGGAATGTATTTTTATTTTCATTTAGTTAAAAAAAAAAATGAAAATGAATGTTTAAGAACCATGTTTTCAAAAAAGTGGTGTGTAAAAAAATTTCAACCCTATATTTCATTAAATTACTACAAAGAAAACATACTAAATGTTGACAATGAGAAATTTTGTATTATTATTTTTTTTAAATATGTGCCCATTTTGAATTTGATGCCACCTACACATTTCAAAAAAGTTAGAACAGGGGCAAAAAAAGTCTTTCAGGACTAAAGATGGGGAAGGATTCACTTTGTAAAAGACTAGAATAACATTTCTCAACATAAAATAGCAAACAACTTGGAGATTTCATCATCTATGGTACAATATCATAAGAGAGAAATCTCTGTATGGGACAAAGCCGAAAACCGCAATTAATTACATTTCAGAATTTGGGCCTAAAGGGGATTTTCCAAAAATTGTGCAGTATGCAGTGGTTGAGATGTAGACAAAGTCATCCAGAGTGGTTTGACTGAAATGGTTAATTATAAATAAACCTACTGCCTCAGATTTGTTTACAGTGTTGGTGATAGGAACCAGGGGTCACGATGTCTTCAGCTCAAAAATGGCCTTTTTAATTACTATCCAAAACCACGAGTGAACCTACACGTCATCTAGGTTTTTCTATGTAGTGATGATGATACTGTAGCAGTAAATCTGAAAACAGATAAACTATTTTGCCCTGTACACCCAGCATGTACCTCTCCACCATGACTTCAAATGATTTAAAAATACCTTTTTAGTCCAAAGCCTTCTTAAAAGTCACAAAACAACGTCTCAGACATCAGGCCGTATAGTTTTCATGAACTATTTCATGTGATAACTTTCTGTGAGGGAACTTTTATAGACATTAAACTTTCTAGATGTCTGGTTCCTGTCACCTCCACTGTGAACAATTCTGGCTCTGTAAGTTTCTCTGGAACGGAGCATCTCGAACCAAACCACTCTAAATGACTTTGTTTACATGTTAACCATTTAATTATGCAAGCATTGTGAAAAATCAGTGGAATTCCCCTTTAAGTCACGCTCCAAGGTACAGGTTTTATTTTACATGGTTACCTCACTACCTCCTTTTGGACAGCCACGGGATGTGGTGCCTCCTGTGTTGATGGGACTGCTTTTTGCTTTGGGCGTCTGGTGATACTGCATAGTCTGCATTGTTTTGCCCAACATTCACTAACTTGAAAGACTGGCCTGCATTATTTTTATCAAAATGATGGACTTCCATTGGAATGCATACATAGAAGTAGCACCCACATAAACATCAAACAGCAAAGCACCCACCTCTGCCACATCTGAGATTGTGATGGATCAGATTTCTCACATCACATCTCTCTCACACACACAAAACCTAAAAACACTGTGATTAGTTAGATTGGTTGCAGCCCTCTGCAATATCAGCATTGCAAAGTAGGATATTACTGTAATGCATAAGGAATATTGTATTGTGCGGTCCTGGTGCTGATCTAGAAGAGCGAGGGTTATTAAAATCATAAGTCAATTGACATTTCGCTCTTATTGGATGGTTTGCTATGCTGTGAATGATGTTCTGTGTCAAATACATTTTCCTTGTGGGCAGGGAAAAGGGGTGACATCATTTGTGCCCTACATTTCCTGATGGGCAGAACTAAAAGGGAGCAGCAGAGTGATCCACTGTTTTTATCTGCCATTTGTGACCATGGCTTGTCTAATCTGTGCATTTCCCTTTAGATTGTGGAGGAGATTTAAGATGACTTGGAGTTCCAAGGATTTGACAGCTCCTCCCCAATGGCACGCACACCCTTTTAGGAGGTTGCTGAGCTCTTGGCCATGGTTTCAAGGTGACTCTCTCGAGGACCTCAATGCAATTGTAACACTGTCATAACATTCGAACACCGTTGCATACCAGCATCTGCATGGGCCGGTTCAGTACGGCTTGTGCACCTTCAGACGCTCAGTTGGCTTGGTTATGTATTGCTGACACATTCTGGGAACTAAGATATACTCCATATGGGAGCCGTGTTAGGCTGAGTGACCGACAGATTCCGCATGAAACCTAGCTTCTCTAAAAGAGAATCCACAAGAGACAGCACACCTCCAGAGCAGCCTGTTATGTGGGCTTATTCTAAAATAATATTTCGTATGACCGGGGCAATATTCTGGCTTGGCCAGATATAGACACTGGCCGTCCAAGCTCGACTAATGCTGCATAGCTTAAAGCGTGTCAGACAGAATATCAAATGTGGACTTAGTTTGTGGCTCCGAAAATTCAAACGAAAAAGGAAGGTGTATGAATAATTTTAGCAAGATTGTAGAAACGCAAATTAGGCCTAGATGTGGGGTCATATGATTGCGGTACAAGGCAAGGAAAGCAAGCACTTGAAGTTTTCAGCTATGTATGCTTTTAGTATCAGTGGTACAAACAGCATGCAGAAAGATTTGTGCTGTACTGCATTATGCATACTCTGTACGTGCCAGTTATGAGGAATAAAAAAAAAAAAATTATGATATCTTCCACGAATGGCAACAGAATTTTAATGTCTACTATGCTGAACTCCCAGCAAATCTGCCATCTGAGTCCAAGCATAGACAGCATAGACCAGCGTAGCTGGTCACTCGCAAAACCAGCATATGATGTGCTTTGGATACTGGTATGCTGCTCAACCATCATGACCATTCTGGGTGCCCAGCTAAACCAGCACCATAAATCGGCTTAGACCAGCATCTCTTACACACAACTATACATCTAAGAATAGGTCATCCCACAGTTATCCCCATATGCTGATGTTGCCAGAACAATAATATGTATAATCAGTGATTAATGACCGTAGTGCTGTCACAACAGTAATGTAGCTCTAAATTAGGCGGCAAACATGAGGTGTGTTAAGAAGCAAAGCATGACTGTGGAAACACGTTTCCGCTCCTCACTGTCTTACTTTGGGTGTGCATATTTTAAAAACGTGATTCTAGTTTTTTCTCTCATTGTGATTCACACAGTAACCACGCTTACATGCATCTTGATAATCCGTTATTAATCTGACCAATACAGCTCAATGGGAATAGAACACGTCCGTGCACATAACTCAATCAGGCGGAATGTTCGGAATACATTTTCTATACATTTGAACGAGGTGAATAATCCTGTAAATAATCTCTTGAACAAAAGAACAATAACCACGTAAACCCCTGTACACGGTTACGCTCCCAGCCCGTTCTGCGCATGTGCGTTTGCGTCATAGCGAAGGTTTATGACGTTGAACACGGCGCGAGGAGAAGCTCGTCAGCAGAGCTTTGAACTTTAAAAGACATCGGTGGGACGGGCGTCCAGCTTGTGTGTCTCACAGCATCAAATCTTCCTCTCACCCCTTCTTCAATAAGCACATGTGAAGTACGTTTTCCCGAGTCTGACATCATTTTAAAGTAATTGAAAACACACCGCTTCTCGTCTCACTCTGACTGGACTCACGCGATACTCGTTGTCATGGTAACATCTACACCAAGTGGTCCTCTACGCATGCGCGCAATTCTGGATTGGATTATTGTTAATGGGCGTGTAAACAGAGATTTCCCTTCGGATTTTGAGTAGAGTGAGCACCTCAGTCTTTATATAGTCTTTTCTATCTATCATCGGAAAGTAGACACAGCCTGAGTTGTACATGAGGAGACAGTGGCTGCCTTGTCACAAAAACCTGCGAAGTATTCAGAAATAATATGCAAGAGGGGCTCTGAATAAACAAACGACAACTAAAATAATGAATAAATCTGCCATCTGAGCCCAAGAATGTGCCGTCTTGTCATACGCTTCAGCACATCTAAGAACTAATACTGCCACTATGAAACATGCTAGTCAGGACGTGTCATCAGGGCCTGACTGCCCTTTGTACTAACCAGTGTGGTCAGTAGGCCTGTATGGTCAGGGCAGCCACATCTGTTCAGAGCTGAACAAACACCTCAGCTGCCTCTGCCTTGATTCTGTCTTAAAGAGGGGGCAATCAAGAGTAAACACAAAGCTTGTAATGTTTGCAGTTTTGTTTAGAATGTTCAGAAAATGAACTTGGGGCAGTCGTGGGCTGGAGGTTAGGGATCTGTGACCGGAAGGTTGTCGGTTCGATCCCCAGAGCCGACAGTCCATGACTGAGGTGTCCTTGAGCAAGACACCTAACCCCCAACTGCTCCCTGGGCGCCGTGGATAGGGCTGCCCACCGCTCCAGGCAAGTGTGCTCACTGCCCCCTAGAACTTGTATTTACTAGTATGTATGTGATGTTTCACTTGGTGGAATTTTCCCGGTTGTGGGATTAAAAAAAGTATCACTTAATCATAAAATGCTCCCGGGTGAATGAGAAGAAAGCATCCTAGAGTCCTTCAACAATCGGACACAGGGATGGTGCTCCAACCAGATGTTTGCGTTTGTTCATGTTTGTTCCTGTCACTGTACTCGATTAGTCTGAAATTACTTTTGAAAGCATGTACATTGTAAACATTATGCACCCAATGAACACATGTAAAAAAGTTGTAAGTGTGCAAAAGAAACAGCAGACAAGCTAGCATAAATGTTAACCTAGGGCATCACGACTTATGTTCACTTATGTTCAACTTTGCACGGCAGAAAAAAATAACGTAAAAATAATTTAACAAGGGAACAACTGGTCAGTCAGAAAAAAAAATAGCCACATGTTCTCACCACTCTGACATTCGGCAGACGCTCTTACCCAGAGCGACGTATAATTTGGTCATTTTTACACAGGTAGGTGGAGGTAGCACTAGAAGTCTTGTCCAAGGACTCTTATTGGTATAGTGTAGGGTGGTGCTTATCCAGGCAGGGGGTTCAACCCCAGTCTACAGCGTAGAAGGCAGAGATGTTACCCACCACACTATACCAACCATACCGACAGAACTAGCGACGGCTGTATCCTATTCCCAAATGAACTTTCACCTAACAGGGATGAGCTCCACTGTTGATTTTCAGGTTCTGCCGACTAACATATTTCAATAACGTTGGAATACTTGTTGTCTGCTTAAAAAAAAGCCCTTAGTTTAGCCTTGTCCTTACCGCTGATTTTGTCCAAACAGCACCCAGCAGATCTGATTGTCTTTAATCATGTGCAAGCTTTCTGTGCATGAATACATTTGTGGCTTCTGCTTAGCCTGTTCAAAGTTCTAGTGAGCTTCACAGAACAACGTATTCTATTAATATCTTATGGAATTGGCCTTTATTTACACTTCAAAGATCCTGCCTTAGTGTGTGCGCTCCAAAATTCTGTAAAGTTTTAAGTAACTGAGCTGACTGTGGTACATACAGAACTTAATGGGCAGGTACAAGAGTAGCTCATCATTGTAACTAAAAATGTCCTTTTGACAGGTTAATTACTAACATTACTGTAATTACATTAAGTAATTACATAATTACTGACTAGTAAATACACCAACTGTCCACTTCATTAAGAATATTTACCCTTTTTCTACAGTTATTGTCCATTTTATCAGTTCTACTTACCATGTAGGTGCACTTTGTAGCTTTACAACTACAGAGTGGAGTCCATCTGTTTCTCTGTGTACATTGATAGCCCCGTTTTACCCTGTTCTTCAGTGTTCAAGACCCTGCAGGATGACTACAGAGCAGGTTTTATTTGAGTGGTGGGTCATTCTCAGCAGCTCAGTGACCCCGACGTGGTGGTGGTGGTAGTGTGCTGCACTAGTATGAGTGGATCAGACGGAGGAGGTGTACTTAATGAAGGGGCTGGTCAGTGTATATTAGTAAAACTAATAGTCTACTAATAATTTAATATTTAAAAAAATATTAAATAAATATTTTTAGTTGTCAAAATTGTATTATAGATATTAACGCATAACTTTATAATAGTGACAATTAATTTTACACAGTCTCACTTATGAAATGGTCTGAGATGGTCAAAATAAGGCTCTGACTAGTTCATTCATCACAAAAAAACAAAACATTTATCCATCTGCATTCGGCCTTCAGCAGTTCAGTTTCACCCGGTCACCTTGAAGTTGAAGGAAGCAGTTCAGGCTGAACTGCTTTTTGAGCGAGACTTGATGCATGGTATCTGATCCTACGTTCTGACAGAGGTCATTCGCGTATACCCGTCAGGCACTGTAACAAAAACAGCCTGGTTAACTGTAGCATGTAAAGAGAAGCTGGAACATAGTCAGAAAAATGAACCTATTGCTATTGCTTGTACATAAAACCACACAAATGTCCTAAGTGGGTCTCAGTTAAAAGTATATAAAATAAACGTCGACACGTAATGGCAGGATATGGCAAGGCAAGGCAAGATTGGTGGTATAGCATTTCCATACGCCGCGGTCAATCGTCCAAAGTTCTTTACAATTGAGAAAATATGAAGGAACATGATTAAAACGATAGATTTAAAAGAGAAAAAAGTGAATATTCAATTAAAAATCAAATGGAAAATGAAATGTGAGGTGCCGTGGAAGGTTATATGCTGACTGACTTTTTTTCATAGAAGCATATGTACCATTTAGGGATCCTTTATTTTAAGAATGTACTGGTGTCAGAACTGTTTAGCTTTAATTAGGCTGTATCTTCACTGTGACAGAGCCGTGTTGTGGGAAAAGGTGAAGTGTGACTGCAGAAGCTCCAGCAGGCTTGCTTTGATGTCATCAGCCATGAGGCAGAAAGCACCACATTGTCTTGTCTTTCCATGCAGTGTTAAAAGTAGAGCAGCTGATCCTCATTTCTTATTTGGAAACGGCACTTCCTCGCCATGTTACTGCCATTGCTTCTCATTCTATCACTCACACTGACTGTGACTGTCTTCTCAAAACATCGCTCCATGTTTTTTCCCCTCAGATTCACATCCAGTAAAGTGACAGATGAGCAGCTTCTAATGATCAAGTAAATTCATATGAACAATAATTGCTTACTGTTAGAAGGAAAGTACGCTGCCTTGGCTAATATGATCAGAATTGATGTACAAGAGGGTGAAAATAATAAAAACATTTTTGACATCTTAGCTCAAGACTGTACTGTCTTACACACGACTATACCACTAGGAACAGACACGGCCTCCATCAAATATGCTTGTGACACTGTAATGACAATGTTCATAAGCAGTGATGAATGTGTCGGAACGACAGTGTCAACACAACAATTTAGCTTTAAACCAGGCGGTAGTTTGCTTATGGCACAGCTCTGTTGTGTGAAAAGGCAATGTGCTTCCTTTAAACTTTAAACTAAACAAAATTTTGTCTGAAACTGAGGCAAACTGGCCCATCCATCACCCAACATGCAGAATATAACCTGATAGAGTAATGCTGGTTACCATGTAGTGACAGCTGTCATTAGAGCGTGGTTAAATTAAAGTAAAACAATGTCAAACAATATACTATAATAAAATAATTTGCTGTCCAAATTTAATTCTGCTTTAACAAATATAAACTCGCCTGGGCAAAAAAAATGGGCCAAGCTCCAAAAAATAATGGATCATTTCAAGTCCAGATTTAAGCCATATAGAGAATATTTGGTCTGATGTTATACACAAACAAGCTCAGCAATGTTTTCAACTGTTTAAAGTTAAAGTTTAAAGTTAAAGTGCTAATGGAGTTGCCCCCTTTGTGGCTCTTCGGGGGGGGGGAAGGCTTTCCACAAGATTTTGGAGTGTGTCTGTGGGACTTTGTGCCCGTTCAGTCAAAAGAGCATTTGTGAGTTCACACACTCAAGTTTGACGAGAAGGCCTGGCTCACAATCAACGTTCTAATTCATTACAAAGATGCTCAGTGGTGTTGAGGTAGGAGCTGTATGCAGGCCACTGGAGTTTCTCCACATCAAACTCATTAATCCTGAAAAACAGCCCCAGATCATTATCCCACTTATTTCACAATAATGGCACTTACAGTTGACTGGGGCAGATCTACCAGGGCAGAAATTTTACACATTAACTTGTGGCAAAAGGGGCAGTGCTATAATTAAAGTCGCTGAATAAAAGGATGTGGCTGAAACAGCCGAGCTTGTGCTTTTAGCCATATAGTAAAGCTTAAAGTCCCTTTCTAATAACATGTTTCACTTGGTAATATGTCAGGTCACTGAAGGAAAATGCATTATGATTTCTGATTTACACTGACATTAATGATGACAAACAGCATTAATGGGCATAAATGCACACACTACAAAGGTTTGGTTCTAGACATATAATTCTGAGTGACAGTGCCAGATGTCTGGGCAGGGCTGGACGTTGCAGCTTACAGAAGGTGCAGATCAGCGCCACTGGCAGCCAAACAGCACCAGAAAGTTTTGTGCTTCCTCAGCACAGGAGAGTGTGGTGCCCAAAGGCTTCAGTGTCAGTCAGCGTTAGGAAAAACTGCTGCTGATGCTGCAGCTCAACACCCCCTCCCTACTCCTCTGGGTTCTCTCTCCCACCTCCCTATCAGTAACTGGGGAATCCACAAGGACACTGAGCTGTAGAAGTCTTCCGTTTAATCGTTTGCTGTTGTTTTCTCTTCATACTGGAGGGTTATTTTTGGCAGAGTGGTTACTGTCATTCATGTGTTACTTAACCACTTAAAGCAAAACTATAACACTTTTCAAACCTATTCTCTAGGTATCTGGTCAGTTACCCCATACAATGATTTCAGTGTGTTTCCCTGTACTTCGAAAAGGACGGAACAAACAGACAAATCACTGACTCGAAACCCATTAATACCAGAAGCCCCAAAAAATGGGCCTGGTTTTGTTCTGGTCAGAGTCCAGATTTGAACCCTATCGAGAATATCTGGCCTCACATTAAACACAAACTAGCTCGGCAATGCTTTCAACTGCTTGAAGCCACCAGTGCAGAGTTGTCCTAACTCTTCTTTCTGTAAAAGGTTGTGTGCAAATACAAAATAATATGAAATAATATGCCATGCTAAAGAAATCCAGTGTCCAAAATTGAGTGTAAATTCTGCTTTATCAAATATAAACATTTCTGGGCAAATAAATTGGCCAAGTCCAAAAAATAATTACTGATTTGGCCTGGTCTAAGTCCAGATTTAAACCATAAAGAGGATATTTGGTCTCAGATTATACACAAACTAGCCCGGCAAAGCTTCAACATATAAAGAAATCAAAGGAAAAAAAGCTATTCCATGCTAACTTACTTATCTATTTGTTTAATGATTTATTGTTAAGATCAATGAAAGCTTAATGTTTTGCCATTTTTGGGCCCATTTTTTTTGCCTAAGAATGTATGTAAAATAGTTCTTTTGAACAAACTTCTCTTTGGTCTGTATAAATTGTTTGCACATGCTTTTTCGTATGTGACCATACATTTATCCACATGTTAACTAAAGAAGTCCTTGTTTTCAATGGAAAAATGTGAACTCTGTGATATGGTAGCACATTTAACACAAATACCAGTCTATGTAATCATAATATGTCATTCAAGAGGAGCTACCCATTTAGAAAGCATGTTTTTGAGTGCTGGTCGTCTACCGTTTCTCCAAAATGGTAACTTTCCAGGAGACAGTCCAAACACTTTGAATCAAAGTTAGTGTAAAGACATCTTATTCATACCTTGTAAAGGACAGTGTCTGTGTTTAAATGAGGTAGAAAAATGTAAATTGACAAGAGGACTTACATGATAGGCCTACAAAGACAATAAACTAAAAAAAAACTCAAATTTAAACAAACACAATGTTAATACACCTCTATCAATGTACACCTCTATTCAATTGTGGAGTCCACCTCTATTCAGTTCTGGATTCCGCAGTTTGCTGGGAGTGATTGAGCCACATTAGTAAATCCCCTCTATCACTCTATCTAAGAGCCACATTTTATATACAACCACAAGATCAACAACTCGTAATACTCAGTTCATTTAATACTGAGATGTAGACTTCTAGTTTACATCTTTTTCTTTACTTCTGCATAGATATTGCACTTTTATTTATATTATTTTTTATTTATTTTGTCTTCTTAGAACACATGTGTCAGTCATCCCTTCAACAAGCTCAGTTTTCTTTAGTTTTTGAGAAGAAAATAAATAAATACAAAAATAATGTTTAACATTTCTTTTCTAACACTGTCATATGTATGTAAATGTGATGCAAAAAAAGACAACACGCATAGTATCGTGAAATGTGCGTATCGCTTCAACCCTCTCGCTTTGTGAAGTGTGCGTGTTGTTTGTAACATCTGTATTAAGAGGGCATCAAAAGTTCATGTGCTCGTTTCTACGCTCGACGCATCGGCATGACTTTGGCATCGGATTCCTTGAACCCGCAGATAACGGTTACGCATTTGTGATAAAAAGCACATCTCCACTAGATGCTATGTGGAACAATATTCTATGCATATTGAAACAGAGAGATCTCTGCCTCGGTTTGTGGAAGGAAATGGAGCCGAATCCTCTTCCCAAAGACAAGAGATAAGAGAGCTTTCAGCAGTGTGCTGGAGTGCAGTGGGATTACATTACGTTTCAAAGCAGAGTTCTAACCGAGAGAGAGCGCAAAGCAAAACAATGAAAACAATTTAGACTTGTGTTTTAGACACTAAAGAAGACTGATAGTTTTCATTGTGATATTTTTTAAAGCCTAATGTCCCAACTGGGGAAAAAAGGAGATAATAACCCTTAGACAGTATCGAGGCTGGAGTGTGACACAGTATGCAATACACTAACTTAATGGCACCAACACTTTGATGTCCATTTTTAGTATAGCCATGACAACTTAATCTTCTTTATTCTAATGTAATTTTTATTACATCATTCCAGCCTGATCTTCAGCCCGGTCCCAGTAAATGTAGCATGGAGTGTGATCCAGCTCGGCTTGCTTTGTTTGGAAGGTTTGGCTACTTTTCACAATACTTTGCAAAAGAAACTTTCTGATTCATTACTGACCCACAATGGCATATAGGTTTGTGGAGTGTGTCTGGGGGAATCTGTGCCCATTTAGTCAAAAGAGCATTTGTAAGGTCAGGCACTGATGTTGGACAGTCCTAGCTCACAATCAATGTTCCAGTTCATCCCAAAGGTATTCATTGTAGTTGAGATCAGGGCGCTGTGCAGGACACTGGAATTCCTCGATATTAAATATGTCAAACCATGTCTTTATGGACCTCATTTTGTGCACAGGGGTACAGTCACGCTGGAACAGGAACAAGGGCCTTCCTCAAATTGTTACTACAAAGCTGGAAGCATGTGTTTAACTGTATGCTTTAGCATTAAATATTACCATTAACAGCCCTTGACCATTATCCCTCCTCCACCAAATGCTACTGTTGGCACTTTGTATTCTGGTAATTAGTTGAATCAAACTAGCTGAGCAATTATTATCTTATAGAGGTGTGTAATAAAACTTTGGGCCTGCCAGTGGGCCCTGGCCATTTAAAGGGCTAAAGGGTTAATAAATAACAATTGCAATCATTTCTGCAATGTATATGGATCTTACAATAAACTATAGGAAACTCCAGGTGCTTGAGTGATGAACAACTGATGTAATTTAGACAATTTTGTCTGAAACCTTAAAATAGCTTCTGAAGTGGCCCTTAGCACCAGCTCTAGTGTGTCTTGTAGTGTTCCAGAAAGCCCCTACATTACAGACATCATTATTCCTTTGTAAGCCTAAAATTTTCCTTAAGTGATGTGTGCAGGGGTAACATATAATTTCAGGAGAATTTTTGCACTTTACTTGCCCTTTAAGCCATTTAATCCCAATTATGGGAAAAAGAACCATTTATTATCATCATCTTTGACATCTCCCAGGGTTATGTGGCTAGATGAACATGCTAAGTCTACCACTGAACTGGGTGCTTCTAGGTGCTGCAATTTGCTTTTCGTCTGAGGGATGGAGCCGTTTTCTCTTCGTTACCAATGGAAATTCACCTTGCACCCTTTTTAACAGGTTCCTCCAATTGTGTGGCTCATTATATCCAGATCTTTTCAGTGGAGCTACTGATAGAAGAAGGTTTAATTCTCAGGAACAATGTCATAGCTACACAGAGCACGCAGACATAATCAGGGTTTTAGAATTTACAGTGCACTCGCAGATGACATGTAATAACATATCTTAGTTTAGAGCTTAGCACTTGAAATGAAATGACTCCTGAGAACATCATTTACAAGAGAAAAATAGCCTAGATTAACACTCGCGTGCCTCTGTTTTCCTCTTAGCAGACACTCTGCTTGCTTTCATGAGTACCTATTTTAAACACCCATTGCTCAGGAAGGTTTGAGTGCTATACAGTATGTGTTACATTGGCTTCATGGCACCAAACCCGTGAACTCCATTATAAGCCCGGCCAAGGCAGCATCATTCCCATTTCAATAGAGTTTCTTCTGTTCTAATTAACACTATATGTGCAAAATACAGAGCATTTTGCTCATCCAATGTTTCTTCAAAAATCAAGGATATTAATGGAAAGTTTGTTTCGCATTCACTGCATTTACATTTACATTTACAGCATGTAGCAGACGCTCTTATCCAGATCAACTTACAAGAAGTGCTTTGTCTGTCTAGAGAAAGTATCTTTGCTAGTTACCAATAGGTTAGAGAGAAAGACGGTCCTGAGCTCAGATACTGATAGAAACAGTCACTGTTGATACCCAGAGACAAAGGAACTGAGTTGAACACAGAACAGAACAGAACAATACAGTACAATACATTTCAATCAATGCTTAATTCAGTGCTCATTTAAGTGCTGTGTAAAGAGATGAGTCTTCAGTCTGCGTTTGAAGACAGCAAGAGACTCTGCTGTTTGGACAGCCAGTGGGAGTTCATTCCACCACCTGGGTGCCAGTCCAGAGAACAGTCTCGATGCTTGTCTTCCACGGGCCTTGAAGGATGGCGGGTCAAGCCGAGCTGCACTCGAAGCTCGAAGGGCTCGTGGTCCAGTTCAAGATTTCACCACTGCCAAGTCGATAGGGGCTGGTCCATTTTTGGCTTTGTAGGCCAGCATTAGGGTTTTAAATCTGATGCAGCTACAGGAAGCCAGTGAAGGGAGTGCGGCAGTGGGGTGACGTGGCTGAAGTGAAGGCTTTTTACTAGACGTTGGAACATTGCTTTGAGAATTTGATTATATTCAACCACAAGAGCATTACGCAAGTTGCTGATGATGGATGACTAGTTCTAGAGGATAAATGCCACTTCAAATCTTTAAATGTTATAGGATGGTGCCCCATCACTCCAGAAAACACAGGATTGTTCCACCACCCAACGCTGAGGGACTTTATACCTCTTTAGCTATCACTTTTAGTCATTAGTCATGGTGACCTAGTCATCATATCGTATTGGCAGAGCTTTTCTGTCCTCAGAGCTGTTCTAGCAGGACGAGACCACAAAGAATTCATGTGCTTAGGGGAACATGAGGAACTCCCCCAGTCACTGTAAACCACACTGAAATCAGTTGCTAAAACCGTTATAACTACAAATCTTTATACATGTATACAGGAATTGGCTAAATGTTTACCATTAGAGACTACTCCTTTTGGTTCATCCATCCATCCATCCATCCATTTTCTAAGCCGCTTCTCCGTCAGGGTCGCGGGGGGGTGCTGGAGCCTATCCCAGCAGTCTGAATATATATGTTTATATTATCCTTCCTACTTTTCCCTCTTTGGTTTTTGCGTTCGGGGTGATCTTCACTCACCAGAATGTGTGATGATTACTGTCACGATTGGCTCCTCCCAGTCCTGTCCATGTGCGTTTGTTTTGGTATCTGAAGTCCTGCCCCTCGTTTCGTGACACCGCCCCTGATTGTTTTCACCTGTCCCTCGTTGTCCCTTTGTTACTTTAAGCCCTGTGTTTGCACTTTTCTTTGCTGGTCTTTGTATTGGTCGTTGTTTGATGTGTATCGTTCTTTGTCGGATGTATTGGTCTTTCTTTGATGTTTGCTTTGTTTGAATATCTGTTGTTGGTTCTTTCTGGTTTATGTCATGTCTACCCCACGATCTATCCGTATTGGCTCATGGACCCTGGACCGTTATGACCCTGATTTTGGATTTGCCCTCAATAAAAGTCGCTTACCTCCACACATGCGTCCGCTACCTCGCTCCACGGTACAATTACCTTCAAAAATACTCCCAAGTGCTTTGTTTGGAACCCCAAGCTATGTGTGTCTGCAGTATCCAGAACATTTTTCACATGCAGCACTAATTAGTTCTTCATTCGAACCCTGAGCCTTGTTCATTCATTGTTTGCAAGCCAGACAGCATCCTAAGATTCAGTATGAAGGGACTTGTCAGTGTAAATCGGAGACAGTGTTCTGATTGATTGCCGTCTCTTCATTTCTTAAACTCCCTCCCAATACAACCACTGATGAGATATAATAGAGCAGAACTTCAGCAGCTGATGGCAAAATGCTGTTTTTATAAGCAAGCACTGATTAAAATGCTCATTAACGCAGGAAGTAGCTGACTGGATCCATAAACCTCTGAGATGAGTCGTTTTGAAAACACCCCTGTGAGAAAGAAAACACTCTGCTCCTTTTGTTTTTGATTGCTTTTGATGCCTTTAATTTATTGTGCGTTATTGAACACCGCTAGCTTGTACACTCTGAAAACAAATGTATTAAAAAAACAACACATACTGTCTCTAGACACATCAGTGTGTTCAGTTAGAGACGACACATTATGTTACTTTTAACCACTTACAGATTCATTTTGTTTTGTATGTAGGTAGTCTACAGAACTTGTTGAGACACTGATATTTAAGTATACGATAACTATTTAACTCTGCAAGCCTAGAATGCTGTAGTGTCAGTGAAGAAGATGGGGGAACATTGTGCTTTATAGGTGAATGCTTTTTTAGTGAACAAGCAGCAAGGGAGAACCTCTGCTCAGCACTAGTCGGGCAGCGGTGATAGCAGGCTGGTCACTTCTAGCATTACACTGACACTACGGCTCAACACAGAATAACACAAACAATATTTGGACACATGTGTACAGCAGCAAATTAGACAACAAACAAGTCTCTTACTGTGAGTGTGGTGCCTCCCGAGAGCCTCTTCACATGGTCGCTTTGCATGGCTATGCTTCCAGCACTCCCATGTCAGAGCAGCCAGTGTGACAGGAGTACCAGCACTTTGGCCATTCTTCTTTGTGATTATGAATGGTAGATTTAAGATTAACAATATGTTGTAGTGATTATCAGTGCGAGTATAATCACCTGCTTGGGAGCCCCCTAACAACTTCTGAGTTATTCCTGTATCATTATGCTGTCTAAGATGCTTGAGTGAGGGGAAGGAAGCACCTGATTTGTCATGCCTCAAAAACAAAATGTACATGTGAAACCAAATGACAGAAAGTAAAAAGAGAAGATGAGGTGAAAAAGCTTGTCAGGCGAGGCAGATGAACAGATGCTTGCAGAAGTAAAATATGTGGGTTTTATTTACAAAAGGGCAAACCGAAGGAGGAGTCAATAAGCCATGCCAGGTCAGAACTGTCAGGGCAATACAGGTACATGGGGAACCAGAAGGCAAGGTAAATAAGCAATCGAGGGTCAAAGGCCAGCAATACAAACAATACAAGTCCAAGGGAGAATCCAGAAGAGCAAACGAGAGACAAAAAGGGTCAAATAATATGAGAAGCATAAACAGGAACATGCTTGGTATGGAAAAGGCAAGTCTAATGGCAATACTTCTCAAATAGCAACTGATACTGAACAGGTATATTTACGAACAGAGTTATTGAGAACAGGTGAAGGCAGTTAGAACTCAGGGGAAGATGATCTGTGTAACTGTGTAAGCTCAATACAAGCACTCAAGATAATTCCCAAAGGAATCTGACAACCTGACATGGAATTTGAAAAGTGTAAAAAGTGTAGCCACTTCATTTCTGTGGAAACAAAAACATCTTTTAACATTCTGGATGTGACAGCGATGTTATAAAAGAACCATTTTCCCTTTCCCAGGTTGTTCTGATACAGCGAGCTCTGAAATGCCCTTTTACTCCCTCTCGGCTTTGGCCCTTTGGCTAAACGTCTGCAATATTTTCAGCAGAACAGAAGTTTTTCTTTTAATTACTCCGTCCTCCAGCTGCTTTATTTGCATGGTTTGCGGCAATGTGACAGCATGTTGGCACAAGTCCTAGATTACAATGGAAACACCTTCTATATTTGATGAGTGTCTTAGCAAGCTCATAAAGGTTTCAGATTAACCCTAGATTCCGATTAATCCTAGAAAGGGATATTTTCAGAGCCTGCATGCTCTCACTCAACCTTGTCTTAAGCATCAGGGAGTTTTATGACGTGAGAATAATTGCCTTCACTCCACTTCACTTAACTTAAAAGATGTCTCAGCTGTTTTGTAGATCTTTTTTTTTTTTCACAATAAAGAACCATCCATGACCCACACTATAAAAGAGGAACAACTGGGCTGGGAAATGATGAAGCACACTCTAACAGTGCGTGAGTGAAATTCTCCTTAAAATCATGCAAGTTCTATGTCGAAAGCAAAGCCCTGCGGGTGAAGAACCCTCTTTCAAGTTTGTTCAAATGGACTTACAAACTTGTCTACACACATAATAGCCCTTCTTCATCAATGTTGCTTGGAAATGAGCACAGATCGGAATGCCTGGAATGCTGTACGCATTATTCTGCATCTGATTCAGGAAACTGTCATTGGACATCACAACACATTTTTATTGGAGTTGATGAATCAGTTTCTGTTGCGTGTGCCTATTAGTATCTTATTTGCATATTATTTTGAGATGACAAGTCTTTGTTTACAGTGAGGGGAAGAAGGTCTCCAGACACATTTGTTATTGTTATGTAACAAAGTGCATATACACTTAAAAGTTATATATATATATATATATATATACATTTTTGTCATGCTTTTCCCATAATCTGAAAATGCCTGTGTGTAAATTTCACAATGAATGGACAAAAAGAAATGGCCCAAAATGATTTCTGATATTCTGGTTCCATTGATTTACCTTAAAAGGAAAGAAGGTGTTTGGCTTCTCCTGTAAAGTTACTACTTTGGAGATACAAGGTTTTGTTTTGACAGCAGTGATGTGTATATATATATATATATATATATATGTGTGTGTGTGTGTGTGTGTGTGTGTGTGTGTATGTGGGTATGTATATAGTGTCTTCAAGATGTTGTCATTGATTTGATAAGACTTCATGTAACAAGTAACAGTCAAGTTTAAGGTGAAGGACCTTCCTAAAATTCTATGGGACGATATTATTAAACAGCACTCAAATAGAAAAGCCTACGGAGCCCCAGCAAAAACCTCTCAGTGCAATAAGTTCAATGACATACAAGTTCACAACTAACCCTTCACAAACAGGTGTACCATGTAAGGTAATACAACCCGCTCTCAGACTAATGATGAGGAAAGTAAGAGAGAAGCCAGCAGTCACTTGAAAAGAGCTGCAGGATGACCTGAAAGCAGGAACAACAGTTCCATCCATCCATCCATCCATCCATCCATCCATCCATCCATCCATCCATCCATCCATCCATCCATTTTCTAAGCCGCTTCTCCGTCAAAAACTGATAAACAATTCATTGTTCATCATAAAAATTATGAACAATGAAAGTGTTAGTAAAATTGGCATACTCTTGTGTTTACAATCAGATTTGGCCATCTGCAGTATTAATAAGAAATGACAGCATGTTCAGATGCCCTGAATTAAGAGCGTGTGTTTAGTGGTCAGTGTGAGAGTTCAAATAGCAAGTGACCAATAGGATTAGTGTTTTTCGGTCGAATAAATGCACCCTCAAATCAACTGCTGCCCTTGTCATTACCCGTACACAGACCATCCTTCATGACTACTAAAGCACTAATAAAACTACGTGTAAAATAGTCTTGGAATTGGATCTGTTTTATGGACTATGGTGTGTGTCGGCGGGAGGACAATCTCTCAGCAAGCGACGGAATTGCCCTGGAGCAGAGGGAGCCGCACACACAGCATGACAAAGTCTTCTGTTTGGATCATCTGCCTTTTTTTTGTCATCGGAACAGCTGCGTAGTCCAGCAGTGTGCATATGTTTTGAAGAAACAGCATGACCACTTACTCATTATGTGTTAAGAGTGCCCGAGAGGACTTGAGTCGAAGCGAGAATCTGTTTTCTGCATTTTAGAACAGGCTGCAGACTGTGGATGCTTCTCAGCTTCATCGACTGTCAGTGCCATTGAAACTATTGATTATCTTGCTTCTTCTCAGTAACCTTACATGTGATCTGTTAGATGGCACATGGCGGCAGTTAAAGCAGTTGGGATTCCAAAATGTCTAATAAGACTGTTGATGCGTAAAAAGAGTCGTTCAGGAGTGGTTTGATGTGAAATGGTTCATTGTGGAAAAAAACGTAATGACTTGATTTCTTTGTAGTGGTGGCGATGGGAACCAGGGGTCACAATGAAGCAAGTGAAGCTTCATGTGTCTTTTCAGTTTTTATATGTAATGCTGACAATGGTAAAATAATGATACATCTGGGAAAAATATGTTTCTTTGAGGGATATTTTGCCTTACAACAACCCTGCATGCATCACTTCAACAGGAATTTTAAAATTCCTGATTTTAAGATTTTAAAAATATGGTTTTAGCCATGTAAAACAGCCTTAAAACAATGTCATATTGGTAAGCATTACATTAAATAGCTTACTGGGAGAACGCTTTTTAGAGCCATTACACTTATGTCTGGTTTCTATAACAGCATTTCACATGAAATTAGTTATACAGAATGTTTTTGGAATTCACCTTTAGAAGGTGTGTTACTTCATATCTGGCTGGTTGTTTTGAGTGGTCCATTGTAGATGATTAATAAACTAGTAATATGGTATCGGTAACACATCAACAACACATCAGTGAAGTAGCAGTAGTGAAGCATTTAAAAGCATTGGAGTAAATATCTTGCACATGTACTGTTGATGCATTACTTACATTAAGTAGATGTACTGTTGATTCATCACTACGCAAAATCTTATCTTATCCAAAACCTAATGGTAACCCTGAGTTTAATCCTAATCTTGACCTCAACCCAAAACCTAATTCTAATCCTCATATCGTTGCTGTCCAAAGACAAACAAGTATCTCCAAAAATATTAACTTTACAGGAGAGGGCAAAAACACTCTTACCTTTCAGTGTAAGCCAATGTAAAGAGGTTTTATTCCATTTCTATTGGTCCACTCATCATGATTTTTTTAGACAATGTGAAGAAAAGCTGGTGTGTTGAAATGATGTAGGAAACTAAATAAAGAAATGGAGATTTTTGGTGGTTTTCATTGGACAGAGACGATATGTTTTTGACATGTTACTGAGAGTGTTTATTTCATTTAAAAAGGACCACTCTAAATCGTGTCACCATTTTTAGGCAACACAGCACACAGCATGTACTTTGTCTGTTTTCTGTTTTTTTGAGTCCTGCAGGCAGAAATCTGACCCGTGAATTCTTAATTTAGCTGCTGTCTTGACTTTTCTGAAGAGTTTGTGGATTGTTTTCAAACCACCGACAGATGCAGCTCATGCACAATCCCGTGTAAGCTTCTAGTCATGCTCAGTCTTCCTTAAGCAAACAGCAGGCTAATACAGCATAAAAGTACATCTGTTTGGGCAGATGCTCAGGAGAAGGTAAAGCCGCAGAAGTGAAGGCAAGTCTCCCATTGGGAATGGAAAGCTGTTCAGAAAGTCCCTCATTCCGCTTTACATTTTAAACAGTCTCTTGGGACAAGTGCTGGGAAATTAAAAAAGATTTGGGTTTTTTTTAAGTTTCAGAGAGTGCAAGTGCTCCCTGGTGTTTTCTACAGGATTGAAAATTTAAATGAAAGCATGTTTTAGAATGGTTAATCAGAGCTGTCATGCAATAAGGCTTATGTTGGCATGTTTGACATTGTAGAGCAACATAAAGGTCTCTTTATACAAAGTTCCATCATTCTACAGCTGCTGGAAGTGGCGTATGCATAGGCAGAGCAGGCAGGACAATCCTGTAGTGTGATGTGTTTTCTGGACCCCATGTACTGCTTTTCGTATAATTTACACCTATGACTTAGAAAGTTATGGAAAACTATCATAATTTTATAGCATACATCACCGTTGGCTTACTCTTCTTGAGATCTGTGTTCCTGCTGGTGTCACCTCCAAGTCAAATCTAACAGCCCTCTTTCAACTCATCAAGAGCTGTAGAAGGCAATAATGGTCTTGAGGATTGATCAAGTAGGGCCGATTAAGGGTACAGCTAAAGCCAACCCAAACCCAATTCCATAAACATTAGAATGGTAGGTAAAATGTAAGTAATCTACTACTATAATGTATAATGTTTTACCCTATCAACTTCATTTTTTTAAAATATATATTCATTTTGAAACTGATGCCTGCAATACATTGCAATCTAAGACTAGGAACATTTTGAACTGTTGCAATCATGCTTAATTATAAAAGGAGCATTCAGAAAAGGTCCTTCATGAGCAAGCATGGTCAAGGCCTGCAACTTTGCCAAAAATAGGTAAAGTCTCTGTAGGTAAAGAAAAAGGTAGAAAACCAAAGATAAGTGCCTGTGACCTTTGATCAGCACTGCATTAAAAATGTTTCTTTGATGGATATAACTGCATAGGCAGGGGAATAACAAAAAAAAAACATTGTCAATAACAACATCTGTCACTGAATCCACAATTGCAAGACTATGCTGCACAGTGGAAGCCAACAGCATCCAGAAGCACTGCTGACTTCTCTGGGCTTGAGCTCATCTAAAATGGACTGACGCACAGTGGAAATATGTACTGTGGTCTGATGAGTGCACCTTTCAGATCATTTATGGAAAAAGCAAATAATGTTTTCTAGACCAATAAAGGAAAAGATCATCCAGACTGTTACCAGTGTAAAGTTCAAACTCCAGTGTCTGTCAATGTATGTCTATTAGTGAGTAACTTGCACATCTGTGAAAGTACCATTAATGCTGAACACATTTTTGAGCAACATATGCTGCCATCTGGACAGTGTTTGTCAGGAACGTCCAAACTTATTTCAGCATAACACCAAGATTTTACTGTTACAGCAGCATGGCTACTTAATCAGAGAGTGCAGGTGTTAGACTGGCCTTCCTGCAGTTCAGAACAGTCTCCCGTTGAGAATATGTGTAATATTAAGCTCAAAATATGACAACAAAGGCCATGTACAGTTGTACAGCTGAAACCTGAAAACAGAAGAATGGCAAAAAATGAAGCTTTCGAAACTTGATCAGTTTATTTCTTCAGTTCCCAAACAGTTATTAAGTGTTGTTAAAAAGGAAAGTGATGTCCCACAGTGATAAGCATACTTCTGTCCCAGCTTTTTTTGGAATGTGTTGCAGACATCACATTTGGAATAAACATATATTTACATAAGACAAAAAAGTAAAAGATCAAGTGTTATTTGTGCCGTTTTCAATTTGGTCTAACACAGGTCTAATCCCTGCCTTCTGTTTTGTTAGCATTTCATGTACTGTCTCAACTTTTTTTATATTCCTAAGCATAAACAGATATGTTTAAGCATGACAGGGAAAAAGTATTCAGACACCACAACCTTAGAGCAAAGCCACCGGAGGCTATTAGAGCTTTGAGACATCTATGGTAAGAAGTAATTAGCTTTTTGCAGTATTGTTGGCCCAATCCTCTTAGCAAACCATCTTCAATTACTCAGAATAATCAAAGTCCCTCTGATGGACTCATCATTTCAAAATGCCGCATAAATTGTCACTGGGATTCAAAGTATGAAATGCAAGCCCTTTTATCTTTTTTAGAAACCAGTTTTTTGGGGTCATTGTCTTGTGGAAACATTCATCTTCTGCCCCGATTCAGTGTTTTGACTGATGGGATCAAATTCTGTAATATGTTCCCGTACATCATTCATGTTTCATCATTCAGTGATGTGTAATACCCCAGTACCGTTAGCTGAGAGGCAGTGATGCTCCTGCCTCCATACTCCATACAAGTGGTCTTGAGATCATATGTGCAACCCGTCTTTCTGCAGACGTGATGAGCTTTGTTGTTGCCAAAAAGTTCTATTTCTGGTTCTGCTAAACTTTTACCTTATTGTTCATGTCAGAACAAACCTTGTATCTCAACAATTTTAGCTTCACAAGAGAAAGCAGAAACATTCTTAACTTTCAATGGAAGACCTTCAACAGACTTCTGGGTCATGGGGGTGCTGGAGCCCATCCCAGTGGTGACTGAGCAGAAGGCAGAATCACTGAAAGGAAATATCCAATTATAGCAATTTTTTAAAGTCATTTTCGTCAGTTTTTTGTGGTCCATTCATCATGAAATTTTAAAAGAAAAGCCAAGAGCAGCTGGCATTTTCAAATAATACTAATACTGTTCCTTATCAATTTCATTTTTTAAGCATATACTTGTTTGTTGTTATGGATACATATTTTGTTCAAAAGGCATTATGTGTGTAAATGTAAAGTAAATATATGCACTGGAAGTACATTAAATAATAAAACCAAAAGTGTCTGAATAATTGTTTCTCCTCACTGTAGATCAGTGGCCTACATCAACAGCTTTGGCAGCTGTTTAACTTCCTCTTATTGATGATGAATGAAATACTTTTCAAGGTAGCAAACAGACCTTTCAAGCCTAAGACGTCTAAGGGAATCCACTCAAATCATCCAAAAATATATATCTGGTATCATGTTGTACTGTCAGCTTACTTGGAAAATGAATGTCACTATGTAAAACAGATTGCACTGTCATTCTTTTATTTACTGATTTTGTTTTTCTATGGGGGCTCTTTTTTTTTTTTGCACTGAGGTCCATAAGATCCTAGTTATGCCAGTGGTTAACATTACACACAACTCCTGTCTTGGGCTGGAAATAATGGTTTGGTAAAATTCCATCTGGGCAGCTCTCAACCTGAGCACTCCCAACTCCTCAACTCCTCAGTGTGTTTTTTTTTTTTTTTTTGAAAGCTGATGTCTAGGTGATCACCTCATTGTTGCTGACAGCCCTGCTGTGCAGTCCTGCTCCTATTAATAACCTCCATCAGCTACTACTCTAGCTTCTACAGATGGCTGAAGGAGGAGACAGGTGTGTGTTGGCTTTGGCTTGAAATCTGTGAGACTCCAGAAGTTTACTGTAGAGACACTGTGGGTGATCACTGCAGCTAAAGCTAGCCAACACAGGCAATGATTCACACAAAGAATAATTTAAGATCATTGGTGTTGAAAAGTGACTTGCTTCATCATTCGTACAGTGACTTTTTTTGTCAGTTGTCTCCAATTATGTCAAGAGTGAGTCCTTATAATGTCACAATTACAGTTAAATATTACATTGTTAACTTTATATGTAACTAATCTTATATTAGCTGTTTCACATTACCAAGTCTGCAGCACAAAATGGATTATAATGTTGGGTTATGCAAATATATCCAGTCAATTTTCATTAGAAATTACATTTACATTTATCTGACGCTCTTATCCAGAGCGACTTACAATTTGATCATTTTTACACAGGTAGGCGAAGGTGGTGTTAGGAGTCTTGCCCAAGGACTCTTATTGGTATAGTGTAGGGTGCTTACCCACGTGGGGATTGAACCCCAGTCTACAGTGTAGAAGGCAGAGGTGTTAACCACTACACTATCCAACCACTGTAACCCACTGTAACCACTGCAAATTGTCCATACATCAGGTTCAAGCTGGACTTGTGTTCAGATATATCCATGTACATTCCTACTGTTTAAAAACATAAGCAATAACTGCATGGTCAAGCCATTTTGACTGTGATGTGTTGCAAAAGATATGCAAATGTTGGCCAGCTACAATGCCATGTTAGAAAGCAGGCATCTCAGCGTTATGCTATTTACCAGGGGAGTTGGAATACGGGCATTGGAATCTAATTTTTTTCCGAGTGGAACATGGCATCATGGAGTCAATCACGCCAAGTTAGCCAGGAGCTTTTAAAGGAAAATCTGCCTGATCTATATCTGCCAAAAAGCCAAAACCAGGTCATGATCTTCCAGCAAATGATCCAAAACATGTCGAAACCCACACAAAAATGGATCAATGAGAATCTAATCCCTGGGGGTGAGCTGAAGAAGAGAGTCCAAGGACCTAGGATCTTGGGGGACGTGAAGAGGTTCTGTCTTGAGGCCTTTATTGTGGAGTCATGGAGACACATTGCAGTCATGTTGGCAATCAGAGGTTACTCAAAGCTCTAAACGAAGCATACATTGTGACGTGATTTTATTTAAAAATGATAAAGGTTTTTGTTTTCTTAGATTGACTTCAATTAAAGGTTCAATTTTTGCCACATGAGGCTAGTTAACCACATTTTCTCATCACCTTTTTACCCATCTTTATCAGTGGAGCCAATAATAAAAGATCTGACTGTACGTACATGCACGCTGCATTTAAACGGTGTTGCCATACTTGCCCGAAGCTTCATTTTTAAAGTGTGAAGAGGGCATTAGGACGGCTTCCTGTAATGTCTGCAACAAAAAGATTGTCAGGGGAAAAACTACACAGAAGACTGTTACAACTATCTTTGTTGCTTTTAAAAAGCCAAACTTTGGCTGATAAAAATGAGCTATCAGCCAGTTTGGCTGTAAAGAAAACAGAATGAAAAGATCTTGATCAGTGCACTAGCATTTAGGAGTCCTGCTGTTCTGAAAGGAATCTTTCCAGGACGACAATCACTTTGAAAACTATGTTTCAATTTGAACCATGGCTCAGTGGGTAGTGCTGTCACCTCACAGCAAGAAGGGCCCAGGTTCGATTCTTCGATTCCCCAGCCGGGCTACCTGGGTCCTCTCTGTGTGGAGTTTGTGTGCTCTACCTGTATCTGTGTGAGATCCGTCCCGCAGTCCAAAGACATGCAGTCAGGCTAATTGGAGATGCTAAATTGCCCTTAGGTGTGAATGTGTATCTCTATGTGGACTGGCGGCATGTTTAGGGTGTTTCTTGCCTTGCCCCCAATGCCTGCTGGGATAGGCTTCAGCACACCCCCACGACCCAGGAGGACATGCAGTTTAGATAATGTGTGTGCATTTATTTTAATCTGCAGCCTGAAAGACGAATTCCAAAATACCTGCATAATTCAATTGTTAAAAAAAAGTTAGAGTAGTTTGAGGTGAAATGGTAGAAATGGTCAGCTTATATAACTTTACAGTGGTGGTGATAGCCAGGTAGTTCATGATGTCTACAACACAAATCTAGCCATTTTATTCACTATCCAGAACCACCAGTGAACCTACACATGTCCTCTGAAATGTTCTACATTTTATGTGTATTGTTGATGGTAAATGGTAAAACAGTGCTAAGGCTTTCTTAAGGGACTGATTTACCTTATAGCTCCTTTCTTGTACCTTTCTGCCATAAATGGATAAAAAGCATATTGTGTATCAAAAGCTTCCCTCACACTATTGTAAAAAGTGACTTACGATACCATAACAATACGTCACCATAACCGTTCTATGTAATAACTTTCTATGAGGTGAATTTACAAGGCAACACTTCAGACGTCTCGCTCCTATCACCATATCCATTATGGTGAAATTGGAATGAACCTTTAATAGCTTCTGTTTTCCAGATCTCACCTATTCACAGAGGGCTGGTCTCGGTTTGCCTTGTTTGTTTTTTTTCCCTATAAAGACGTATTATATGGTGCAATTTTGGGCAACGTCTGAAGTGCTTTTTGGCTCCATTTACAACGGCAGCTGACTTTCAAAGATAATTACTGTAATTACTGAAGTGCTCCTCTGCGCCACAAACAGGTCGCTTAGGCCATTTTATGAAGTTTCATCATTTTCCAGCACGTCCTGAAGGCCTGTTCTCTCAGACGCTCTGTCACTTACTCGCCCATGAAAAGTATCTTCCAGCCACAAACTGCAGTTCAAACGGAAACAGCAGCTCTTCCTCTCGGCTCCACACAGTGAGTGTAAACAGGCCCTCAGAGGACAGGAATTCTGAATACAGTGAAACTTTTGGCACATTCTGCAATAACCTGTGTGTGACCCTCTTTTGTAGGTGGTAGCAAATGACTCAGAGATACTCCGCAGTGCAAGAGTATTTTCCAGAGAGGAGATCGCCCGGTAGTGCGGTTGGAGTTGACCATGTGCCAGAACTAAGTGCTACCTAACTGACATGCCATCAGACTACTCAAAGTATAACGGTGAATATTTAAGTAGGATGTACTTTTCGTCACAGTTGGATATCTGACATTTTCTGTGTGCCACTTGTTTCAGTTTCTTCACACTTCCTTTTTTTATGGCAGGGTGAGTCACTTGCAAGCTGTCCTTTCTTTCCCTTCAAAAGCAGCAAATGAATTAAAGATAAAAGTAGGCTCAGAAATTACTTTTGCCTTTTAAATTATAAAGGGTTAAAGGAGCAATTTGCCTCGCTGATTTGTGATATGTTTGGATGTAAAAGGGCTTCGAGGTGCCTGAGAAAAAAAAAAGAATTAGACGAAATTGGATTTGGTCACAGCCTTTGAAGGGGTTGCTGAGAGGTTGTCTTCTAATGTGTAGTTATTTGCAGCGTGTGCTGGGCACTCCCAGCGTCCTCTCTCACCAGCGAGTGTTATCACTGTCAGTAGCCTCCATGTGTGGGAGGGACTAATGCAGGATACTCTTCTCAGAGCCTATATTACTACCGAAAACAGGATGACATCCTTCACGGTGTAATCACGGCTGATGATCTGCCTCTGATGTGGGTTGTCCAAATTCTGATGTGGGTGGAACAAATTGTCATTTTAACTGTGAATAGCCAAAGGACACAAAGTGTCAATGATGCGATGCCCCAGCATGTAATACTTCATTAGCAAGGTGTGAAATATAGGCAGTTCTGGGGGGTCTGAGACCGCCTAATTAGCCACTTGGCCCCCTTAAATATGTTAAAATCAAAATTCTGGGGGATTCCTGTAAATAAACTTGTGGTTTTATGGTGTTTGTTATGAAATCTCATTGTTTACCTCATGATCTGCAGTCAGTCTTTAATATTCTTAATTAACTAAAGAGGCAATGCTGGTTTGCCTCAGGGTGGCGCTGTACTAAACTGGTTCATCTAGTTGGCCCTTCATAGCTTTGCAGCTGAAACTATGCCAGGGATATGCCTAAAATAAAACAATATTCCATAGTGTATTTGTAATTCAGAATATTTGCCCAATTTCTAAAGACACTGGTGGAAAGAATGAATTATTACTCATTTCTTTAACCAAACACAGAAGAGAAGATGCATCAGGTCTCAGTAAATGTGTGGAAGGTTTTTTTTTTTTACGCAAGCAGCAGTGCAGTATGTACAACCTGCAACAGACCACTACTGTGCCAGTGCTGATAATGATCCACCACCCAAACAAGACCTGCTCTGTGGTGGTCCTATGGGGGTCCTGACCAACGCAGAACAGACTAAAACAGGGCTGAGAAATTATACAGAGGAACAGATGGGCTACAGTCTGTAATTGTAGTGCTGCAAAGTGGAGCTGATAAAATGGACAATGAGTGTGAGGAGCCCAGTGAATTGGCTGGTTGTATATGCAACACATAGCGGAGAAGTTCTGTAAATCACCTTGATTAAAGGGCTTGACTGGAAAGTAAATTCAGCCATGGACATCTGTGTAGACAAGCCCTCTCCACACTGATATGTGTAGATGTATGTGCACTCCAGTAAGCATTCACACATACACTGTTATAATGATAAAGGTTCTGTACATTTTTCATTCTTCAAGGTACAAACAATGTACCTGGGGATGAGACGGGGTGTGTGGAGCCAATATAACTATGCTCATATAATTTCAGTGCATTATGTTACAATTATGTTCCATGACTAAAGGTACTGCGATGTACCCTTGAGGGTACTGCCCCACTGACAGCTCACTACCTTTATTTCTAAGAGTGTACCGTTTGTCCCGGGTGGTCTCCATTAATTTCATATAGGACAACATCAGAAATGACCCTGTATTTCTCTCTTTCTCACTCTCCCAGTGGCCCACCGGGAATTCTGACTAGAGCGCCTTTAGCTCCCCTTGTTGGTCAAACTTGTTAAACTTGGGTGAGTGAGTTTGTGAGTGAGTCTGGTCCATGAGGTGCTTCGCGTCTAAAAAGAGTCTCGACCATCACTTTGATGTTGGTGCTAAAAATGTTTTTTTAACGAATAAATATAATTTAAGAAATAACCTAATAAATCGAATGAACAATTAAAGGTGCCAGGTATTAACCAGACACCTTTAACCAAACTACACTCTCAGAAAAAAGGTACTAAACTGTCACTGGGGCACTATTTTGAGTAGAGTGCCAAGACTGTCTCAGTAAATTACACTGGAATGAATGACAGGTTCTAGTTGTTAAATTGATAAAGACATAGTAAAACACTTATAAATGTTTAACATAATAAGGTAAGTATAAACATACTCTCACTTAATTTCCCTGTAAGTTGACATGTTTAAACAGGAAAGTATTTCAGAAAGATCTTCCGGTAGTACCGGGAAAGTTATATGGGGTAAAATGACCCCATATACAAGTATAGTTTTCTGAAGTAAATGGTAAGAACACAGTAATCCTATAGTATGAGTCATTACTGTCTTTTATAGCACAAATTCAGTTTCAGTTCTAGGTACGTACCTGTGTAAGGCTCTCATTTGTCTTGTTTTTGTACAATCTTTTGTGCTTTTTACAATTAATTGTACCATGGGCAGTAATACTTACCCAGTTAATACTTTGAACCTGTTTTTTGTGTATATTAGTCCAACTGTAACGGGGGGTGTGATTTCAATCAAGACAGTCCAGGGTCAAAGAGCCAACATGGAGAAAACGGGGTTCATCTACATTTACGGCATTTGGCTGACGCTCTTATCCAGAGTGACTTACGATTTGATCATTTTACACAGGGAGGCCAAGGCGGTGTTAGGAGTCTTGCCCAAGGACTCTTATTGGTATAGTGTAGGGTGTTTGCCCAGGTGGGGATTGAACCCCAGTCTACAGTGTAGACTGAAGGCAGATGTGTTAACCACTACACTAACCAACCACCAGACATGACATACCAGAATACAATCAACAACACAGAGATGCAAACAAACAGAACGCTACATCGAACAAAGACCGGCAAACACTAAGGGCTTAAATAACAACGGGTAACGAGGGACAGGTGAAAACAATGATGGGCGGAGACTTGAAATGAGGGGGCCGGACTAGAAAAACCAAAACAAACGCACATGGACTAAACCAAAACATGAACACATGGACAGGACTGGGAGGGGCCAATCGTGACACCAACCACCTTAAAATTTACCATCATGTTATCCTAAATAATTACTTAGCAATTTGGAGTTTGTATCTCATGCCTATTCCAATCAGGTCAAAGTTTATGCAACACTTTTTACAACAGGTCACAAAGCAGCTTCGCGGAAAAGTCTAAGCCCCCATAAGCAAGTCAATGGCAACAGTGGCAAGGAAAAACTCCCTAAGAGCAAAAGAAAAAACCTTGAGAGGAACCAAGACTCGAAAAGGGAACCCATCCATCTGGTTGACACCGGATAGCAAACAGTAACAAAGGTTACCATTAGCATAAAATGTTAAAATACAGAAAAGAGGAAAAGCAGGTGAAGCAATAGCTGTGATGAAATAGTTTGAGTTTTTTTAGCTGTTCAATGCCTAAAACATAAGATACTTTCAATGAAAGCATTATCATCAGCTGTTGTTCCAAAATATGATGATGATGATGATGATGATGATGTTGATGATGATGATGATGATTAAAATATTTCAATTCAAACTCAGTGGGCTCAATTGAATCCGTTGAAACCCTTTTAAAAAATTAAAATGGATTAAAATATGTTTACAGCAGACACCGGCTTCTGCTTCAATATACAATCACTGTTTTACGAAGTACCTACTGAGGCCTTTTCATTACATTTATCACAGATTAAAAACACTTTTTATTTGAAAATGTAAGTTTTCAAATTGAAGACACAATCATCCATCTTACAGTGTCATTTAATTATTGTGCAGAGCTAACTGGTGATATTTCTGTGGCTCTTGCCTGTGTACTTTATCTACATTACCTATACTATTTCAGGTGCAGGCTACTAGATGCAAGTAACTGTCAATTTGTGTGAAGTGGTATGAAGTAGCCTGTTCTGCTGTGTGCATTAACTGTTTCAGTGCTTCTGCTATCACACACACACATGATAACTACCTAGTCATTTTAAAGTTTATGCAGACAGTAGAAAGGCTTGACAGTGAGGCCTTGCGGCCTATGCAATTGAGATGATTGGCTTCCGGTCACCCCCGCCCCCCAAAGTTAACCGTTCCAGTTCAGTTTGTATTTCATCTTATGCCACCGACTAAACCTGGCAACTAGCTGCAGCTAAATCTCTGATTTGCAAAAGGGATAAAGATGACACATTTATTTAATATTTAAGCAAGATCATTGGCTTATTTTTGTCTTTTACGGTTTAAAATAACAAAAAGAAAAAAAAGGGCCTGTAGCAAAAGTTTGCTCACCCTGTCTGGCCTGCATTTAATAACATCTCCTTGGGCAAGTATCACAACTTCTAAATGGCTTTTGCAGCCAGATAAGAGTCTTTCAGTTCTTGTTTGGTGGATTTCCTCCCTTTCTCTGCCTGTAAAGCCCATTTTCTTCTAGTTCTTCTAGGCTTCTATTTCTGTGAGATTCTTGGGCCATCTTGCATGCAAGATGCTCTTTCGAGGTCTATCCACAGATCTTTGTTTATGTTTAGGTTGGGGGACTGTGAGGTCCATGGCAAAACCAGCTGGTGTATCTTGAGGTAATCCGTGGATTTTGTGTGCTTAGGATCATTATTCTGTTGTAATCTAAGAATAGCCGAACTAGTTTACACTGGTAATTACTCTAGTTACTGAAAAATAAAATATTGTATATAATAAACTTGGGATTTCAAGGGGTTAAGATTTTGAAAAGAACGTTTCATATATAACTTCATGCTTTTTGGCATAAATTTCATCTTCTAGCCACTTCACTATTCATAGCAACAGACATTTTTCACCGGGGTGCCCAAACTTTTGAAGGCTTTGTGAGATTGTAAGCTCAGCCTCTGGTGCTGCTGTATCCACCCATGGCTGGGAGTCCAAGACAGCACAACTGGCCTCGCTCTGTCTGGGTGGGTAAGATGACCCTCCCTCTCCACCTCATCACTCCGTGTGATGCTAGGCAGTGTGGTAACAGAACTGACCGTTAGTATTTTCCTCTGAGCGTGTTGAGCTGTCCAATGAGGTTGCGTCACCAGTAATTGGAAAAGATGTGGTGGAATGGCTTCAAATGATTGGAGGAAGCATATGCCAAATATTATCCTCCTAGTGTTGGTAGTGTCACATGGTTGAGGAAGACTGAGCTAACAGGTGGAATAGGACGTGGTTAAATTGAGAAGAAAATTGGGGGATACATTTTTGGTTCCCTTAACAAGCTTTCAGGGGACAGTTAATCAAAGAGCAAGGGGAGTGGGAAGAACCTTTCCAATGTGTTAAGAACCTCCACACATTGCAAAAATTCAATAGCTATTAAAAAACTCTTCTTTGGACAATTCAATGAAGTGAAGAATAATTTTGTAACCTATATTTTTAAGAGTGTGCTGAGTTTGTGATTAATTGATTAATTGGAAAAGAAGGTAATTTCAGGAAAAAATATTTTTTAATGTATTTTTTAATGTCGCCTTCCGCCCGATGACAGCTGGGATAGGCTCCAGCACCCCCTGCAACCCAGAAGGAGAAGCGGCGTAGAAAGGTTTGTGTGTGTGTGTGTGTGTGTGTGTCTTTATTGTTGTTTTTGAAATACATTCATCCATAAACATCAGCTTCACTGTTTATATTTATCTCAGACTGAAACTCAAACACGTTATTTTGAGAGTTCATTGTAGATGTTTTGTTAATAAAAATATTTATACATAAGCATATCCTTAAATTTTACCCTAAACCTAATCCTAACCCTAACCCTAATGATAATCAACTCTGTTTTGTCAGATAGTTTATTAACAATGAAAGCATCTGTGTAGAATCTAGAGGGAATTACAGAAAGTAAAGTATTCATTTTACATCAAAATATCTAAGATTATGAAAAACATGCACTGATTTTTGACTGCTCCTGTAAACCTGTGCTTACTGCTGGTGTAGTAAGCAGCAGGGCAAAATGATGTCCCTGAGTTCGTGGCTCAGAGATTGGAGTATTTTTGTATTCAGTGCTTGGCGGCTGTTGTCTGGCTTCTACACTTACTGTCTTACTGTCTTGAACTTTCAGTATGAAATCACCACCACAGCGAAGTCATTTCACAGGGCTACAACTGCACAGGCATGGGGAATGGAAAGCCCATTGCCAGGCAGCATCCAAACAAACTAATGCTTTTCACACCTCGGCAGAAATTTAATCTGGGTATTTGTTTTCCTCTCTCTCTCTCTCTCTCTCTCTCTCTCTCTCTCTCTCTCTCTCTCTCTCTCCCTCGTTCTCTCTCTCTCTCATTCTCTCACACACATACAAACAAGCGCTAGCAAACACGCTCTCGCTCTGCTGTACAGACATGTCAAATGGTTTACTGAGCAAACCATGTTCTGCCTTCAACACACCATATTTAGTCAAGTCTTATGGCTTTCATTGTCATCCTTGATATAACTTGTATAGATTGGAATGAAATGTCATGCTTCAGGTCCTATGGTGCAACACACAACAGCAGCACATTACAAGGCAGTGTGACACAAGTGGACAATAAATACAGCAAAAAAGGGAAATGTACAGAACATTAAATACGCATGACAATGACTACTAGGCAGGATAACCAAACAATAGATGCAAATGAGCATCATTCATTTATACATATATACGCATATATATATATATATATATATATATATATATATATATATATATATACATATGGATGAGTGACAAAGCAGCATGTGAGTGGTGAAGGAACTAACATCGTCAACTACACAGAAAGATTGAGGTCTCATAGCAGCATTTCAATAATTGAAAGTATTTTAAATATTTAAAGGAGTGTGTGATTAGTCTATGGTGGATGTATGGCAGGGTGGTGAAGATGATTTGGGGGGGGGGGGGGGGGGGGGGGGGTCATCCAGAATGCTGGTGCTTTTGCAAATGCAGTGCAATCAGTGCAAAAATGCAATCAGTGCAAAAATGCAATCAGTGCAAAAAATCAGTGCAAATGCAGTGTCAATGTTAGGTGAAGAGACGCTGAAGATCTTCTCAGCTGTCCCCACAATTGTCTGTGAGATCCTGCAGTCTAAGAAAGTGCAGCTCCCATGCCAGACAGTAAGCTATTAGTGAGGATGAAAGTGAGGTTTGCTCTTTTCACCCCCTGCAGGAAGTGAAGTTGAGAGTCCAGGTGAGGTCACCGGTGATATAATGCGATGATTTGTCACCATTTTCCTCCTGACTTCTTGAAAGATTGACAGTAGTAATGCATTCTGTGTATTATGCATGACTCTTGTGCTCATATGTAGATGGCATATCAAGAGAGGAACTAGTGCCAGTGATGTGTTGTGCCCTCAGGCCAGCTGCTTAAAATCCTCTCTGTTTCATGCGAGTCAGAGAAGTTGAAGGCTTTGAATGCCATTAAAGCTGATTCTCCTTTCAACACTTTCCCCTCATGTCCCCGATTATAGACGTTTACTCAGAATCTGAACAGCTCTTTGTGTTCAGAGTTATTTATGGCACTGTTGTGCTGACTTAAAAAAAAAGTTTTAATCTTCTTACCATAGCGTGAAAGAATTCGCCCTCTTCGTGGAAGATTTTTAACCCCACTCTGACTGTTCTCTTTGTGCATTAGTGTTGGTTCCTTGTGCAGCCAATGAAAGATCACAGAAGAAGACATGCTTGTGATTATAAATTTAGACTAAGGTCATGACAAGTCACTTAATTTTGATGGCTAAAGAAATATTTTAGCTGTCTTGGCTGTGTTCTTGTATCCTGGAAACAAAAGTTGGAGGTATCCCGGGAGTTGCAATGGGAAGTGAACATGGAATGATCATGCACTGTCATATCTTTCCTTGCTTTTCATGTTAGCTTTGTAACAAGAGTAGCCTGTACTGTCTCCTGTTTAAAAATGACTTTGAATTCTAAACTGCTAACCACTATTTTGAGCATCACTCTCAGAGGCCACATTATTAGAAACACCTGCCTCGTCCACCTTGCTGTTGTACAGAGACTGAAGTCCATCTGTTAGCCATCTGTAGTCTTTCACCAGTGGTCAGATTATGACCACAGAGCCGCTCTCGGCTGGATATTTCCGCATGTCCATCACTGATCACTGTCAACCCAGCACCATATTGTCACTATCCAAAAAATAGTCCAATAAAAAAGGCCATTTGTCTCAATTTTTATTTTTCTGTATCATTTGGACACAGCAACTGAATGGGCAAATAGAAATGCTCTGAAATTGCTTGGAATAAAATCTTACATATATGTGTATGCATATAAAACCCCAGCACCACTGATGTGCTTGATACACTTGTACCAGTGACAAACACACTACTACATCTCTACGATTTCAATGTATTTGCTGCCAGAAGCCAAATAATATCAGTCTTGTACTCAGAAACAGATCAGAGATGAGCGGTGTAGAAGGGGCTGGGATTTTGGGCATGGCTACCATTATAGGGACAGACCTATAGGGACAGTCAAACGTAGCCAGTAAGTAAAAATGCAGGCTAAGTGTTTTTAATACACCAGGTGGGGGGTGAAAAAGAGTGGTCATCAGATTTAAAAGACTCTTCTCTGTTCTGGCACCCAGGTGGTGTAACAGACTTACACTGGCTGTCCAAACGGAAGAGTCCCTCATCATCTTCAACTGCCATGTGAAGATCCAACTCTTTGAAAAGCATTTAAATGAGCACTAATCTTGTATTTATTAAAAGGTTTTATATTGCATTTACATAATGTGCTGTGTATCTTTCTATATAGGTATCAGCACCGGCTCTGTTTCTGGCAGTATCTCAGCTAACGGGTATTTTTAACCTCTCTGAGTACAGAGCAAACACCTATGTAAGTCACTCTGGATAAGACTGTCTGCTAAATGCTATAAATGTATATAAAAGTATATTAAAAATGCTATAAAAGTCACAGATAATTCTTCATTTATTTAATTTTCAGTCAAAATGGCAAGTAAGTGTAAATGAAGCATTTTTTAGGAGGTATTTTTGAGGAGAGTAGATATAAGATGATCTACTGGCATACGGAGAAGGAACGTGGACAGAAACCAGGATTTTCCAAAACATACTTCAAAACATGATGAAAAAGCTGTAAAGAAAACGGGATTCGTAACAAACACGTAAAACCTGGTAGACCACCAAAACCATTAGATAAAGCTTTCATCTTTGGGAGAGAGGAGAAAATCAAACTGCACTCTTATTTCAGATCTTAAAAAAGCTCAGGTGTTTCTGTCCATCCTTTCACTGTGAGAAGACAACTGCCTATAAGTCTGAAAGGACGTGTAGCTCTCAAGAAGCCATAACTGAGAAAAGGATATACAGAAAAAAGAAGCAAACAAAGGAGCTGCTGGTGGTCTCAGAACAATGGACTGAGCAGCCCAGAGTCCAGACCTCAACATCATCGAGTGTGTTTGGGATTACTTTGGATTATGAGTAGAAAACTGCAACCAACTTGTCAGACTGAACTTTAGAGTGGAAAAATATCCCTCCAGAAACGAAAGTCTCTCGAAAAGAATGGAAGCTGTAATACAGACAAAGAATGCACATGTTAAATACTGAAAAATGAGATATTATACGTATTTGGTTGTTGAGGCTTCTTTGCAGTTATCTATTAAATCTATGTGTGTTTGCTTCCCTACTTGATGCTAAAAAATAAATAACTTGTGCTTAATATCTGTTATGACAGGAAATTAAATAAATTCACTGTACTGTAAATGCAATGTATATGTGAGTGGAAATATAAAGTAGCTGTTTCTTACAAAAGGGACATGAAGTCTAGACTGTAGCAGCCTTTATTAGTTATTCAGCTTAGCTGTGCTACGAATGGTCCACAAGAATATAAAGTAAATGTATATCTATAAGATGGGCAGCACAGTGGCGTGGTGGGTAGCGCTGTCGCCTCACAGCGAGGAGGGCCTGGGTTCGATTCCCCGGCCGGGTGACCGGGGTCCTCTCTGTGTGGAGTTTGCATGTTCTCCCCGTGTCTGTGTGGGTTTCCTCCGGGTTCTCCGGTTTCCTCCCACAGTCCAAAGACATGCAGTCAGGCCAATTGGACATGCTAAATTACCCCTAGGTGTGAGTGACTGTCTGTGTTTGTCTGTCTGCCCTGCGATGGACTGGCGACCTGTCCAGGGTGTATCCTGCCTTCCGCCCGAAGACTGCTGGGATAGGCTCCAGCTTCCCCCCGCGACCCTGACGGAGAAGCGGCTTAGAAAATGGATGGATATCTATAAGATATACATACTTTTATAAACACATAAGTGCACACACACGCACACACATATATACTTCTTCTAAGCTGCTTCTCCCTCAGGGTCACAGGGAGTACATATATACTATATTGTCAAAAGTATTTGCTCGTCTGCATTTACACGCATGTAATTGAGTGACATCCCATTCTTAATCCATAGAGTTTTATATAATGTCAGCCCACCCTTTGCAGCTATAACAGCTTCAACTCTTCTGGGAAGGCTTTCCACAAGGGTTAGGAGTGTGTTTATGGGAATTTTTCCATTCTGACCATTTTGACCAGAGTAATCCATCAGATTGCTAGATGGAGAAGCGTGATTGGTCACTCCAGAGAACACGTCTCCACTGCTCTAGAGTCCAGTGGCGGCGCTTTAAACCACTGCATTCAATGCTTTGCATTGCGCTTGGTGATGTAAGGCTTGGATGCAGCTGCTCGGCCTTGGAAAGTCATTCCATGAAGCTCTCTATGCACGGCTCTCGACCTAATCTGAAGGTCACATGAGGACACAACCATGAGTTTGGAGGTCTGTAGCAATTGACTCTGCAGAAAGTTGGTGACCTCTGAGCGCTATGCGCCTCAGCATCCGCTGACCCTGTGCAGTCATTTTATGTGGCCGACCACTTTGTGGATGAGTTGCTGAGTCCCAGTCGCTTCCACTTTATAATACCACTGACAGTTGACTGTGGAATATTTAGTAGCGAGGAAAATCTTACAACTTGCACAGGCGGCATCCTATCATGGTACCACGCTGGAATTCACTGCACTCCTAAGAGCGACCCATTCCTTCACTGATGTTTGTAGAAGCAGTCCACATGAATAGGTTTTTGGTTTTATACAGCTGTGACCATGTAAGTGATTATTAGATGGGTGAGTGAATACTATTGGACATATATATATATAAATAAATATATATATATATATATTCATTTTATTTACATAAAAATGTAAATGCACTGGATGGGAATGCAGAAATGCTTTGCGACCAAGCACAAATTAGCACATTGACCAGCACAAGTGACAAGCACAAATTAGCACATTGTAGCTGTATTTGACAGTGGCTGGGTGGAAAGTGTAGTAATGTTTTCCTTGCTCCTTTTCTTTCTCCTTTTCCGATGCCACTGCAACAGTAGCTGGTATTTCCTGCATCTGTGACTCATAATGGAAAGCTCAAAATGCTCACTTACTACTGCGGGAGGTGTGAAAGCGAGGCAGTGTGATATTTAGGCAGGAAAGGGAGCCACAGATGGCTTTGCTAGAAAAATCAAGGCATTCGTGATTGGTTAGACCTGATCAAAGTATGTAGGGGTATCGGAGTGGCAGCAATCCTGGCAGCTGCATCCCTACTGCCCCCAATCCCCCCACCTCCATCTTCACCCCCTGGAGAGCATCTCGCTCACATTGCCACTGTACTGCCATCAGACCTGATACAGCCTGTTGTGGCTGGCACACAGACAGAGCACTCAGGCATGCTTTATTGTGGACTGAATATTTGGAGCCCTTTATTGTGCATGGAGAGAGCGTCATTTGAAAAATAAACAAACTGCAAGGGGCTGAACTGAACTATTGCCACAACTATTGGGATGTGATTTTCTTTTGTTAGCCTGTTTTTAAAATACTGAGTCTCCTCCCTTCAGCTTGTTGCCCATGGTGATGAATGTTTCTCGTTTTTTTTGTTCAGTAGACCCATTACACCATGTCTTTCAGGGCTCCTCTTGGTCATTTTGTAGTTCAGTTGTAGACCAGTGCTGTAGTACAAATCTGAACTGCTGTTAGAAATCCTCCTCTGTGATGTCTGCTTCAAAACTAGGGATGATCTGAGGGATGTCCAGATAGCAGATACTGTAAAAATCACAAACTATTATAAATAGTACCACAATAGAAACCACAGTGTTCACTGTATTCATTCAAATGATAGTAGTCATGATTTTTTGATTCCAGATGAAACTGTGTATGAGCAGGCGTCTACAAACTTTTGGACACATACAATAGTATACGCACTATGAACAAGCAAAGACCCTAATAAAAAGGAATAGCCAAGACAAGGACTAAAACATCTGCCACAAGAGTGTGAATGCTTCTCTCATGCAATGCCTCTTCTAAGAATATGCGGCGAACGCAGACATTGAGTTTTCTATCATGTGTTTAAACCCTGGTTTGATATGCAAAGCCTAATTTCAGACGTGCTTTATTTCCTGTAGGTAATAATATCCAGCCTGAACAATTCCAGCTATTATGGGCTCTGTAATGACCTATACAACGGAACTGAGAAACATGAGCCTGGCTGGTTGTATACGATCGTGCTCAAAAGAACTTAGACATATTTCCAAAGTGATGGGCTGAGTAAAAATTAATTGGAGATTCTTTCTGCAGGCCCCCTAATGACCATTCCACCAGCAGAATGGAAGTCAAGTGGGATGCATTATAATCAAATAAAATTGTTTTTCTCATAACGGCCATAATTTGTTATCAAATAAACTAGGACACTGTTGGCTCTCTGTGCGTGAAACGTGGCTCTTGTGGAGCAGCTGATGAGCAATGAGGGGTGAAAGACCAGCTGCTCCCCTCAGGGGAGAACACCCTGCTGTTAAAGAAATTCACATAGTTAACATATCACTGCTGTCAGAACAAAACCTTATAACTCCAAAATGCTAACTTTACAAGAACAGGAAAAAAAAAATTATTAGTCAGTTTGGGCTGCTTCGTTATGAAATTTAAAGACAATGTAAAGCCCAAAGACATGCAGTCAGGCCAACTGGACATGCCCCTGGGTGTGAGTGACTGTCTGTCTGCCCTGCGATGGACTGGCGACCTGTCCAGGGTGTATCCTGCCTTCCGCCCGATGACTGCTGGGATAGGCTCCAGCACCCCCCCACGACCCTGACGGAGAAGCGGCTTAGAAAATGGATGGATGGATGGATGGATGGATGGATGGATGGATGGATGGATGGATGGTAAAGCACAACAGGCACTGTCAGATTAAGACAAACACAACAAACTTCTGACAGCACTGATATGCAATACATCCAGTCAAATGAAAAGTGTTTTTATTATGTTTAAATGCTAGTGATGTGAATTGAGAGCATCCTACTGTTAAACTTACTCACACCAATAGCAAGAATGTTGACATGCTTGTTTACCCACAAAGACAAGAATCCGGTTCTCTTTCTATTTTGAAAATCATGCACATTTTCATCAAAGTACATTCCATCAATGTTATTGAAGGCTAAGCATACACTGTTCAACTGAGGGACCTCCTCCAATACAGGTGGACATTGAAATTTGTGGCTACTGTGAAAAGGGTTAAATCTGTTAATCTGTTAACTGATAAACGATTGAAAAAGGTTTCCTTTTCTTTTGCAAAATTTCATACATGACTCTATATGCTCATGAAACAAAAAGGCAGTAGATCCGATCGTTTTGGAACATTTGGGGCTTCAATATCCTAGTTGGGAGCTCCCATTCACCCCAATCAAATAATGTTTTAATCATATAAATTAATCATCGATTCAATAACTTTGATGAGCAAGAGATGGAAAACAGCAAAGACCACCCACTAAATTGTACATATCAACACATAATAAATAAAATAAAAGAAATAATTGACACCGCCTAGTGGGCTCTACCTTCCTTGAATTAATAGGGGTGATTCCAACATAGCGGTGCTGCTACTACCGCCTAGTAATCATGGCCATTAAACTAGATCACTCATAAATCAGCTCCTCTCACTCATCCCCTACCTCATTTTCTTGTGGTTGGGAGCAGCGCAGCGCATTATGCTAATGCAATTGCAGGGCCAGGGATTTGGCCGGGATAGGCTGCTTAACAAGATGTTGACGATCAGCATGTTTTGGTGCACTAATGACGCTGTTGGCCCATCAGAGGCTCAATTACGAGTGAACACATGGGACTCCCCTCAACCCCATCTCCTTTCATCCATTCCCTCAGCACCTGCTCTGTATTACACCACACTTACTGATTACCTCTCAATTAGCTCTAGGTTCACACCAGGAGGGTTTTGATACTTGTGCCGTTTATAGTGGGTTTCACTGTTTGAGCCAATGTCACTCAGCCATTGCATGCTAAAAGCTCAGAGTGACCTCCTCTGGTCTGGTCACTCACCCTGGGCCTACCACTGCACTCTTAAAAGTAAAAAGGATTTTTGGTGAATACCACAGAAGAGCCACTTCAGATCCCTTCACCTGATGGTTAGGGAATCTTTTTAAAAGGTAAGGAACATTCTATATAATGTAAATGTTCAATAGCAATGAAACGATTTTCCTAGAACTCTGCAACCAAGTTAAGGACCATTTAGAAACCTTGATTTGCTAGAGTTGATAAAATAAATTTTTTTATAGCCAGCACTGTTTTCTAAGTAATCTTTTTGAGACACTAAATGTTGATGCTTGGTGCCTGTTTACAGTTGACATTGGTGTGGTGAACAAGATTTTAATGTCATTTGTGCAGTTCATTTGGCAAATAACATTCATTAAGGCCTAAAACCCCAAAACAAACAGTCTTGGAATGTGTGACGCAAGACGTGTGCAATCTATAATAACAGTAGAGTGCTTGTTTTTGTAAGAGAGACACTGTAATCTTAAGTGAAAATGTTTGTAGACCTGCTCAATCAGAATGTAAGTAGTAGTGTAGTTGACGTTGCTCTTTGTGTGGGAAAAGTGGTTGACAATAATTAGCTGCTTCTTTCTTCAGGGGCTATTTTAGGGCTTTTCTAAGCTTCAAGGGCTAATTTTACCCCCACACTCACTTACTCACTCACCCACTCCCTCTTACTCGCACCCCTTCCCCTGTTTGGTTCTCTCTCTCTTCATGCTGCATTTATTTTGCTTTTTGGATAAACTATGTGTCCAAAAATATCCAGGCACTCCTTCTATTTAGCAAATTGAGCTGCTTTAATCTGCACCCACTGCTAACACAGGGAATAGAAAAGCATTGCTAATTGAATGAGATGATGTGGAGCTCTGAAACTCCCTATCAATGCTCTTGATTTCAGAAGAAACTTTATAAAGCAGGTGTCTACAAACGTTTGGACATATAGTGTATGTGCTAAAGGTGAAGAAAGGCTCCAATAAAAGTGAATAGCGGAGACAACGACTAAAACTGACTAAACTGTTTAGGATTTTTCTGATCTGATTATTCTTATGTGGCTTAAAGAACACAGGGTGAAATGTCACAAATGTTTTCATGATATTAAATTGAATGTTATTTTAAACATCCAAGAAATATTTAATGAAAAAATATAAGATATAAATATAAAACACGGCTTAAAAACCGCTGATCAGTCCTGCCTGAGCACTACGTGGGCGGGGCTAGTGAGGATCTTGATTGGCAGGCCAACTCTCTTAGCCTTCTTTGCCACACTGTAAAAAATGAGAGGTCAGTTCAACTTAAAATGATTTAGTAACTGATTACACGGCTTTTCTAGTTCACACAACTCAAAGGTCTTAGTTGAGTCAAAAATTCTCCAAGCTACTCTTTCTAGATCTGCATCTCGGTTAGATAAATCAAACTCAGTTTCCCCACTAGCTGACGCTCCTTCTGTCACGCAGCCCCATCTGGCATATTCTCCTCTTGGGTTTAATAATGGATATTATAGTATAATGGGCCGCTGTGGTATTGCTGGGATTCAAACCCACAACCTCCTGATGTTGGGATGAACTATTTCACAGCTGCACCACATGAGATGATGCCATGCTTCAAAGTCAAAACAACACATATCTTCCCCAGTGTATTAAACATGTGTAGACACAAAATCTGAGTTGCTTCATGTGTTCCTGAGTGGTGCAGTGGACTGAGCCGTCTACCCAACAGGAGGTTGTGAGTTTGAGCCCCAGTGATACCGTAGCCATCCATAAGCGTGTACTCAGTGTCTTGCAGGATGGAGTGATGGAGAGGGTCTTGGCTGGTGAGGAAGCTGAGTATAAAAACAAGTTCATTTTATTTACATAACTGAGTTGCAGTACCAAAGCATTAAGAGAACTTTTGACTCACCTAAGAAATTTGAGTTATGTGTCCTCAAGTTGAGTCAACTCAAGAAAAGCCATGTAATCAGTGACTATATCATTTTGAGTTGAGCTGATTTGTTCCAGTGGCCTCATGCAGAACTAAAATCATCATCCAGCTTTTATATGACGCTAGTTGGATGCAAAATAGTGTATGTACAAACATCCGTACAGACGAACATATGACTGAACAAACGGATGGATGAAGCAACGTGTAAATGAAGAAAGGGCGAATGAACAGATGACCGGCATCCACAGATCCACAGCTCGCTAGCTTTGGGTTATGCTGGGTTAGCTCCTAAAGACTAAGTCTGACTTTGAAACTGTTTTGTGTGGCAGAGCAAGAGACATCAGCCTTGTGATTGGTTAGGAATTGCTTACGAAATAAATAAAATCAGGTGTTATCCAATATTAGGACCCCCCAGTTTATATCAAGAGGAGAGAAATATTGTGAGATATAGCAGATATTTCACAGACTTTGGGAAGGTGTTCCTCAGACATACTTTGTTCATGCATATTTTGGGCCACGAGCAACAAAATGACCTTAATTAGAAGGAAAACTATTTAGTTTCCCCGGGGCTTTAAAGTACATTAGCAGCAGCATCATTGCATATGTGATTACTGGAAGACTGCATTATCATACAAAAATCATTGCCAAGACCTTGGCAAGACATTATTGACATAGCTCTTTATTTATCTGAAAGAAAGTAAAATCCCATTACACATTCCAGATGATTTCACTGACCTTGTCTGGTTTTAACGACCTCTGTAATGTCAGTGGTTTGCATATATTCTATAGCTTACTGCCAATGAATACATTGATTTCTTAAATAATTGCTGCAAGAGAAGACGGGGCAATCACACTGGAGGCCTGTAACGTGTTTGGTGGCCAAGCCCCAATTACATCTTATTGGATCCCTCAAATCGCTACTTATCGAATTTTACACTTATGATTACTTGGGTAGTAAATTCATACTTTTAGGTGCACCCATTGCTAAGACAGTGTTCAGTTGCACTCAGCTTGTAAAATTTCCATAAAAAAAGCATTGACAATAGAAAGGAATGGACAGGAGCTTTTGGACATGAGCCTAAAGTCAACATACCTAATGCCCAAACGTCAGCAAAAGGAAGCATTGGGCTGTGAAACAGCGGAACTGTGTTCTCTTCAGCAGCAAAGCATCATCCAATACCTTTAGGATGAGTTAGAGTGGTGTTTGAGACCCAGAACTGATAACCAAACATTACCACCTCTTCTTCTTCTTTCGGCTGCTCCCTTTAGGGGTCGCCACAGCGGATCATCTGCCTCCATCTTGCCCTATCCACTGCCTCCTCTACTTTCACACCAACCATCTCCATGTCCACCTTCACTACATCCATAAACCTTCTCTGAGGTCTACCTCTTCTCCTTCTACCCGGCAGCTCCATCTCCAACATTCTTTGCCCAATATATCCACTATTCCTCCTCAACACATGTCCAAACCATCTCAACCTGGCCTCTCTGGCTTTATCTCCAAACTGCTCCACCTTCACTGTCCCTCTGATCTGCTCATTTCTAATCTTGTCCAGCCCTGTCACTCCCAACGAAAATCTCAGCATCAACCCAACATTAGCACCTGACTAATGCTATTGAGGCTGAATGCAGTCAAATCCTCACAGCAATGTTCCAAAGTTTAGAGTGAAGATTGTCCAGAAGAGTACAGACTGTTATACAATATTTTCACCTGTAGTCTACAATGCAGTGTGAGGCTGAGGTGGGGAAATTAAAGAATCACACAGCACAGATACTTGAGTACTTGAGTTCATTTAGGTGGCAGTATTTTAACATGTATGTATTTATACAGTAGTGTGTGAAAGTCTTAGGCACCCAAGACACAATTTCAGAATCTATTTATTTGTGTAGTTTGAGTTTATTTGCTGAGAAAAGTGTTAATATTAGAATAAACAAAATGTATAGAATATGAATTAATAATGATTTTGTATATATATATATATATATATATATATATATATATATATATATATATAATAAATAGTGATTTTCTAGATGTTGGTGTGTTTGTGTGTTTGTTTACCCATCTCCAAGCCTCTCCTCGAGGAAGTCCAGTATTCTATGTAGTTAAAAAGCAGCTCCTGGTTTGACCAATCAGTGCTCAGTAAATTGAGCTCATGATGTAATTGATGATATTAATGAGTCTCTGTGGCGGCTGTGAAGGTGTCCAGGAAAAATATGGACCCAAGAAATTCTTGTTACTTTTTATTGTTTATTTGAATTCTGAATATGATTTTATTCTAGTGTATATTGTGATAAACTCACTCCTGAGGTCAGTTGTTTAAGAATTTGCTTAGATGCCTAAAACTGTCGCACAGTACTGTACACACACACACACACACACACACACACACACACACATATATATATATATATATATATATATATATATATATATATATATATATCCAAAATAGTAATAGAAGGAAAAAAACTTTACTTTCAATGTAACTCAATGGAACCAGACTTTTTTTCCAGGTAATTTTAGCTCATTACTTTTGGTCCGTTTATTATGAAATTTATGTATACATTTACATATTTTGTTTTCACAGTACTGTAAATGTGACTCTTTAACTCTATGAAACACCCTTGATTCCAGCATCAAGTCCCAAGTAAAGACAGTTGAGTCTTGACGTCAAGTCCAGAGTCCTAATCTTCAGTATACATTTTTTAGCTAAATTAAGGTCATTTTAACACTGAACACCAAATGTAGAGGTAACAGTAATACAGCCTTTGTGAATGGCAGCATGTTAGTAGTGTGGAGCTGTATATTAATTTTTTAATTAATTTTGTTTCACCCTTTATATCACCTTTTATATTAAATACAATACAAAAATCATGGTACACAGATAACAATTACAGATGTACTCATATACACAAACAGTACTGCAGCTACATATGAAAAGACTCTATTGCACTAAAAATGATATTTTAAGATATTACTGTTTTGATGATTTCTGGGAACATTGAGCACCCAGGATACAAACCGGCTCAGCAAACTAAAAACAGCCACTAGTTTGAATTGAATTTAGATGACAACAGAAACCAAAATGACCAACCTGAACTGAACAAAGGTTACAGAAAAGACACTTTTCTTTAGCTCACCCCTATCTAGCTATAGTTTAGCTCATTATCTTCTCTGAGGAAGCCTCCATAATTCATCCAACATGGTGTGAACACTGTATTAGCAGCAAGGTCAGTCATTGTGAGTTTAAAAACCTAATTGCTTGCGGAACAAAACTGTTGCAGAGTCTGGCAGTGGTGACACGGATGCTCTGGTACCTTCTGCCTGACGGAAGCTGTGGGAGAAGTCAGTGTGAGGGACGGATGGGGTCGTCCACGATGCTGGTGGCTTTTTGGATACAGTGTGTGGTGTAGATGTCAATGACGGAGTTGATAGAGACCCCAGTGATCTTCACAGGTGTCTTACTATACGTTGTACGGTCTTGAGGTCGGAGGAGGTGCAATTCCCAAACCAGGCAATGATGCAGCTGCTCGGGATGCTCTCTATAGTCCCCCCCGTAGAACATGGTAAGGAAGGGAGGGGCGAGATGAGCCTTCTTAAATCTCTGCAGGAAATAGAGGCGCTGCTGGGCTCTCTTGGCTATGGAGTTGGTGTTGAGGGACCAGGTGAGGTTCTCTGTGATGTGTACACTGAGGAACTTCCACAGCAGAGCCAGTGATGTTCAGTGGGGGGTGGACACCTCGCACTCTTCTGAAGTCAACAACCATCTCCTTAGTTTTGTCCACATTCAGAGACAGCTTGTTGGTTCTGCACCAGTCTGTTAGCTGCTGCACCTCCTCTCTGTACGCTGACTCATCATTCTTGCTGATCAGGCCCACCACAATCGTGTCATCAGCAAACTTGATGATGTGGTTTGAGCTGTACAGTCGTGAGTCAGTAGAGTGAACAGCAGTGGACTGAGCACACAGCCCTGAGGGGCACTGGTGCTCAGCATGGTGGCTCTGGAGATGTTATTACCTAACCTGACTAACTGAGGCCTCTCAGATAGGAAATCCAGGATCCAGTTACAGTGGGAGGTGTTCAGATCCAGCAGGCTCAGTTTTCCAATCAGACTGCTGAGGGATGATGGTGTTGAATGCTGAACTGAAGTCTATGAACAGCATTCTGACACAGGTGTCTTTACTGTCCAGGTGGGTGAGAGCCAGGTGGAGTGTGGTGGAGGTGGCGTCGTCTGTTGAGTGGTTGGGGCGATATGCAAATTGCAGTGGGTCCAGTGAGGGGGGGAGCTGGCCTTTGATGTGCCTCATGACAAACCTCTCGAAGCATTTCATGATGATGGGAGTGAGTGCAACGGGATGGTAGTCACTGAGTCAAGACACTGGGGACTTCATTGGCACAGGGATGACAATGGTGGACTTGAAGCATGTTGGAATGACTGCAGCACTCAGAGAGATCTTGAATATGTCCATGAGAACATCAGCCAGCTGTTCAGCACATTCTCTGAGCACTTTGCCTGGTAAGCTATCAGATCCTGGGGCTTTTTGTGGGTTGACTCTGTGTAGAGTTCTCTGCACATCAGCTGTGGACAGACACAGTACCTGTTCAATTGGATGAGGTGTGGTTTTCCTCACTGTCATGATGAGTGTTGATGTAAATACACAGTCCCCCACCTCGAGCCTTACCGCACAGCTCAGCGTCTCTGTCGGGAACTTCCCGGAAGCACAACAGTCCATCGAGCTGAATGGCAAGAGTGGAGCTCGTCATCTACGTCTCTGTAAAAACGAAAACACAGCAGTCTCTGAACTCATGCTGGGTAGCCCGCTGGATCCGGAGGTAGTCCAGTTTATTCTCCAAAGAGCAAACAATTGTGAGAAGAAGCAATGGAACTGCTGGTCATCTGAAGTTAGCCATTAGCCTAGTGTGCACCCTGGCTCGCTTGTTTTCAAATGTATATCTCCATACATAGCAAAACCTTCTTGGTAATGACTTTAACAACAGTAATATCAACTACACTTGTATCAGCTGAAGTACTGTTTTGTTTATGGTTTTGTTAAATGAATATCCACTAATTAATGGATGCACATCTGTAATAAGTAGACTGAAGTTGTTGAATGGGTCAGATAAGTTTGGGGTGTCCTAGTGCATTTTTTTTTACAGTCTATCACTACAAATAATGTCAGATTTTGTGACATGTATGAACCAATGTTGATTGGTCAGAGCTTGCTAAGGTGGGCTGGGTATTACCTTAATTGAAGAATGGCATTCCACATGGTGAATGTCCTGACATGCTAAATTTTATTCTTCAATAATAATGTTATTTTCCATATTTAATGGGTTTATGGTCTAAAGAAATACTGAGATTTGCAAAATCAGTTTAAAGAATTTTTTTAGTTAGTGGAATTGTAGCTTAACACACAGTTAAAATGAATCATTGATTATGGCTAAAATGGGCCACCTTATGAACTGACCTTAAGTAGGTGATTTTGTGGTTGCTATTAATGGACAATATTCAAATTTTATTGAAAGACTGAAAATTCAAGTCTGGATTTGTAACATTTATTTTGGATACCTGTCAGTCATTGGATGAACTCTCAGTGACTTCATGACTTATGACACTCTCTACCTATCAGCATTCACAGTCTCCTGATTACTAGGTGGTTTCACCTGTGTGTATTTATCACATGATTAGCACAGTTAGTATATAAGCCTGGGCTTTAGTCAGATTTACTGTGAGGTATTGCTTCTTCTGGAGCTTACTGACTGTATTGATGGCCTTATTCTGATTCCTGACCTTTGCTTTGTCTTCTACTCTGCCTTTTTGCTTGTCCCTCTGGTACCTTTACTTTGGATTATTGATCTGTGTTATGAAACCTTTTTGCCTGACTTACCGACCACGTTACTTGCCTTGCCCTTCTGGTTTTGTTCGCCTGGTGTTATGATGACCATTGTGATCCTTCTGTGTTTTCTGGTTTTGACCCACTTTTTTACACTATTACTGTTGAATTTTAATATTATTCCTGTGTGGTGTCCTATGTATGATACTGTTCAACAACTGTTTTGTTTGTAACACCCAAATCCACCTTACACTGTTCATATAAACAGACAATTTTAAAAAATGGAATTTAAAAGGATATTTTAACTAAAAATTAAAATACAAAAGGTTTTTTTTGTTAAAAATAATGATTTTGTAGTAAAGGTTCACGGACTCATTTCAGCTGACGACGAGCCCATTGTGTAAAACCCATATTTTCCCGTTTTGACCTGACCGATTATGTTGCAGGTAGATGTCTTACACCTGAATAGAAGAAGAAAAGTATTTCTCTAATATTTTTTAACATAGTATTATGTGCATTATTATTTTTCATCACATCTACAAGAATCTGGCCAAATTTCTCTGACTTCACCCTATTCCGTTTGTAGCTGTATCTGGAAATTTTCCACCTCAGCCTCACTTTGGATTTCGATTTGGCGGCCACATGAAATCAGCAAATGATTTCAGAAGATACTTTGGATGCGATGGTATCTACAAACCACTGGACATGCAACAGCCTTCCTGCACTATAAGACTAGTGATCAGTGAAGAGAGTGTTGTTGGAATACTCCAAGAGAGATATGTTCAATGCCAAGTCCAGTGTGCCACACTGACTCCTTCCTCAGCAAGCGTTCTCTTTGTAGACTGAACTGTTGTATCCCATTTCCTGCCTCTCCTTGCTGTGTTCAGATAAAGAGCCAAACCCTGGCTCTATGCTGAAACAGCATCAGGCACAGTCTCAGTGTGAATTCACACCAGAGTGAGTGTTGCTCACTAACAGGAGTGAATGACATTGTGTGACCCATCTCTATTTTTTGCAGTGTGTATTCCCACTTACTTTTTGGTCCAAAAACTTGTAGTTATTTTTGTAAGAAACATATTTTAGGCTGTGCTATAAGATACTACAGCAGACTGATTAGCAGTTTCTTGGGCATTTCACTAACTGACTAATGGTAAGTGTGTACCACCCATCCATTCAACAGCTGTCAGTGGTACATTTAGTTATTTTTATTATTTTGTTTACAGAATTTGGAAATGCTAATTTATATGGGGTGAAAAGTTCATGATGAATGGACCAAGAGAAATGCTGAAAATTTAACATCATAAAACCTCTTTATATAAAGTTCCGGTACTAGTTTTCTTCCAAAAGCAACAATACACTAATGCTGTGATAAGTGCTACAGTGTGAACAAGGCCTGGCTGAAATATTCATGTACACCCATATTCCCCATACGGCAATAGCACCATGTTGGGGCAGTCGTGGGCTGGAGGTTAGGGATCCAGCCTCATGACCGGAAGGTCGCCGGTTCGATCCCCAGAGCCGACAGCACATGACTGAAGTGTCCTTGAGCAAGACACCTAACCCCCAACTGCTCCCCGGGCGCTGCAGATTGGGCTGCCCGCCACTCTGGGCAAGTGTGCTCACTGCCCCCTAGTGTGTGTGTGCTCACTAGTGTGTATGTGGTGTTTCACTTCACAGATGGGTTAAATGTGGAGGTGAAATTTCCCCATTGTGGGACTAATAAGGGTCTCTTAATAATAATGTTCGGTTTTTAAATACTCGTTTTCTCAGAAGCAATAAAATGCTTTGAACATGCAACACCATACTTTCTGCAAACTTTAGATGAAAGAGTTTCTTTTGTCTGGCTCCTGCTGTGTCAAAAATTGTGAAACATGTACTTGTAGCTGCTATACATTGCATAATGCACTTCTACATATCCTACATTGTAGCGTTACGTCATGACCATGTCCGGGTATGAGAACTTTGACACTGCCCAAGACTGGCCATGTTATCTGTATCAGATGCCCAACATGGATGGGGGTGAATTTGGAGCTTAATCACAAATGGTGTCGAAAACATCTTGAACTAGTTTTCTAAAGAAGATAACACTTCTCTTCTCCAACCTTCACTGTTATTGTTTAAGTAAACGAGGTTAATTAGTTTGACTCATTTCTAAGCGATTCACTTTCTTCTGCCCTGCTCTTTGTAGCGCTTTGTGTTTTATTTTTTTGGCTCCATCTCTTACAGCCCATCTGAATCGTGAACAAATGACACGCTGCAATTACACTCTCCTGATTCTGGGTCGCCCGTTGCACCTATTTCCATTCATCAAAACAATTTTCCAGATGGTTAACCAACCTCACAGTACACCTCATTGCTAAATGCAACAAGGAGGGAAGTAGATTAGTTTTATGAAATTATCTGGAAATAAGGTCACTCTGAATCAACTCTGAAACAATGTTCATTATACTGCATTCGTTGCCTTATGTGATTAGATGACAAAAAAAGAAAGAAAGAAGAAAGAGCCAGGATAACATGCTAGCTGACTTTGAGCTTGAGGTTTAAAGGTATTAAATGTTTCCTTTTGGGGAATCCTCCCAGTTAAATTGCATGTAAATATGGCATTTTGCAAATAGACAACAATTTCTACCTACAGTTGTGATCAAATTTATTCAACCCCCACTGAAATAAAGTGTTTTGGCCAGTTTGATTTTGATCATTTCAGTCATCTTATTTACAATTATATCAAAGAGGCACTTATAAATTAGACAAATATAACATAACATTTATGATGAAATAACCACAAATGTCTTTTCTGTGCTCACATCATTATCAGTTTTATTCAACCCCCTAGTGACATTATTTTTTAGTACTTAGTACAACATCCTTTTCCAGTTATGACATCTTTCAAGCGTGAAACATAGCTTGACACAAGTGTCTTGCAGCGACCTATGGGTATCTTAGCCCATTCTTCATGGGCAAAAGCCTCCAGTTCAGTCACATTCTTAGGCTTGCGTGCTGCAACTGCCTTCTTTAGGTCCCACCAGAGGTTCTCAATTGGATTTAAGTCTGGTGACTGCGATGGCCACTCTAGAATGTTCCAGCCTTTCATCTTCAACCATGCTCTAGTGGACTTGGATGTGTGCTTCGGATCATTGTCCTGTTGGAAGGTCCAACGTCTCCCAAGCCGCAGGTTTGTGACTGACTCCATCACATTTTCCTCCAAGATCTCCTGGTACTGAAGGGAATTCATGGTACCCTGCGCACGTTGAAGCTTTCCTGTACCATTAGAAGCAAAACAGCCCCAAAGCATAATTGACCCCCCACCATGCTTCACAGTAGCCAAGGTGTTCTTTTGTTCATAAGCCTGGTTCTTCCTCCTCCAAACATAGCGCTGGTCCATTGGCCCAAACAGTTCTAATTTAGTTTCATCTGACCACAGTACACTGTCCCAAAACTTTTGTGGCTTGTCCACATGACTTTTGGCATACTGCAGTTGACTTTTCTTGTTCTTTGGAGTCAGCAAGGGGGTGCGCCTGGGAGTTCTGGCATGGAGGTCTTCGTTATGCAGTGCGCGCCTTATTGTCTGAGCTGAAACTTTGGTGCCCACATCTGACAGGTCTTTTTTCAGTTCCTTAGCAGTCACGCAGGGATTTTTCTCCACATTACGCTTCAATTAGCGCACAGCAGTCGCGGTCAGAATCTTCTTTCTGCCACGACCAGGTAGCGTTTCCACTGTGCCCTTTAACTTGAACTTGCGAATGATACTTCCGATAGTGTCTCTTGGAATATTTAACAACTTTGCAATCTTCTTATATCCATTGCCATTCTTGTGAAGAGAAATAACCTCTTCTCGTGTCTTCTGGGACCATTCTCTTGCCTTCACCATGCTTGTAAACACACCAGTAGATGTCTGGAAGGAGCTGAGTATCACAGTCCTTTTAAATCTGCCTAATTGGTGCTAATTATGCTTGATTACTGCTCGCTGACATCCACAGGTGGTTTTAATACCTGATTGAAAACACTGGAATGAACCTCTGTTCTTAAGAGTGGTAGTCGTAAAGGGGTTGAATAATTGTGTCAATGAAGAAATCACAAAAAGACAATTTAATACTTTATTACAAAAACAATTGATGCTATTTTAGTTGCATTTAGTTCTTTAACAAGTCCTTGTAAGATTTAATTATGAACGCAATTACAAATGTGCACTGAATTCCATAAAACCCTTCACAGCATTGGGGGTTGAATAAATTTGATCACAACTGTATTTGTTGAGCTTAGGAGATCCATGATGCAGATCAGCCCACCTGGCTAAAGCTTTTATCTTAAATGTGACATAATCAATGCAGTCAATACACCACAAACTAATGTTAGCTTAGTAAATTAAGATCAGCATTCCCCACTTGCTCAGATATACCCTCTTAAGTGGCCTTTTCATTCTTGTCTGATTCACTTGATTCGCTTATAAAAACTGCTACACTGGTAATAGTAAAAAATGTATTAAACCAATAGTTCCAGTCCTAAAATCTGATTGGCTAAACAACAATTAAAGCCGTTGTAAAATCCAAAAAAATTGTGCTGTTAATCTTTGACTCTCATGCCGCTCCATGGACCACCAAGTATACTGATGAAGTAAAAACCCATTTTTGTTTAAACTGAGGGGGAGGCAACCTATATTCTTAGCTAGAGCTAGGGTGGTCAGCTAGATAACAGGCTAAAAGGGCTAAACAATTCCATCATTAACGTCTCAGGCTTGAATTAAAGTACTTAATACGTAAGTATGCATGTCCCAAATGCCTATTATTTGCCTATATTTTGCACTGTTGGGGTGCAGGATCCAGTATTTAACTTACTACGTAGCGCAGTATGTAGTCATCAGGGAGCCATTTGAGATTCAGCCCCAGCACTAGAAGAGGGGCGCTGCTGGATTAGGACTAAATAAAATTGGTGGTGGTAATTTGGTGACCAAAATGTACTTATGAAGCAAAGGTTGTTGCGTTAAACAGTGCTGTGTTATCATACGTTCATTATTATATGACCAAACGTTCTCCTCATTCAGTGATCCATGGTTGCTTGGCAGTGATACCATACTCTAAAGGAAACATTTTTGGTGGCATACTTGTTTATGTCAATTATTAATAATAAGAACAAATTATTTTCTGAAAAATTGTGTATTTTATCATATTTTATGTTGGTCACCATTTTCTAAAAGCAATAAGGCTCTTGAGGCCTTACTTTACTGTGATTGTATCATTTCACGTCATGCCTAAGAACACTCTTCCCGTGATAAACTCGCAGTAATGCACAGCCTCTTGTGGCTTATTGCTTTAATAAAATCTGTAGACTGCATCAGCCAGTACCAGATTCACACCATCACATTCAATTTGACATAATAAATGTTGATATATATGCTGATATGTTGTCTGAGTGCTCCTGTGATCACACAACAGCACTCATGTGCTTATATGTGTGAGCTTATACGTTAGTTTAGAGTTACTGGCAAACTGGGAATTCTCCCAGCTCTCCCACGTACTCATTGACTGAGGTGTGCTCCCTCTAGAGAATGTGCTTCTTTCCGCTTTCTTTCCTGAACAAAGCATCTAATTTAAATTAAGTGATACTTTTTAAATCCCACAAACGGGGAAATTCCACCTCCGCATTTAACCCATCCGTGAAGCGAAACACCACATACACACTAGTGAATACACACACACACACACACACACACACACACACACACACACACTCACAAAGGCTGGAGCGGTGTGCAGGCTTATCCATGGCACCCGGGGTACAATGGGGGTTAGGCGTCTTGCTCAAGGATACCTCAGTCATGTGCTGTGGGCACTGGGGTTCAAACCAGCAACCTTCCGGTTACAAGGCCAGTTCCCTAACCTCCAGCCCACGACTGCCCCCCAACTTTTGTATATGTCCTTTTATGGAAATGGCAAATATGCTCAGCTTGCTGTACTTTAGAGAGTTTGAGTCCTTAAGCAGTTAAACTGCCAAGAATATTAATATTACATTAATCATCCTCACATTTAATCATATTACGTCAATCATTGTGTTGCCTCCTCATACCAGTTGGACAGCTATTGAGATGATATGTTTTGGACCCAGTTGTCATTTTATCAGGCTGCTTCGGCAGCTTTGCTTGTGTTTTGATTGAATAACCGCCGCTCACGTTTTGGAACGTATGGGAATGAAGAGGCCGTTTAATAACCGCCACTCTGTGATCAACAGCACAAATGACTTAGAATAGCGGATCCTGAGTCAACAATGAATACAAAAGTTGTTACATGCAAAATTGTTAGAAATGGACATACAGCAAGTTTTCACATAGAAACTATGCTGTGCTGTCTGTGTAAAATGAGATGCTGGTGCTTCAAGTGAATGCTCTTTTAATGAACATCAGCATCAGGGAAGAACGTCATTAACAGCCACACAATTCCAGTCCATGGTAGCCACAAAACCTTACCGACTAACCCCAGTACAAAGTACAAAGAACATTGCTGCACTGGTAATATCCACAACAGCAACCTGTTTACAGATTAAAGTCTCTCCTACTGCAGCTGTGACACCTCCTCTGAGCCTGTGTGCATGGTCATGCCTTCCCACGCATCCATGATCGCACAAGCTGGTAGCAGGATGCTACAGCATTTTAACACTGCTTTCGATCATTTACGCAAATTTAATATAAATAAACAAAAACAAACGATTACCTTTATGTCACAGACATTTGTGTTTTAATGGTTCCCCCACAACCCAGAAGGATAAGCAGTTTAGAAAATGTGTGTGTGGTTGTTTCTTTGCATGTCAGAATAACTTGCTGAACTATTGAAGCTGTTATAGTATAGTGTTTATCTATTAAATGAAATTACTGTGATTTTTAACGTCGTTGAGAAAACATACTTTTACTGTTAATTAACGGATTTTGTCTGGTGCTTCTGCAGCAGAAATTAGCTTTACTGTTTTTTTTTTACCATTTTTTATGATGTTATTTTTACAAAGGCAATTTTTACCTGTTTCAGAGGTGAACTACACATTTTGCTGTCATAAAGGCATGATGGAAAACCCATTTTCGTGTGGTGAAATGCTTTTTTGTGATACAGGGGCTGAAACCACTGTTTCAGATGAAGAAAGCTGCAATTGTGCTGTCCAGTGTTCAGCATGGTCATCTTCATGGAGAGGTGTCAATTGGTTTCACAGCATGCGATGACAGCATTTCACATTCAGAGCACCAGCTGTGGCCTAATTAATCTGATTACAGAGATATTAAAGTTTCATTTAATTTTATTTTTTTTAAATTGCCTGCTGACAGAAGGATAACTAGGGGGCCTGCAGAAAGGAAGAAAGATGCTTTGCCCCAGAGTTAGCTAACTAGCTAATTTCCACCTGCAGGTCATGGGCAGGTCAACACTTGATTAATACAGTTATTTGTAGCACACAATGTATTTGGCTTTATTCAACCCAAACGAATACTTTCCATAAAATGAATGCAAAGCAAATGTTTTTCATTTAGATGAATAAAGTCAATATTTTATATCAATTCAAAACTTAAAAAACACTGTACTGTTCCACTTTTTACAGTGTTGTTAGCACGTTCGTCCACAAAATAACAAACTAATAACGATGTGAAACTACACAGCAAATAAAAACAACTACTTCACAGATTTACATAAAATATGGAAAGTACCATGTTTTGGGTGAGCGTGCTCTGATTTAGAGTGTGTTTCTATCGTTTAATGGATGGAATGCATTTTGAGACTTTTCTGCAGTGTTTTCATAGCTGTGGAGCATTTAACTCATGAAATGCGCTGCTGTGCTGACCTACATGTTTCTGCAGAGAGGGATGTGGAGAGAACAAGTAAGCTTGGCGCTAAGTGTAATGTAATTTGAAAGTTCTCAGAGGTTTCCTGAAACTTATTTCTAATTGGTGGCATGTGGAAGCCCCCATACCCCTCAACAACACCCCCCCACCCCCCCGGGGGGGCCACGGCTGTTTGTGTTTTGCCTGTTGGCAGAATGGAATGGCACTGTTGGCCTGCATGCATGCGTCAGCTCGAATGCAGAGGACACATAAGAGACGTGATATGTCATCCTCCAAGCAGCTGTTTACAGCAGATGACCAGCCTTTGCTCAGATGCAGCAGCTACCCAATACAGTACAATGCTTTATATAGCTCAGTGCTATGTTTGTGAATGCAAATCATGAAACTGCCGGCAGATAAAATGATGTGTGTCGGCGTTTGCAGTGTGTATGTATTCCTCATGTAAAGCGGCACAATTATGAACGTATCAGGATCTGTCTGCAGCTAGCTAGCCATGACATCTGTGTACGACAACAAACCGAGAGGAAGACTGTAATTATTGTGACTCACAGATTGATTTAATTTAGTCGCTAAAAGACTGATTGAACAGAACAGGTGGGGAAATGACTCAGTAGAGATGTAATTATATTTGTGAGTAAATATTTTCTCAGTTCATTGTGCATCTTGCTGCTGAAGACTTCTTCGTGGTGGGTCAAAGCTGGATAGGGAGATGATACACAGCTTGGTGCTATGGGTGTAGTTAAGTCTCAAGAATATACATTTTATGTTTAAACCATCTGCAGTTTGCCCTGATTTACCCTTGAAAGAAGGGACAGCAGATAACATCCTACTTCTCATTCCGTTAATTTATGTAAGCTTTTCACAAAATCATGCAGCACATTTAATCCTTTCTGATGACGAGAAAACTTTACACACACTTATAGAAAAAGTATTGGACTCATTTTACATCAAGTGTCTGTAATAATTGTGTAGTTACACATAAACAACATATTCAGCAACAGTGTAGCTACTAGTGTACTTACTGATTCAGATGGATTATAGCAGTACAGCTTATTTATATGCAAGTAACATAAGTGCATATCAATATTTCCTGTTATGTAATTATAAATAATTTTTTCAGAACGAGTCTACTTGTACATTTAGTACTTGCAGATACCACAGTTACTTACCTACATAAAATTATGTAGTCGTAAATGAATGCAATGTATTTTAACAAATTAATCATTAAAATCGAATTTATTTTAAATTACATGCATGTGCTAGCTATGTTACATTAGTTAAATTGGATAGAGCAGCATTGCAGTAGAGAAGAATAGGTTTTGTTATGCATCAGAAAAGTGCTTCCATACAGCTGTAAGTAAAGTACATTTCATAGTTTTGATCCTCACTCCTCATTTCTTTCAGCAACAGTCTCTGTAGCACAGTGACAGCAGAAATCACAACTGAAGCTAATGCATTCAAAGAGTTCACTTGTGGAATTTTACGTCTTTCCGAAGCTTTTTGATTGGCTGGTTGAGTTGTAGTAATATTAGACATACTCTGTGCAATTTTAGAAATCCCTCTTTGATGACTCACACTGACCACCATATGTAGACAAAGCCCACAGTTTATGTGCTCACACTGTATAAAAACACTTGATTGTCCAATTGACAGACTATGCGAAATGTGACAATACAGGCAGCTCTATCTATGGACAATTTCCAGTATTCCAGTAAACTTGTTTCATTCAAAGTAACATGCTGGTCACTGAGTACTGAGCAAACCTGCTGAGAAACTGAGCTACAGCAGCTCAGTTTACTTCACTGTGTACTGGAATATCCACAGTAGGACAATACGGTCTTGGCACAAACTACTTTACAGAGACTACATCAAGTTTATACCTTGTAATCTATTCAGTCTAATAGAGTAAAGTCAACAAAAAAAAGTTGGTAGCAAATGTTGACTTTTTTGCCTATTTTGATGGTCTACATGTTTCCATCCATACTGGGGAAGTAGTTAATTGTGGGTGCATTTAAAAATGTGCCAAAATTGCTCTTGGTATTCCTAACAGGTATATGATGAAATGTAATGTTTAAAGTGCCCAGTGACTTTGTGTCTGACTGCTACAGTGTCAGTAACACTTTACGGTGTTCACTGCCAGCATATGCTAGCTAGACTTATGTCACTCGGTATCAGGTGGTATCGCATGTTGCTATTGGAGCATTATTAAGAGGTCAAGTATGAGTAAAGAAAGAGTAAAGGAAGCGTATCAGTCCCTGATACTAGTTTTGGTATTGAAACAGGATGAACTGGAAGCCAAATATATAGTATTAAAACCATTCGCATTTCAAGATGGTTTAAAACAGGCTTGTTGAACTGGGGAACTTCTGGGCCAAGGTGCTGCAGGTATTAGCATTTACCATCATCTAATGCTCTGAATTCAGTTCAAGAATAAGCTGATGAGCTGAATCAGGTGTGTTTAAGGAGGCAGCATGCTAAAGTCTGCAGTGTTTTTGCCTACACTTTAAAATCAGAACTTTGGGTGTGTTACCCTGTCACATTCATACTACTACAGCTATGTTAGGACATTTCTTGTGCAGATGCAGTGTCACAATAAAATAAATAAATAAATAAATAAATAAATAAATAAATAAATAATTCTGCTTTGGTATCAAAATCATGTAGAAACTTTAAAATATTGCATTCATGTAATTTAATTAAAAATATTTAATTTTAAATTTTATAATAAAATAGCTTTATATTACATTAGTAACAACACTTCACAGTTTTGGTGGTTTACTTATTAATCATCATTGTTAGCTCATTTTCATGGTTTCATGGCACCTTGCACCACAATGGTCGAATAGCCTGTCTGTCAAAATACATTAAAACTATGCTTTTTACACAAGTATCAACCGTTTGTATTGTATAATAGCAGATTTTTACTGTGCCACTATGTTTACATTCACCATTTTACATGTTTGGCCACTCGGTTTGGCTCTGTAGCTTGCATTCAAATGGAAATATCAACCTCCAACCTGCTTCCCACCAAAACAAGACATGGAGCAGTGTTCTATCACAAAGACGCTAAGACAGAAAATGGTGAATACCCTGCTTAAAATGATTATCCTGAGCATTTTATGTGGCTTCGAGAGGCAGAGAGGTTGAAAGGGAGAAAAAGAGGGTAATAATAGCTTGAGAGGCAGTAATAAAAAGAGGGAGGGGCACTGGGGTGCTCTAATCAATGCATAATTGATACTAGAGGCTGTCCCAGCCCAACGGGACGCCACTGGAGGATGAACAGAGCTTGTTGCCATGACTTAGCTCTGTAAAGCTCCTATTAATTCAGTGCATTGCATTAATGCAGAATTATAGAGCTCTGGTAAGACTTTGGAGGCGCAGTATGTTTTGCTGTGTTTAACTGCCTCAGTGTATTGATTTTAAAGTCTCAGCTCAACTGTATATCTACGTGTGGAAACCGGAACAGCTTTACAGGCTTGCTTGTGTAAAACAAATACATTTTTGCAACGTTTGTTGAAACATTTCTTGTATGTAACTCGATTAACCATTACCTCGCAGAGAATTCTCGTGTTCGGAGTTACATCTAGAGAGAGACTGGGCAACCGTGTTGAAATTATGTGAAATGTTTTGAATATTTTCTAAAGAAAAAACCGAGTTAACACATCCTCTATAGCCCATGGGGCAAACACAAGGCCCACGGGCCAGATCAGGTCCACAACACAATCCCAGCTGGCCCGCAAAATTATTTTCATTTTCTGTTAATATTAGCTTCACACGTAATGTGTGACTACCATAGCAAAACCTATGGGACAGCGGTTATACCTCAGTTCTATACAATTCTACACAGTTAAACACAACATCAAAAAACTAACTGCAGTTCAGCCAATATAAACACAAGAAATTGAGCCCAGGTATTAATGAATTTGCAGCAAAGAAAAGATGCCAGGTGTCTAGTTCAAGTAAGTAAGTAGTTCTAAAAGACTGAGCTCCTAGGGACGTTTAAATTTGGAATATTTCAAGTATCCATGTAATACTTCAAGGTCTACTGCACTATATATTATTATTGACGTTTTTACGTATTTTGAATTAACAGTGGTCAGTTTGGATTATAGCCAAATGTTGATATTGTTTAATTTGGCCTGCCTATTAGTTGACTTTGACACCCCTGCTGTATAGGTAACAAACTTAAAGCTACACTATGTAAGAAACAGGGATTTGGAGACCTCTCTGGTGGAAAGATGTAATTACATGTAATGTGTGGCATTTTGTATTCTCAATGGTCCTTTTGAAACCTCCGAGTGGATAAATCTAATGAATTTAACATGTTGGAAGAAAACATAAACCAAAATATGACCTATACCTATTATGTGTTTTATATTTTTTCCCAGTACGTTTAATGCAGCAAATAAATGAAAAATTCATTTGAACAACAAATATCACTTTTTAATGTTTTTACTTACTTATAATTTTTTTTTTTTTAATTTAATCACACACTCCATGTAATATCAATCAAACTGCAGTTGGGCTGTTTTGATTAGGTAAAAACAACTCAAGAAAATGCAGGTTACTGACAAAATTAAACTTTAAAAATAAAATTAAAAAGCAGATAATGAATTTATTCATGTTTCAGAGTTGAACAAAGCCATGTAATGGATAAGAGTTTATTTAAGTGCAATATTTAACATTTTCATAAAACAAGGTAAAGAGCTAAAAATTGCAACAAAAACAGCCCATTGATGGTAAATATTAAACATTTGTTAGATCACGCCTCAGAAAATCTGAAAAGGCTGAATGACAAACTGCTCCCTATATAGTTATGAAATGTTGGCTTTTATACTCAAATATTGTACTTTATGTCCATCGTGTACTCACAGCTGAATCCACAGTGATTCTTTGTTAGACCTATTGTGCTGTTCAGATTTTTTAAATCAAATTTTTATTTGAGTTTTTAAAGAAATCATGCATAAAAACGACAATTAACAACATTATTATACAGTAACGCTTTACTTGAGGGGTGTCTACATAACATGTTCATAACAGCTTACACAAACACTTCATAGCATGTTCATGAATGTTTCAATCAAACTTCATAAGGTGTACATGTTTGATATGACATCAATATGGACTACCATGTCATTTTACGCAGATCTATTTTTCAAAATAAAAGTCCTAATTGTTTATTTTGAAAAACGATATTATTTTCAGTGAATTTTTTAATTTCTTGACAGCCAAAATATTTTTTTTTTCTTAAAAATTTTTATTTTATACTTTGTTATTCTTTCTGCCTTTTACTCCATGTCTTCTTTAAATTTTACTGTGCAGAAGGTGAACCCAACAGTCTATACATTGTTGAAGAAAATCACATTTAAGTTTAATCAAGTTTGGTTTGGTTTGGGTCTTGGTTTAGTTACCTCTTATACTACACCTTTTACCCAACCCCCACACCCATACATGTGTCTACCATAACCTCGTACTTCCTCAGGTTAAAAATAGTATCTTCACATCTTCAATTCCATTCAGCCCTATCCTATTGTAGCTGGATTTACTGTATTCATTCTGAAGATAATTGTAAATATAGGTTGTCTAAAAAGGATTGCAACCAGTGTGCAGCTGTAAAAGAGAATGAGGTGGAAGCCAGCACTGAACAATAATTTTGTGCACTGTTTAGATCAAGGGTGTCCAATCTTATCCACAAAGGGCTGTTGTGGTTGCAAGTTTTCCTTCCAAACCAGCTGAAGCAGACCTGATTCCAGTTGTTTAATCAGTGGCTCAGCCTTCAAACAACTGATTGTGTGTAGTCCTTCTTTGTTGGGATGAAAACCTACGGCCACACCAACCCTTTACGGATAAGATTGGACAACCCTGGTTTAGATGCAGTAGTCATTACTTCAAGACCTACCTACTGCAATTTGTAGGCAGAAGGGAGATTCTGCTTAAAACAGTTCATGGCAGTGTTGCATTGCCTTACCTGAATACTGCACATTGATTCGCTGAACGGATTTACTGGGCTCTGTTCGTGAACAGTGCTGCCGTTTGACTGTTTATATTGAAAAAGTATGTTAAGAATAAGTCACCACAGTCAACTTTTGGATGGTGTTCATTCTTTAAATATGAACTCTTTAAATAGAAATTGTGCACTAATGTCACGATTGGCTCCTCCCAGTCCTGTCCCTGTGTTCGTGTTGTGTTTTGGTTTAGCCCGCATGTTCTTTGTTTTGGTTTTTTAGTCCAGCCCCCTTGTTTTGTGATTCCACCCCTGATTGTCTCCACCTGTTTCCTGCCTGTCCCTCATTTACCCTGTGTTATTTAAGCCCTGTGGTTTGCCCCTTGTCTTTGCTGGTCTTTGTTGTTTGAATCTTTCCTTGATGTCTGAACTTGTTTGGATGTTTGATCGTGTTGATTGTTTGTGTGATTGTGGTTTGTCTGTCATGTATGCCCCCTGTTCAATCTGTGTTGGCTATGTGAACCTGGACCGTTTTGACTATGACCCTGCATTTGCCCACAATAAAAGTCGCTTATCTCCACATATGCGTCCGCCTCCTCGCTCCCCAACAATACAACTAAATTTTGTGGAGAAAAATGTCATGTTTTAAGTTTGCTCCCTATAGAGCAGATTTCAAGTCTGAATTTGTTTTCATTTAGAAAATAAACAAAACATTTAATTTGACCTAGGTAGTCAGTAAGGAATAATGAGAAAGCAAGATGAACATTTTCACTGACACCAACTACAATTAACAACCTATGTACACTCAATACACCAAACATGAACAGATCCTTATATAGACTATAACCTGTGCCTTAATATTCATATGCAAATTGATCAGCTTTGTTTTGATTCGTTTTTTATAGCAAAAATATAAAAAGCAAGCAGAAATCCTTCTCATCTCAATTTGGCTTTGGTTTCATAATTGTAGGTGGCACCAGACCAACTCTCTCTTCTGGTGGGAGGAGCACGTGGCAGTTTTTGGGTGTGTAGAGTGTTTGTGTGTGTGTGTGCCTGAGCGGGCGCCAGCAGGGCGGCAGGTGTGGTAACTTAGTGCCGGAGCCAAACTCCGCCTGCTCCCCCCAGCACCCATCTGTTTGGGGATGAGCTCAGTGGAACAGGGTTAAAAAGCACAGATGACTAAATGGGTCACAATGCTCAATGCAGGGACCTCAGAGATACTTCGGCTAGCCTATATTTCCACTTCTGAGGCACTTTCCAGCTCATATCTTTACTTCACAATTCATGAGTGCTAGTAGCCTACATGAAGGCCTAACCTTCATTTTGAACGCAGCAGTTAGGATATAGTTTATTGGTTCAGTCGCCACAAAGCAAAGAGCAACTACCATATTCAATGGTGTAAAAAAAAGAACACAAGCTTATATATGCTTATTATGATTATTATGCTTATTATGATTATGTACATTAGTATTTGTGTCAAATGTGTTACCACATTGAAAAGTACACTTAAAAAAACAAGCCATCTCAGTAGAACCAGCAAGCTTATCATGTTCCAATACATTTAATTATGCTAATGAGATAAATACAATGTGCTGATAGGAAACGATAAGAATTCGACTTGAGCTTGTGGCATTTTCGACCTCCACACAAAGCGGAAAATAACATGGACATATTCACTGTTAGCAGTAAGCTAATTAGCTAATGTTAGTAATTAGGGTGATTAAGGTAATAACAGTCATAATATATGATCCCATTTGAGAAAAAGTTGGGACACTGTGTAGAATGTAAATAAAACAGAATGTAATCATATGCAAATCATGGAAACCATATTATTAAAAGTCAGTACTACAAAAGGTAACATATCAATTTTTGAATCGGAGAAATGTTATAGTTTTTTTTTTTTTTAATATATGCCCATTTTGAGTTTCGTGCCAACAAGTTCCAAATTTGTGACGGGGGCGTGTTTACCACTGTGTTTCATCACCTTTCCTTTTAATAACATTCTGAAAGTGTTTGGGAGCTGAGGAGACCACCTGCTGTAGTTTTGAAAGAGAAATGTTTTCCCATCTTGTTTGATACAGGATTTCAGCTGCTCAACAGTTCTGGATCTCCTTTATCATATTTTTTATTTCATAATGTGCTAAATGTTTTCAGTGGGTGACAGGTCTGGACTGCAGGCAGGCTAGTTTAGCACCCAGGCTCTTTTAATATGGAGCCACCCTGTTGAAATACAGGCAGAATGTGGTTTGACATTGTCTTGCTGAAATAAGCGAGGCCTTTCCTGGAAAAGACGTAGTCTGGATGGCAGCATATGTTGCCAAAACCTGTATATATCGTTCAGCATTAACGGCACCTTCACAGATGTGCTTGTCACCCATGCCATGTATACTAATGCACCCCATACTATCATGAATACTGGCTTTTGAACTTTAGACTGGAGGACACAGTGCCCATGATTTCCAAAAACAGTTTCAAGTGTTGATGTGTTGGACAACAGGACACTTTTCCACCTCAGTCCATTTTAAATCAGCTCAATCAGCATGAGAGTTCACTGTTAACTAACATGATAATGGCAAAATATGAAGTAATGGAAATGTGAAATGAACAGATAAATTGGGCTGTATTTTGTCTCTTTAACTGTATAAGCAGCCTACTTTAGCATTCAGCTGTACTGTTCATGATCAGTAACTCAGAGCCTTTCTTTCTTTAGTTTGTTTGTGCATAGTGGTTTTTGTTGTTGTTGTTAGTATCATGATGTAGGTGTGTGTGAAGAGGATTCAGAGCTCATCAGTGTGTGAAGCTCACAAAACAAAAAAGTATATATGAGAAACTCTGAATGTGTGGAGCTGTCAGTGCATTTAGTGGTGAAGGTCTTTTAAAGGATCATGGTTTGTTTTTATCTCTAAGAAGTGGAACTTCATCCACTGCAAAAAGTTTTCAAAAAAATTATTTTAAAAGCAGAGTAACCTTCAGTGAGACAAAAAAGCTCAGTGCTTTTGATGTCCAGGGAACACACACACACACACACACACACACAAATACACACTGCTAGTCACTAGTGTAAGTCTTGTAAGTGTATGTACACTGTGTGAATGCTGTCCGTCAAATATTTCAGAACTCTTTGTCTCCTTTCACAATTAGAATTGTCTTGCAGATTTGTGGTGTAATTTTTCTTCAGATATCCTCATGAATGCTTAAGGCTTTATTTTCAATTCATCAGCCAGTTTTCAAGAAGACAGGGAGTTTTATTTCAATGCTGTTCAGAACCGAGTTTCAGTGATAATTTATCCTTCTGTCCAAAAGTCAGTCTCTTACATATTGTTGTGTAATTTCATTGAGTATACACAGTTCCTAAAAATGAAAGAATTCCTGAAAATAAAAAATATGTGTAAATTCATTTTTAAATATATTTATCAAATACATTTTTGGCCATTGTCATACATTGAAAAAAAATAATACTGAATGTATTTTATATGAATATATGAATATATAATCTTTTCCATATGGGGCAGGTCACGTTTAACCATGCGATGCCTATACGCAGTGGCTTCTCTGGAAATCTGATTGGCCATCCCAATATTTCTGCCAGTCACTGGCTTTCACCTCATCGTGGGGTGGGGGGGGGGGGGGGGGGGGGGGGGGGTGTTTGCTGCCAATGGAACAGTTCTCCACCCCCACACTTTCACGTTCATCTCCCCAACCCCGTTCATCAGGCCTAGTGTTTCATAAGCAAGAATGTAAACAGCACCAGCAAACAGGAACCAGCAGAGTTTACTGTTCAGGTTTTAGTTGATTTTCCATCATAAAAACTAACCACAGTTCAGGGTTTAAATGTTGTGTCACTCTAAGGCTTCATTTGGCAAATGAACCACCTTGCAGATTCATGTAGGCTTATTTCAGTTGTCTGGTGAGCTTATGTAGGTGGATATGCAGCCTTATGTACAATGACCTTCGGTAAAGTGTTACCCAAATCAACTAATGTATATGTTGCTTTATTATGATAAAGCAACATGTTCAGAACTAATCTGAAAACACGCTGCCATGGAAACAAGACAGAAGCTTATGCTGACTTTTTGCTTTCCATGGAAAAAAAATGTACAGTGTATAATTTACAGGATTTACAAGTTTATATTATAGCCATATGAGCATCATTTGTTTATTTATTCAGTAATGTTTCCTTATAAATGTGCTCTGTTTTAAATGTCCAATCAACACCTCAGCTGCATTGATTTAAATGTTTCAGCAGCTGCTGAGTTTCACTGATCTGGAGCTATAGATGCTATCTTCATGTCTGAAGTTAAAATCAGGGGAATGATAAGAGCTGTCAGTTAAGTTATAGCATAGAACATATTTTGTTTATCTAAACCAAAACGTTCTTGTCTTTGCATGCTCTGTGGGGTTTCTGCTGGTATGCTCAATGCTTACACCTGCTTAGTGGGAAGTGTGAGCATTGACTAAATACCAAGCTAAATGTCTAAACTAGTTAGTGTGGTGCGAGCTGTTTTGACTTAGTAAACACTACCTTACAACTAGCCTACATCTAAACGTGGTTGCAACTGGCCCCTGGCACTTTGTTGAGTGGAAAACTATAATACATTCATGTAAACTGACAGTCTTTGTGGGGAGATTATGACATCACAAGTCCCACAGGAAGCCTGTGTTCAGACTCCTAAGTTAAAACACTGAGCCACATCTCTGAATTTAATAAATCTATCTTTCTCCCTGAGGGCCTCTCCACGCCCAACCTGATGAAATGCCTGAGCACATGATAAATATTTAATCCGCGTTCACAATCTGCAGAGAGGAACTTTTCAAACAATCACTGCCGGGGTCCTTGGTGGCTAATTGCCACAGCTGTGGAATGTTGATGAGGTTAAAAGGGGATAAATCGATGCTGTCCCATGCACCTAAGGAGCAGCTGAGACCTGATCTGAGCCTGATGGAAATTTGACAAAAGCATTAGGGCTAGACCAAACACCTCTAAGTTTTGAACTGGTTTTATATTCGTCACCCACTGGCACAGCCAGATCTAACATATACGTGACCCAGGTGACTTTCCAGGGCTTGCCCAATGTCCAAGGGCACCAAAAAGTTGCCAGGACATAAATAAATAGACAATAAAATAAATGTGTACATGTTTAAAGTGATTTGAGGACCAGGCTTGTCAGTGTGTGTCTCACAGGCCAGCTGTAAATGAACAATAAGCAGCATCATTATAAGATGAAATCTATTAGACAGCATTTGCGTTATTAACTATTTTGACTATTTAAATTAACTTATTTGATGTGCTGTCACCTGCATACCTGGTCTTAGCTGAGGAGCTAATGATAGTTCAGCTTTGTGAAGCATTAACCGGACAATTCACTGAAGCTGTTGCAAGGTCTTGGGTGTACTGTCTATTGATATGTGGTGCATATGATGAAGAACGTCTTATTCGGGGCAGTCGTGGGCTGGAGGTTAGGGAACTGGCCCTGTGACTGGAAGGTTGCCAGTTTGATCCCCAGTGCCGACAGTCCATGACTGAGGTGTCCTTGAGCAAGACACCTAACCCCTAATTGCTCCCCGGGCACCGTTGATAGGGCTGCCTGCCGCTCCGGGCAAGTGTGCTCACTGCCCCCTGGTGTGTGTGTTTATTCACTAGTGTGTATGTGGTGTTTCACTTCACGGGTGGGTTAAATGCAGAGGTGAAATTTCCCTGTTGGTGGGATTAATAAGGGTCACTTAACTTATGTTTGCAGACTTTGTGGGGACAAATCATAAATCCAATGCCAAGGGGCAACAGAGGATCTTAATCTAGCCCTGTTACAGGAGAGCCTTCCCAGGGTTGAGATAGCTACTAAAAAAATTTGTAGTTAGCAACTTTGTAGCTACTTTCCCAAAATGTGTAGCTAGCTACAATTTAGCTACTTTTCCAGAAAGAGTAGTGGCAACTTTTTAGCTTCTTTTTGAAATGTAGCGTGCTACTTTTAGCTACTTTCAAAGCGGGGGTTGTCAGAATGTTTGTGAACCTCCACCTGACTCACCAAACAGAAATGTTACGTATATCAGATTGCGATTAAAATAACTACAAAATATGAGAATTACAGCAATGTCACGATTGGCCCCTCCCAATCCATGTGTTCATGTTTTGGTTTTGCCCATATGTGTTTTTGTTTTGGTTTAGTCCAGCCCCCTTGTTTTGTAACTCCTCCCCTGATTGTCTCCACCTGTTTTCCACCTGTTTTCCCTCGTTATCCCTGTTGTATTTAAGCCCTGTGTTTGCACGTTGTGTTTGCTGGTTTTTGTATCGGTCTGTGTTGGATGTATTGGTCTCTGTTTGATGTTTGCGTTGTTTGAATCTCTCTCTGTGTTGTTGATTGTGTTCTGGTTCGTCATGTCTGCATCCCTTTCTCTCCATATTGGCGCTATGACCCTGGACTGTTATGACCCTGATTCCGGATTTGCCCTCAATAAAAGTCGCTTACCTCCACACGCTTACCTCGCTCTGTGTTACAAGCAAAAATAAGGTTTTCCTTTTGTTTTTTTTTTCCAATCACCGCTCCTTGTTTACCCATCTATAACTGTTATGCACCTTTATCTTTCATTTGTTCATTCTTCATCCCTCTGTTCTTCCATGAACTGCTATTAGTGTTCCATAAAGTTATTTGACTTCAATTGTCCTGTTTAAGTTTGATTAATCAATTAACTATTTGTTTATATGTTTATTTTTATTATTACAGATAAAAAAATACATTAACCCTACATTAAATCAGGTGATAGTTTCAAATTGTTTTTGTTTCATTTACCTCTCTCTCTCTCTCTCTCTCTCTCTCTCTCTCTCTCTCTCTCTCTCTCTCTTTTCTTGTCTCTTTTGCATCTTTGTACTCACTCATTATTGTAAAAACTTACATTAAACATATTTTATAAAAAGGCAGTCCGTACCAAAGCCCAGCGAGACGGATAGGCGGCTACTCATATGGTTAATGAGACAAAATATAGTCTAATGTACCTGTTGATTTCTTTCTTAATGTTTCCTACACGACGCTATACCTTCAATATGCTGGTTAACAATGAAATTCATGTTGCTTGCAGTAGGTTATGAGTAAGTAACACAATATAACTTTAATTTCACAGCCAACTATGGAGCCTGTAGTCTAAACTGAGCTAGTGGAGCTAGACTAAAGCACGCTGATTTGGCTAGCAACATTACGAGCAGTCCACGCAAAAAAAATTAAATGCAATATAGGGTTTTCATTTTACAATCTTTGGTGTTAATTGTGCTCATAAACTCTCAGCTACCTACATCGTGCCATAGCGATGTTATGTGTTAGCTCATAGCGTGTGTGCTGCATACCTGAACATCTCAGTAGTCAAAGTTACTCTGATTCTCTGGGCTGTGTAGCTTCTCGTACAGAGACAAACTGAGCAGTTCAGTCTATGGCCGAGCCACAGATGTACTGAGGTCAGCTGAGAACCTCTCACCGCTCACTGTGTCGTTTCATCACTTTTTGAATCTCATAAAACCCTGAGAAACTTCTAAGGAGCTCAGAGGATTGCACAGTCGCCACCAGCCCTGTTAACTACCACATCCTGTGGTTCAGAATTTGCGCAGAACGCCTGAAGCCTGTAGCAAAATTCTAGCAAACATTTTCACTATAGCTACATCAAAATTTGTAGGCGCTACAGCAACTAGCTGCATTTCATAAAACTGTAGCGGATACAGCTACTAGCTAACTACAAAAAGTAGTGCGCTACTGAGCTACTACCCCAAACCTCAGCTTTCCAGCCTGGAAGTCACAATTTTACATGAATTTTCCAGCCTTCTGGACGCCGTCATGAAAAAAGGTCTCATCAAAATATGACATTTATATCAGAAAAATTGTGGAATCCATTATTTAAAGTGCAACAGAGCAACCTCTTTATCTTGAACTCAGCTCATCCTAGCACATTTCTACAAAGCCGCCATTGTGAAAGCATTATTATATTCTCTGTCATTATCTGCTTTGGCTTGCTGGCGGTCTAATGGTAAAAAAAAGCCTCGGCAGAGATATGCAGTACTGCAAAGACGCTAGCGGCACAAGCAGAGGGACTTGATTCATCTGAGAGTTGAGCAAAGGCTTTGTGCTAAGTGAGAATTAGACCTCTAGAGGAGTGTTTCTCAGTCTTAGTTCTTGAGTAGTCTGGAGTGCATTGTTTCCCAGCTCATAACAAATCTGGAGGAGTTCTTCAGTTACTTACCAAGCCCTTCATTAGCTTAAAAGAACGGGTCAAAATTTTGAATTTACGCCATTTCCCTAATGCTCTGAATATAGTAGACTGGCCAAGACATATTTGTTGGCTAAAGTTTGACTTGATAGTTTTGTACTCAAGCTAGGAGGTTAATGCAGCTTACAAGTAATGGACGTCTAAATCTCCACTGCAAAACTACAGAAGCAGACTTTGGACATCAAACATGTCTTGGGCAATGGAGTATATTTGGAGTAAGCTGTGTGTTTTAACCACTATGAGGTGCAGTTATTGCCTAAAATAACAAAAGTATGGCATCATTTTATATGAGCTACTTATCAACCAGCGAAAACGTTGAATTGGAATTAGATACTGAACTTTGTGTATTTGTGTATTTTAGTATGAATTTAAAAGGGACAGACAAATTTTGTTTTTCACAATTTTTGCAGAATTCTATTTGTGAGATGAAAATAAAGTCGGGCAGAATTCTTGTGGTGAGAAGAACCAAGAGTCACAATATCTACGAATCAACGTTTTGTGTATTATCCAAAATAACCAGTGAAACTCTGAGAAGCTCAGTTTACTATTTGAGTTAGTTTGTTGCCTCAAATGAATAAAGTTTTGAAACTCAGATTTTTTTTCAGTTGTTATAAATTATACATGTAATTTCATATATACATGCTTGCTTTTAGGCTTAGCAAATAAAGTATGAATACAAACTATACCGTTGCTAAAACCTGAGCTTTAGCTAACTTGAGTTCAACTGCTGCATTATTAATATATTCATTTTCACAACATGGACATAACTGCAGTCATCACAAATGTAGAAGTAAAACTAAGACACTTGTTGTATACTCTTAGGACTCTTCATTACTGGGCAAAGATAGTAAACACGTTAGATACCTAAAGATCCACCAACATACTCTACGGGGTAGCCCGTACTCTCTCATTTCTTGTGTTTTTCTGTTTCTCCTTTTTGTATTCTCATTAAAATAAGTACATCGAGAGTTGAATATAAGTAACTAAGAGCAACAAAATTAAGTAATTACAGAGCTCTCAGTGTCGTTAAAGGTCAATAAGTAATATTGATGATGCTAAAATAACTGGTAAATTTGTCTTACAACATCCAGCATGCACCTCTCTACCATGGATGTAAATAATATATGTTTTAGGCCAAAACCTTATCTCAGAACTATTGTAAAGCAATGTCCCAGGCCCCAATCGTAAACATTACATATAATAACTTATAGTGAAGAAGCTTTTAGAGGCATTATATGTTTGGGATATCTGCTTTCTATCACCACAAGTACGAAAAACCACATCAAAGCACTCTGAATGACGGTTTATATCTTCTCCAGCCTGGTCTGGACAGTGGTTTTAAATCTTCTCCACTTGTAGATGGTCTTCCAGACGATTGACTTCCAATATTTTAGATATCTATCTTATACCCCTGCACAGATTCGTTGGCATCTAAGCTTTTCTAAAGGCCTCAGAGATCTTTTGATCTAGGCATAATGATACCACACACTTCAATAACGAAGAGCAAACCAGGCCAGATATTTGAGGTTTAAATAACATGTGTTCCTCCAAGATTGTCTCCAACGCCAACACCAGTAGTGTTCTAATCATCAGCACCTGATTAGATGCACCTAATTTCAGTCTGACCTATTTGAAGTAGTGATATTTGTTGGGATGTACTTACGTGGTTCATATTGCATTGAAACTTCTAAATAAACATTACTGTTTATTTCAGTTATATGAAGGATGGGACTTGTATATTTTAAGTGCCACCTGTTAAATTGATATCTGTAACTCCAAACATGTTGAAAAAGTCTCAGCTTTTTATTTACTTCTTCACATGACTATATGTCTTTCTATATTTCAGAACAACATAGTTTGGACTAATTAAACTAGTTAAATAGCATGGACAAAGCAATACGTCCTGACCTGAACCGACATGCTGGAGAAGCAAAGCAAGAATAAGGAAGTGCCCCAATGCCCCACAGCACTGAGCATATGATGTTCGTTGTAAAATGTTTTCTACTCTGCACATTTCGAAGACATTTAGAGGCTTATATTATTTATTCGTAATGCATATACATGTGTTTCCCAGCGCAAGGCGAACTTCGGTGCGCTGGAGGCAGTTTAGACTGTTGGCCAAAAAAAACCCTGTGCGTTAAAGAGCTCAGGGAGTTACATGCTCTTGGGATGAAACTTGCGTCAGACACTGGCAGAATATCTTGGCAATAACAGCCTATTATTTTCAATCCATCTCCTTCATTCTCATTGGCTGCTGTTTTGCAATGACAATGACAGTGACAGTAACTCAGCATCTTAACCTCAGCCAAGTGATGACTACACAGTGTCAGCGTATGGTAACCTAATGTCACATTAAATAGCATGATTCACTCAACAGAAGGATTCTCTAATGCATGACAAGGATCTTCAAATCTGCTATTACAACCTAGGAAGAATAAATAAATAGAAACCTGAAAGTGGCCGGACCAGAAGAGAACAGTCAGCTTCTGAGTGAAAGAACATTCAGAGCGCATTGCGTTCAATCAAAGGTCTGAGCTACACCTGAGGGTAGTGTAAGAAGGTGTAAGAGGTAAAAAGGTGCAAGAAAGCAAGTGCCATAAAAAAGAATAAAATAAAAAAATGAGAGGCATAGCGAGAAAAGATCAGACAGATCAGAAACGACATGACAGCTGTTCTCCCTGGACTGAGCGATTATCAACTGAAATTGAGCTGGCGTCAACCACTGATGCAACTCTTTTTGTCTTTAAAGACACGTCTTCCATCTTTTTGAGGTGATGTCCCTTTGGAGCCTCCGGGCCTTTTGCGATTAAACATTTGCATGTCAAAGTCACTTCTAAACTTCCAATGGTTGCACCGTGTTGCATTTGGACAGGCAGTATGCCTGCTACAGGGTGACTTTTCTATTGTTTAGAGGGTTCGTTTTCTGTTCTTCATACCAGGTTATGCCTCTTTGGCCCCTTAAATGGCCACGGCCCTAAGTTTTACTATACACTTCTATAACCTAAGAATGGCTCAGGCAGTTTGTATTGAAGTCCCTGTACTGAATAATAAGCCTTAGAGTGTAGTAAGACTAGGATCCCTCTTACTGAGGGACCACTTGTCACCATTCAACTGGTGGAATGGATGGAAATTGACAATATTTTTGATTAAGAACATATTTTCCCCATAACTCTGTCATCCGATTAATTAGGACACTGTTGGCTCTCTGTGCTTCAAACATTGTGACTTTGGGTTGGGCTGCTAGTGAGGAATGTGGGGTAAAAGGGAAGGGAGACAAAGGTGGCCACTCTGAGATAAAACTGACTTTTAAAAATACTGACTAGCTTGCTCAATTGTGAAGCCATAAATCTAGTTCACTTGTGTTTTGAAAATCATAACATCACCTAAAGAAATGCACAGTTCAACCGAGGGACTAAAACAGAAGAAAATTGTATTTGGTGGCTACTGTGAAAAGGGTTAAAGCTGCACTATATAAGATTTATTGAAAATGGAAAGAAGTAGCATTTCAGAGTCAGGAGATAAAAACATGCTAAAATATGGTGTACGTGAGCGCTTGTGTGTCATCCTGTAAAGTCATCACATTCATTTGCTTTGGTTATGTTTACCATTCATGTACACTTTAAGCACTGCTGGAAATTTGTTTACTTTTGGTTAAAAATGTGTGATACCCTGTTGTGTCTATTATCTGTGTAAATATGTATTTGAATTAAATCATAAGAATAATGCCCTTAATATCCACATGCCATTAGCATAGATACTAGCTAACTACATTCAATACAACAGATCTGTTAACTCAATTTTAACCCATTACTCTCAAATATTATTGACCTAACTATAAATTATAATGACCTCAAACGCTGGATAAACTTTCCACGATCCCTTATTGGCAGAATATCTACAATCAAAACGACCATATTACCAAAAGTAAACAGTTTTTTTCTCAAGGATTCCAGTTCAACCCCACTCTACCTGGTTCAAAACCTTAGACTCTATTATCTCCAAATTTTACTGGAAAAATAAACCACCCAGGCTCAAATTAGCTACATTACAGAAGCACAGCCCCCAATTTCCAACAATACTTCCTAGCAAATCAATCACAATATATAATAAAATGGATAAAGCCTAATCAAACAGATGAATTATGGAGAGCAGTAGAGCTTCAAGTAATGAAATACAACTCTCAGACTTACCATTCATCAGCACAACACTCAAATGCCACTCCTGTTTCAAAAACCCAAAGATAGCATCAACACTGACAAGATCACTGACACTATAATTTCACCCTCCAAACATTCACCCATGTGGCACAACCCCGACTTTTGTGCCACCAAAAAAACAACAACTTCACACAAATGGAACGACAAAGGTATTACACACTTACATCACATTCTACAGAATAAAAACTTCTCTAAACCATTTCACATTTAAACCAGGTATATGACATCGAGGGTACCCAGTTTCTGGAATATCATCAGCGTAGATCCATATTAAAGTCAAAGATTAAAGACAAAAAGGATATACTAGAACTAAGTCCACTAATTTCAGAATTCCTGAACATCTCCTCCTCCAACTAAAAAAAAATGATCTAAAAGACCAAACAATTTATGTAACAAGGAAAAAGTGGTGTTGAGGAAATGTATTTAATTGTGTTGAAATACGCCTTTTGAGCAATTATGCGTAAGGATGATTGTAAATGTGACCGTGGCCGAGAGGTAGCGGGATTGTTCTGTGTCTCAGGAGATAAGTGGAAGTGACCTCACTATGAGAACAGAAACAGAGTGTGAAGATAAGAGGCAGCGAGAGAGCCATAGAGCCTAGCCACAAGGCTACGGGTCGGATCTGGATGTTCTCGCTGGCTGTTCGCAGTAAACAGGTCGCATAAGATAAACATGTAAGAGAATGGTGTACAATTGAGAATAATGCTGAGTAATGCTTACTGCCATGAAAGGAACATAAGGGCGGGGGAATGACAGAAGGGTATAAGAAGCACAACACAGCTAGAGAAGGATATAGGAAGGATATAGGAAAGATATAGGAAAGATATAGGAAAGGGAGAGAGAATCCATTTTTTGTCATGTTCGCTTTTTAATAAACTTTGATAAACTTCTTCTTCTTCTTTCGGCTGCTCCATTTAGGGGTCACCACAGCGGTCATCTGCCTCCAACTCACTTTGATAAACTCAGAGGCTCAAATTCATTTGTCTGTCACGATTTTCCACCAAAAACTGGCGTCATGAACAGGATGAGTTCGGAGTTGCAACGGAGGGGGACAGCTAAACGCACACAGAGGACGCTCTCTGGCTGAGACCGGACCTGAGACGAGGAAGTCCCACAGAACAAGGGCTAGTACCGTGGGGGTGAGCGTGGCTGATCGTCCCTCCGCCTGCAATCCAACCTCATCAACGAACATTGGTGGTGACAGGTTAATTATTTTGATGTTCACATGAAGACCAATCGGCATTTTCTGAATGACATTTTAAATGCACAATTTCTTATATTTAACCATGAAAAACCACAATAGAGAATCAAGCTAAACAAAATGAAGGAACTCTAAATGCTAACACCACTATCACGCCACTATGTTTACATGTTCTGTAGTGTCCAAAGTGTCCAAAGAGTGTCTTTGAGACTCTGTTGACCACCCAGGACAGTGGTTAACAGAGGCTTCTGGCGGTCAGAGACCCCTAGCAATTAGCCCCAAGGCCTGGCAGTGATCGGTCTCTGACCTTATCAGTGTCACTGCTTAATAATATCTGGTCAACAGCACTCCTGTGGTCAGACACTGGCAAATGATGAATGGGGTAGAGGGCAGTTGAGAAACTGTGCATGACAGTAGATTGTCTACAATGTGTAATGTAGTGGACTTGTGTAGCAAGTGGACCTCCAAAAAGTGGCCACTATGAAGGATATGATGTACAAGACTGATGTTTCTAATAAAGTGGACAAAAGTGTTTATTAAGTTTGTTTATATTCAGATAATCATAGCTTGCTATGGGACTTTGGGAAACGTGTGTCAGCAATGAAACCTTTTGCAAGTTCGATATCAATTATCAAAATGAATAACAAGCTAGTGTTTAAATCTGAAAGTTTGTTTGGTTGCTTAGCAACAACACTGTAGCACAGACGTCCCCAGCTGAAGTGACCTTCTTTTCACACAGTGCTAAAAACACATTGAGTGTGACCGTGTAAACTCTTTTCCCAGAACTCTGTATAAAGCCAATGTGTCTGTCAAGGGTGCTATTTATAAAATCTTTCAGTGCCAGTGCGTATTTGACAAGTTTGAAATAGACAACAGAGACGGAAATGTTGGAGAAATTGATGCTTGTTAATAAAACTAGACGCAGGCCTGTCAGGAAACAATAGGAAGTACTGGGTGCACTGGGTTGAGGCTGTTATTAATGGAACAATATATGGAGCAGCGAATTTGCTGACAATAGGGGCAAAAATATAGGTGTCAAATATGCACTGGCGTCAGTGCAGAGAAGTGTGCGAGAAATAGAAAGATATAGAAGGGAATCTTCAGAAGCAATCGCCACGACCGCAAAAATTCATCTGGCTTCACAAGGAGACGATTGCACAGACGACTGCAGCCTGTCACAGAGGAGCAATTTATCAGGTAAAACAGCATCGATTCCAGTCAAGATTTAGGCCTGATTCTTAAAAGCCTACAACTGTAGGCTTTTATCTGTCATGAAGATGTGTTAGTGTGTAATCTTGTATTAAATAACGAGACAGTTTGGTCTTTAACTCTTTGCTTCCTGAAGCACATCAGCGTTTTTCACTGCTCGCTCTTCTGAGAGACCTATTTGCACAGCCTCAAAAGTTCCACTGGAACTGAAGTTGTGAAGTTGTGAAGTTGTCCAGACAGAACTTAGGATCAAGATTAAAGGCATGGACATTAATGTTATTTAACTGTTCTTTTTAATGTGGCAGTGCCATTTTTGAAAATGCTTACAAACACATACACTATCAATTTTCCCTTTTTATACTACTCTCCTCATTTTATAATAATAGTGAAGACTTGAGTACTATGAAATAATGCATATATGAAAACATGCAGTTGCTCAGCCATGCAAACCCATGCCGTGACGTTTTTGTGCTTATGTTAATGCTAGAACTCTGTGGTTGGAGTCAGCAGAGCCTTGGTGACTTTTAAGCACATTGCTCCTCAACATTTGCCAATCCCACTCTTTGAGTTGCTGTGGTTCCTAAACGGTTCCACTTTTCAATAATACCACTCACAGTTGATTGTGGAATATCTAGGAGGGAAGAAATTTCACAAACTGACTTGTTGCAATGGTGGCATCCCATTACAGTACCAGGGCAACCCATTATTTCACAATTGTTTCTAAAGGCCGACTGCATGGCTAGCTGCTTGATTTAAGGCACCTGCAGCAATTGGACTGAATAAAACACCTGAATTCATTAATTAAGAGGTGTGTCATTATACGGACATTATACGGCGGAGTAACCAAACAGGAGGCAGGACTTAAACCAAAACAAAAAGGCACATGGAGTGGGAGGAGCCAATCGTGACAGTGTATATATAGTTTAATGCAGACTGTCGGTGGTCAGGGCCAAATATATAGTGTATATCTATATAGTGTATATCTATATAGTGTATATCATCGCTCTGCAAAATAAAAAGTAAAAACCATGTATCTCCATGATGGTGACTTTTACAGGAAAGGGAAAACAGTTTTAATATTTAATGTAAATGATTTTTTATTTGATATTTGATTTTGAACAATCTCTCAATCTCATTTCTACATAATAATGACTAACTAAGCATTAAGGAAAAGAGCAAATAACTGCTTAATGATTTTAAACAAGATGTAGACAATTACTGAGCAGCTTAATTATTAAGGATTCTTTTTGTGAAGCTAAATAAATTCTTAACATTTCATGTTAGATCATTTCTGAGGTATTAGTATAAATTAACTAAACCATTATTAACAAACTATAATTAATCATTAGGTTTGCCATACAGATGATATAACATATTGGTTATTCCTATGTCACTATGTAAACTGTTTATATTTGCAATGGTCCCATTTATCAATGCAAGTGTAACTATTATATAATCATTAACTGCCATAATGATTAAGTCGCTGCTTATTAGGGCCTGTTATTATAAAGCACTTGAAATTTTTTTTTACATTTTTACTTTTCATTTTTCTTAGAAACAGTTCTTTCAGGGGAAGTCTACAGACTTTCCGAAATTTCTGCACAATTCCCTGGCTCAGGTGTAGGCAAAGCCATGTGATGTAAAATGCTCCATTCTAGAGAAACTCACTCAGATTACTTTACAATGGTGGTGATAGAAACCAGAGGTTATGCTGTCTGCCACACAAATATATTTTATTTAGTATTCAGTATGCATGTCTTCTGAGATTTTGTATTTAATGTTGATGATGATAAAATATTAAATAGTGGTAAATATGAAAATAATTGTAAGTTTTCTTTGGGGACCAACAACACCCTATGCACATCTCTCCACCATGAATTAATAATGTACCAGGCAACGGGTTCATGACCATTTCATGTAAAAACTTTCGGTGTGGGAGCTTTTAGAGGCATTGAACTCTTCAGATGTCTGGTTCCCATTTCTACTACTGGGAAAAATTCGGAATCTCTACAACAAAGCATTTTACATCAAACTACTCTGAATTTTACTTTTTAAATGTGCGGAATTCCTTTTCAGACCTGTGGAATTCACCTTTAAATCCAAATGTCTTGATTTTTACAAACACAATTCATTCAGGTGTGTCCAGACTTCTGACTGCTACTGTACATGACTTTTATGATGACACAAGCAGGTTTTGCTATTTTTATATGATAAAAAAAAGAGAAAAGAAACAATTTTGGGATTGGAATAAGCTTTGCCAGTTTTCCCAGCAGCATCAGCAGCGTTCAGAAGTTATCTGATGGAAGAGGATGATGTCAGTCTTAGACTGTGCAGATTGTTGGGCTAGCACTGCGAAGGGGATTTTCACACTCGCGCTGCTGAGACGGCACAGAGGAACAGAGCAGAGAGACAGTGCTGGCAGCCCGCGCCTCAGGAAAGGAAAAAAACCCTTTCTATTACTGAGACACTGCTAAGCTCTCACACGAATCTGATGCAGCTACTGCACCTTGTGTTTTTCTTCCAGGGCTGCTACTGTAAGCCTAAGTGTAGGCAAAAAAACAACCGCAGGCCGATCAGCGAGAAACAAAGTGTGAGCAGAAACAATCAACGTGTATTATTTGAAGGCGTATTTCAGTAGTTTGAACTGTTTTTGTCCTTGCCAGTTCTCCCAGTTCTTACTGCTACTGTATCTAACTAACTAACTGTATCTAACTGTATCATCATACTGGAGTACAAAGGCTATTAATGCTTCCTCTGAGGTGTGGGATCTCAAAACAGTGCCATTCTGACATTTTAGAACCATGTGGAACTGACGATGCACTTGGAGAGAAGCTCTCAACCTGTTATGCACCCAAGGGCATCAATGGACAGTGTCCAGTCCAATTCCTTTCAGTATATGACCAATTTTGTTGCCCACCATATAGACCTAAGATAAGTACAGATTTGATCTATTTGAGCTATAAACCGTAAAACTGATTTGTATGCAGTTTATAAAAGCGTTTTCACACTATTCCTGAATATTTGAATCTGCGCACATAGGCCTGACTTTGGTGGGAGGAGCCAGGTATGTTTTCATGTAGAATTCAATCCTAATTGTGAATTGATTTAAAGGGCCAGAAAAGCTTGGCTAATTATGTTCTTAAAAACACACTTTGGACTTTTTAAATTTTGTTTCAGTAGTACAGAACACTGCTGGTGACATCCTGTATGAATTATATAAATGCATGGCCATGCTGTATTAACCCATGGGAACAAGATCGTGGCCATGATTTAGTAAGGCCTGGAAATGAGATCATGCCTTATTAAGCTGTGGTCAAGGCTAAATTATCTAATTCCAATGTCTTATTAAGCCATGGCCACGCATTAGGATCATGTGTCCACATCTCACTAAGTTATGGCCACGACTTACTTATCTTGTTACTTATGATTGTTGTGGTCAGGTGTTATTTTTATTTATATGTTGATGTCCCCAGCAGGGCTCCGTAGAGAAGTGATTGTTTCGGTAGTGACACTTTTAGCTACTTTTGAGCAGAAACCCCCCCCTGTCATCTCACAGCAAGAAGGGCCTGGGTTCGATTCCCCGGCCGGGCGGCCAGGGTCCTCTCTGTGTGGAGTTTGCATGTTCTCCCCGTGTCTGCGTGGGTTTCCTCCAGGTACTCTGGTTTCCCCCCGCAGTCCAAAGACACGCAGCCGATTGGACACGGTAAATTGCCCCTAGGTGTCAGTGAGGCTGTCTGCCCTGCGATGGACTGGCGACCTGCCCAGGGTGTATCCTGCTTCCGCCTGATGACCGCTGGGAAAGGCTCCAGCACTCTCTGTGATCCAGAAGAGAAAGCAGGTTAGAAGATGCGTGTGTGTAAAACACAAAAACTTTTGAGCAGTGACAATTATGTCAAACATGTTACACATTGATGTTCAGACTTGAGGGACAGGGACGCAGTCTCACTTCCCGCTTTAAAACGCAGAGGTGTAGCCAAAATAATTTTTTATTTGCATGTGTAGCGACATGAAACCATTTATTCACCATTTTCTGAATAAAATTTTTCATTATTAAAAGATAAATTCATGAAAATTGAAAATATTTCAACTTCAGTGTAAAGGAAATCAACAAAAATAAAATCTAAAAAAAATAGAAGTGGTTATGGTTTGGGAAAGCCAACTCCCAATAGAAAATACCATATAAATGATGATGCATATAAATGATATTTAGCTTATTACTATCTCAATTAATGCCTTGAGTTTAAATAGATCATAGCTTAATCCCTGTAAATATCTAAAATCTACATACTTTAGTTTTTACTGTGGCACTGAAATTTGAACTAATTTGGTAGAATGGTCCATATATAACAGAATCATGGAAGTAGGCAGGGTTCTCTGGAGGTTGTATGGTGGTCACATGATCTCATTTAGCTCTTCATTTGACTGGGTAGAGTAACAGATGACGATTCTCACTAGCTAGTGTTTTTTTAGAAATGGTGGTCAACTGGATTATTACATATTTTGGTGTATTGTTCAGTAACTACAGGGACTTCAATGCAATCTAATGGAGCTTTTCTTAGGTTATAGAAGTGTGTAATGAAACTTTGTGCCCACCTGTGGGCCCATGGCTTGGTAAGGCGTTGAAGACACACAATGGTTGCATTTGATCTATCAATAATCTGCACCTTTTTGCACCACCCAGTGGAAAAATACCTTGAGACAGGGGTCGCCAACCTTTCAGACACCAAGAGCCAGAAAAAAAGGCTCATTACTACTAGGAGCCACAGGCTGTATTTACACAAACATTTATAGTTTTTAAACCCATTTTACTACCTGTCATGTAGATGAGTTTAGTGAGACTTCTGGCATTCTTTGTTTTCCACAATCCGTTTCAAATCTGGCCCGTATTCAGTTGGTGCTACTCGAAGCAGTTCTTTCACATCTGTATCAGTAAGAATAGAGCCATGCCTTGATTTCACGTTTCAGGGTGGAAAATACTGATTCACAAACATAGGTTGAGCCGAACATTGACAGGAGCTTCGGTGCAGCTTGTTTTACTTTGGGATACTTCTCCACAGGCACGATTTTCCAAAATTCCAGGGTTTCCTCACTCAGAACAGACCTATCTATCATCTTCAAAAAGTTCAATCATCTCCGTTTGAGATGTAGCTTCATCTGTCACCAATGGGGGGTTTCAAACAGACTGAATCAGCAGCAAAAGGATTAACAAGGAATGCAATATGTGGCCTTTTTAAGCTGCAGATCATGGAATCTGTCCTCAAAGTTCTGGCATGCAGTGAGGCAAAGTGGCGCTGAAGATTGGAAGCTTTAAAATTGGATAACGACGTTTGGCATATCAAACAGAACGGCTTCCCTTTCCGCTCAACAAAAAAAAAAAGAATACAAATCCTGCCACTCTGGTAAGAAGGTTCTGTGTTCATCTTCATATTTTCGTTTGGCTTCACATTTTCCCGACGCTGCAGTGTTTTGGCGGTTGGTTAGCTAGTAGCCTGGCTCTGCGCGTGGTTCTGCTGCGACGTTATCCTTGCAGGGGGAGTGGCGGGGGTATAGCATCACCATGGCAACAGACTTTGGCTTCTTCCAGCGCGGAAAATATTCAGACAGTGACTCAAATACACAACGTATGCTACAAGTGTGCAACAAAAATAAATGAAATATATACATATGTATGTTATTTGGATCTTCCTGTATAAATACAGAAGAAAGAAGAAACCATTGAACCAATCATGATTAACAGTCCAGCTAGCCAAGAGCAGCTCACCCAGCCCAATGTTTTGACCAAACATTCTGAACTCTCAGTGAAAATGGCCTCGGGTTAAAACTCGACTATAACAACTCCTTTAAACTTGGCCGTGAGTAGGGCACTTGACAGCCCAGGAATTCCTCCTGCCTCCATTTAGTCCTGAAACTTAAGAGACAAATGGAGTTGAACTTATCTGCACATGGCCTGGAGCGTGAGCACACAAACTCGCACTTAAGAGTTCAGTTTTAAATAAAAGTGAAAACGCATTTATTCTGTGTGGCCCAAGGCCATGAAAATACTATGCCATCTCATAATTATTCCATTTTCGTTCTTTTTTTTTTTCCAAATCAGTCTGAGGCAAAAGAAAACACAAATACGTTGCTGTTCAGCAGAGCGGTGGAAGCCTGGAGAGAATGCCTTCTGATCAAAAGTTGAAGATGAAAAGGGTAGAGGGGGCGGACGTGGGGTCCCGAGAGAGTGATAACCATCAGAAAGCAGATTAAAGTCCCATTCATCAGTGACGAGCAGACAACCAGGCGAGCTTCTCAGTGGGAATCGTGCAGGTTTGACCTGGGATCCCACTGAGCACCTATACATATACGAAGAAAAGTGGAACAGTTCGTTTAGAAGTATAGAGTTAATACTGTTATTTCGCTATACTGTTTAAATGTTTAAACTCCATAACTGTGAACACGGCAAGTTACATAATCAGTTGTGTAACTTGGGTGCAGGTGCGGTTGTGTAACTTCAGAAATCAGCCAAGATCAAATGATTTTTAATTTTTTCTTTTTTGACCTAAATAACTTGAGGCAGTTAAGTGCACTCATGCTATTTTTAAATGCTGTTGCTAGACCTATACCAATATTTCATAGCATATGCATAACTCCTTGTGTTCCACAGACAGTTTCATGTCATTTTCCATGTAGCGCTTGATTTGATATTGTGTTATTTTGAAATATAATAGTTTAAGAATTTAGAAGGTCAGTTTGGCCCATTAAAGAGCAAATAATGTTAATTATATTGCAACTTTGACTAATAGGGAATTATGTGCTGGTGTGTTTTATGTGTTCCTTTATTCCACACATGGTGAGTTTTGGGTTTAAAGCCGATTTCTCTATAATCGACCATTAATATTTACAACTACTTCTTGCCTAGAATTACACTTACAAATGCTTTATAGTTGTTTCTAAATGTTAGCAAACCCTGGGTCTATTGACATGTTGAATATCTACGTTAGGCTAAGCTATGTTAAGATATGTTAATTTCAGCAATAATAAATCACAATAAACAGGCCCGTCAAGTGATTTACATTTTTTAATTTCAGTTATTGGCACGACTGTGTTTAGTTAATCACAGATAATTATACATTTATTTTATTTTTTTATATTTTGAAACTTTACCCCGAAGCCTACCTCAGTAAAGTTAAAAATTAAAAATCATAATACAATTCATACAAATTTACTTATCCCCTTAAATGGCCAGGGTCCACCAGCAGTCCCAAAGTTTTATTATACACCTAAGAATAGCTCAACTAGTTTACATTGCAGTTATTACATACTAATAATAACAACAAGGCTTAGTATATAATAAGCCTGGGGTTTTAAGGGGCTAAGAAGTTCGTGCAACTGGATCAAGAGAATGGAGGGAGTGTTATTCACTCACCAGTGAGCACAACCATCACTGTTAGCTCCAACTCTAGTTTTGTCCTCCCTTTTTAATACAGCTTAGGTGATGACTGTGGCTCTCAAGGGCAACTCATAAGGTGAGTCATTGGACGTGATTTGTCCACCACAATGCAAAAGAAACACAAAAACACTATATAAAAATATCATTTTACCAAGGCTAATGCTGTTAGTGTTAGATGCATTTGCTTGCTTTTGATATTGCACACTATTAGAAATAAAGGTGCTTCATTCATCAAGGTATGAACAATGGAAATGTCCCCTCAAAGGTACAGCAGTGGTTTTAATGTCCAATTGTGTACCTTACATAAGTCTTTCCTCAGGTGAAAAGTATGCATTTGTACATATTCATAAGAATGTTTTAAAACTTTATTTTACATTTTACTTGTTTTGAATTCACACTTTAAGTGAAATTATCTTGCTGTATTTGCAGACAGTATATCTAGTTTGTATTTTCACGAGGGCCCTAGCCTACCTTGCGCAAAGACCACCAATAGAGTGGGTGTAACAGACAAGGAGCTTTCCAGAGCTGTGGGTAAGTGCCGACACACACAGGGAGGTAATGGATCGTTATTTACACAGCCCCTTAAAAGATTGGGCATATATAGCTTTTCAAAATGTTTTAAAAAGTAAATGAGTTTTGTTTGCCAGTTTGCAACAACGAAACGGCTTCTTCTTTGAAAAACGGTATTACAGCACTTATTAGCACTTTTTTCAGCCAAAGGTGTTTAAGTAACACAAAGTGATAAGAAGACCCTACGACAGAAGGCCTCGTAGAAATAAATAAAAATGAGGCAGTTTCAATGAGAATTTAGCATCCCAACTCAAGGCCTCGCAGAGGGAAAGAAAGAACCCCACACTATTTAGAATGCAGTTTGGTGGAAATTAGGATTAGACCCATGTGTTGAGGATTTGGTAAAGGCAGAGTGGAGTGCTGTAAATACAGCAGCCATCTGAATTACTAAGCCCTGCAAAAACAGAGAAACTTTCACTCTGGAGTAGAGCAAAGTATCTCATCATAGAAAGTATATTTAACAGCTCTAATTTATTTCAGCGCTCATTTACAAGTAGTCAGATGACTGCTCTGTGTGCTGAAGCCTGGTATATAATCAAGCTTCTGTTGTGCAAACCAAACGTCTTGCGCTGCGTTGCAATGTGCAGTGCAAGGTCAGATGGTTGACCATAAAATATGACAGCTGTCTTAATATGATCCATCAAATGAGGCCAGCATGACAAAACTCAAAGAGATCACAGCAAAGGGTGGATGAGAGTTTGACTTGTTCATCATTTTTCAGCAGATTTATACAGCAGTGATAAAAACTGCCTCTTTGTAACTTTTCACTTGGCTGTGCAAGTTTGACGTTCCATCACTTATGCAATGTGTGATACCTCTGACCATCTGTGGTTAGCTGTTCATCATCCATTGCTATGCAGGAATAACATTATTTTACACAAAAGAGGAGGTGTGAGGCCTACAAATCGGCCAATAAATGTCAGAACACTGTCCAAAATAAGGAGAGAACACTTCGACTAATACTAATTCCTGCTAGCACCATTGTAGTAGTATGATAGTGCTGAGCTAGCAGCAATTTAAACGAGCATTGCTTGGCTGGTCTAAATGAACCACAGACATTTGTATGACTTTCTATGTCATAACAGACATTTTAGTTTTTGGATTTTAAGACATTTTAACATATATTTTACCTTGTAGCAGTTTTATTGACTCTCTCAGTAAGGAACCCTAACATACAGCTGCCATTGGCTTGCATTTTGAACATCTAGCTGAAATGCATTAGTCAGGTTACCACTTGTACTTGCAGTCAGTGGTAAACCCAGAACACCCAGAAGGCCAACTCACCAAATTGGCTTTACTCCTTGGAAATTATACTGTGAATGCCTGATTCTACTGTGAATTTATAATGAAGTTAGTGGTTAATTTGACATTTTAGGCCTTCAGTTCAACTCCTGAAGTCCTGACCAATGGGAGAGCTCACTTGGCTATATCTACCTCAAGACCACAGAAAGGAAAAAATCCTGATTGGATCGTTTTTAGTCGGCCGTTTTAAGATTTTAACTCTTCTGTTTCAAAACAAAACGATGACATAAAAGTGTTTCTGCAAGACTTTAAATCCACAAAGCATGTAAATTTTACTAAATGAAAATGTACTAAAAATTATGGACATGTATTTTTTTATTTCACAGAAATCATTAGGCCTTCCTAGAAAGCCCTGAGGATTCCCCACTGCCCCTATATTTATACATCACCCTCTCTTTGACAGATTCTGACACAGGCTAGGTGACATTGACCAATTACCACTCCTGCTCAGGAGAAATGCTACATTGCAGCATTATCAGCATTTTCCAGCTGTGCTGATGTCAACCATTCTCTGAACGTTTAACTACCACGTCTTGCTGAATTACTGTTCCACAGGGCCAACTAGATTAATGCTGCTTTGGACTTCTTTAATGTCCTAACCACCAAAATATATGGTACTGAACATAGGGTTGTCAATAATTGGTTCCTCGGACATGCACGGACCATTGTTGCCCACACACTTTCATTCAAGACTCACAAGAGACATAGACTGTTATTGTGTTAGAATAATAGTGCCAAGACGTACCATTCAGTAGACTGTAGATTCAATGATCTGCAGCCAGTGATAAATTGTGAGCAGTAAGCCAGCTTTCTCAAAGAAATAATGCACTGAGCCAATCATTCAATTACTCATACAACACAAAAATACAAAAGTTCCATTAGGGCTCAAACTGTAAAACAGCCTATAAATGACCGTTCCAGCCAAATAACACCTACAATACGGTGGAAGCACAGTAGGGATATGTACTTTTCTTACGATGGCAGTGTGGAGCTCTGCACAAAAGCCTCTGCGCTTCAGCTTTCCAGTCAAACAGCCATTAAATAAGTTAGTCATTTTTTTATTGTTATGAAAAAGAAGGTAGAAAACATTTATCTGAAAATTACAGAGAAGCCTCAACAACTAAACATAATAACAAAATTTCAATATTGAGACGCAATATTATTCCTTCTTTGTACCCCTATCTCTTGTTTGGAATTGAGCTACAAGGGGTAGTGGTTGAAATATTGCCCCACGAAATAGGACAACCCTCAAAAAACAAACAAACAAACAAACAAACAAACATTGCTTCATTAACAGCTACTAGCACTGCTCTGTAGGCGACCCGGCCCGTCTTCAGTGATAACACTAGCAGAGAAGGGTAAAGTTCAGTGACCTCACTGCTGGGCTTTATTTACATTTAGGGCATCATATGCTTTCTAGGAGGGGGTGTAAAATAATTAGTTACTATCGACCACCACTAATTCTTCTGTGATACGAAGCTGAAGTCAGCTATTCACCATCTTCTTGTTTGAATTTACCCGTTCCACCTTAAATGATGCAGCAGTTACAATAATTAAGGTGGAACAGATAAATGAGCTAGTTACTGAAACATTAGCATGCAATTAGTGCTTTTTTGTGCTTGTTACAAAGAAAACAACAGTGTCACACTGAAAAGAGAGTAAACTAAGACAATACAAGGATTATCATGATTTTTATCATGGAGGAGATTCTTACATTTGTGGGGTTTTTGCTCGTTCGTGCAGCCATCTTGCCAGTTTTTCTTCTTTTTCATAACAACGTGAATGCGCAGAACAGAGGGCTAAACGCTAAGTGATAGAGACAAGGGGTGAAATGGGATTGGGCCTTAGTGTGTCCACGCTTTGCCTTTATTATAGCCTCCATTCTTTTTCAAGCGTCCTCTTTTTTTGAAAAGAAATCTGCAAGGATACTTTTCCAAGCTCCACCTCCAAAGTTCAGTCTTGGAAGTTTGGTTGCATTTTCTGCTTTTCACAAGTCACATAATCCCAAACACACTCAAGTCCTGGACTCTGGGATGGTCGGTCCATTGATCTGTCTATTTGCTTTTTTCAGTAATGACTTCCTTCAACTACACATCCTTTCAAACTGATGTGTCGAGTTGTCTGACAGTGGAAGGATGGACAGAAACACCTGTGGATGTTTTTAAGATCTGAAGCAAGAGTGGAGTGAGATTCTCTCTTCTCTCTCAAAGATGAAAGCTTTATCTGATGGTGGCCGTTTTTGTGGTCTACCAGGTCATGCTTGGTTGTTAGGAGTCTCATTTTCTCTGTATCTTTTGATCATTTTCTAATGACTTTACCTTATGCAGGTGGACTCTCTTGTATCTAATCTTATATCTCCTGAAAAATTAATAACCTGAATAGAACAGCAAAGTAGGAATTTCATTATGCAGTGCAACTGCCTGCTCTGCTGTGCACATGACAATAAAACTCTTGAATCTTGAATATATATAATCTCACAACAGTGCACCCCTCACATTTCTGCAAATATTTTATTATATCTTTTCATGGGACGACACTACAGAAATGAAATTTAGCTATAACTTAAAGTAGTCAGTGTACAGCTCGTATAGCAGTACAGATTTACTGTCCTCTGAAAACTCAGCACACAGCCATTAATATCTAAATAGCTGGCAACACAAGTGAGTCCACCTCACAGTGAACAGTCCAAGTTGTGCCCAAAGTGTCAATGTTTTGTGTGACCTTCATTATTATCTAGCACTGCCTGAACCCTCTCGGGCATAGAATCCACCACAGCTGCACAGGTTGCGACTGGAATCCTCTTCCACTCCACAACCCTGGCAAGGCCTGTTCCAAGTAAAACCTGTCCTGGAAAACCACTGTGTGACCTTGAATTCTATTTCTCACATCCACAGAGATTTCTTTGCCATGAGGTGCCATGCTGAATACCCAGTGGCCAGTATGAGTGAATTGTGCCCAAACCCCAAGTTTAACAGACCTGCTCCCCATTCACACCTGGAGCCTTGTAACTCTAACAAGTCACATGACACCAGGGAGGGACAACGACACAATTGGGCACAACTTGGACACGTTCACTGTGAGGTGGACTCACTTGTGTTGGCAGCTATTTAGCCATTAATGGCTGTGTGTTGAGTTATTTTCAAAGAACAGTAAATGTATACTGCTATGTAAGCTGTATACTGACTACTTTATTATAGCCAATTTCATTTCATTGTGTTGTCTCATGAAAAGATATAATATTTGCAAAATTTCTGAGGGGTGTACTCACTTTTGTGAGATACTGTATATATATATATATATATATATATATATATATATATATATAACTGATTCCATCAGCCAGTTAGGTCTCTGTGTATGTATATCTACTAATTTCTCCACAAAAACAAACATATATAATGAATACATATATAATAAATACTACAGTCACAAGAGTGAATGCTCTTTTCCGCTGTCCTAGTCATTAGATCATCTGACGGTTCATACAGGTACTTTGAAATTGTCATGATCTGAGTATTGCTGCCACTTGGACAGTGTTTAAATGGTAGTCCTTCTGAGACAATTCATCCATAACTAAAAGAGGACTTGAAAGGTCAGTGTTTGGCATTCATCCCTCTAGCCAATAACATTTGCTATTCACTGTTGGTGCGACTGTGAGTGCTGTAAATGATGCCCATTTCTCTGATGGGCCACTGGTCATTAATTTAGCATCACTGCACCTTAAACAAAGGATTTTCTACAACCTTGGGCCTTTTTACTTTTAAACAGACATTTGGTTACAGCCTACAGGCCACTGACATGGTCAGCTCAGCCTCATGCTCATTAGAAATCCCAGCGCACCCAAATTCCTGCCCTGCCTCTCACTATTCTAGCCACCTAATGATCCTCAAATGTCAAACTGGTATATTCCTAATCTCTCCACAGCTTATGTGTGGGTCAGAGCTCTGGCACATTCTGCCTGTGGACCCATTACATGGCAGAAACCACATACAGTGCAGTCCATAAGTAACTGGACTGTGACAGTTTTTGTTGTTGTTTTGACTCTGTATTCTATCCATCAGTGTCAGATAAAATACATGCTCAAGGGAATTCAAGTCAAGGAACTGACTTGACCAGTCAATCATTTAACACTTGTTGGACCCACAGTTGTTTTAGTACTGGGCTTTCCATTAGTGTACTGCTGTTTTGAGCCAATTGGTTGGATCTGAGCAGTTAACTCCTTAAGATAGAAGCGAAAAAACTGTCCTTGTCCATTAAAATTAGATTTAGATGAATGGACGCCTTATATCACCAAGTGTGCAATGGAGTGGTGTGAAGCATGCTGCCGCTGGACTGGGTTTGATGAATGTCAGGAGAACAATACATGCCTGACTGCATTGTGCCAACTTTAAAGTTTGGTGGTGGAGGGATAATGATATGGACAGATTGGGGAAGGCCCTTTCCTGTTTCAGCATGACTGTGAATCAGTGCACAAAGTAAGGGCCATAAGGGCATGGCAGGGTAAGTTTGGTATGGAAGAAGTTGACTGGCCTGCACAGATCCCTAACCTCAACTCCATCCATATATATATATATATATATATATATATATATATATATATATATATATATATATATATATATATATATATATATATATATATACATATATTAAAGTTCAGGCATGCAGTGGTGGTTAAGCAGTGTGTGCTAAGGTGTCTATGATGGATGTTGGAAACAGACTGACTAGAAGCAGCTGTTGCAGAGTCTGGTAGTTGTGGAAGTAATGCTCCAGAACCTTTTGCCAGATTGCAGGAGGGTGAAGAGTCCATGAGAGGGGTGGGAGGGGTTGTCCAGAATGCTGGTGGCCTTGTGGATGCAGTACTTGAACTTCTCAGGAGATCTTACAGTCCACTGTAGGGTCCTATGGTATGAGATTATGCAGTTCCCATACCAGCCATTTAGAGAGCTGGTCAGGATGCTCTCTACTGTCCCACTGCACAAGGAAGTGAGAATGGAAGAGGGGAGGTTTGCTTTTATCATCCTCCTTAGAAAGTGAAGTTGCTGCTGGGCTTTCTTTGTTAAATGGGTAATGATGTGCACACATATATTAAGCCTATGCCTAGACTAAAAAAAATTCCAGGGGTGATTTGTCAACAGTCCAAAATTAAACCCAAGATAACACCTTATCTATGCCTGGGAAACAAGTCGTTGTTGTTCTGGAGATATCTGTAATTGATTTACTCTGGTGTTTCAGCCTCATGGTGGTCTGCTTTGTTGCCATTGATTTTTCCTTGGTCCACATTTGGACAAGAGCAACACACTACAAATGCAAATGCCACATATAGAATCAGCTAGATACCTTCTGTTAGATGTGTTGTGCACAAATCAATGATGCAATGACACACAGTTGGCCTAGAAGCAACTGAGCAGGAAATTGTCCAATTACACAGTTCATCCAATAAAGTCGTACATATCCTCAAATTAAAGCCTACAGGATGCACTGCAACTTTAGAGATTTTATTTCATTTCGTAATCTAATGTGTCGCGGTACAGAGCCAAAACAACAAAACGTTTATGTGGCCACTAAGCCGCCTTAACTCTGTCCATGCAAGAGAAGCAGACATTTGCTGTTCTTAAGTAAAATCCAGTAGAACTTTTAAATACATGTTTAATTGCAATATTGCATGCTAATTTGTATGTCATGCACATGCACATTTACCACCTGGACTAACGGGAGGCTCTGCATGCTCTGCATCACCTCAAATCTACATCCAGCTGTTATTTGGAGAAAATACTAACTGGGCATGTGTCACACTTCTGGGTTCTCTTCCCTTGCCTAGCTTGCTCCAAGACTCAATTTCCCATAATTCCAGTCTTGATGATGTCAGCTATTCCTCCAATCACATGCAACTGCCTCATTCTCAGTCACATGAATTCTGAGTTTGTCTCAGACTTTAAATATTCCTTGGTTTGGTCTCATTGTGAGGTGTTGTCATTTCACTGGATGCCTGATTCTTATTTCTTTACTTGTGCTTTGAAACTTTTGACCTTTTTTTGGATTTTGCTCTTTTGAATTTGCCCTTCTGCTCTGTATGTTTTGTCGACTCTTGCTTGGTTTTTGGATTTCGATATTGGATTTTAGTTTTTACAATCTGTGAGCATCTTCTTGTGTTTGTGCAGTACTACAGCATGCGTGGATGTCCGAGAGAAAATGGCTGGTTTGCACATTTCTAATTATACATTTGTTTTTGTGTTTATATACACAAAGGCTCCAAACATCTCTCATATTCATCATCTGGGAAATGTTTTTTTTTTATGAAAAAGGGAAAAGGCTTCAGTAACTGCAGAATATTAATTTATTGCGAAGTGGAACATCATGCTCTCGAAATTTTCATTAAACATCAAGGTCACTGTGCAGTGAGGTGTTTAAAGGAATCTGCAGTCTCTACTGACTGTAGTGCAGTAGAAATTGTGAATTCTTCTGTACACTTGAGGATAAATAAAAAAATTGTTGTTTGCAGGAATATTCATTTCCAGTGGGCTGTCACCAATATATATATATTCAAGTTCACAATCAAGAGTACACACACACACACACACACACACACACAAACTAAATAAACTTATTTACAAACATCAAATTCATGCTAAAGCCTGAGTAGACTGATAAAACGATGTGATGATCCAATGATTTATCTCAGTACTCCTCGGCAGTGCAGTGACAAGCTCAACATGTGTTGTATTGGACTTGGGTGTGTTTTGTGGCATGATATTATATACATATTATTGACTGAAAATCACAGATACCTATTTTATAGTCTAATTTGCAAAATTTTCTTATTGGGATATGTTGAATATCTAGAAAATGTCAAGTCATTTATTATTATATTATCATTACTTTCTAGTATGGTGAGTTTAGCAAAAGTAGGACAATGTATTTTACAATGACCGCTTTTTCTTACTTCATCGTACAGGTGGAACTCTGGCTTGGGGTGTTGTGGGAACAGCTGTGGACGGAAGCAGGTGATGAAATGAAGAAAACATCAAGTAACAGCGAGGAACAGCACAAATGGTCAATGTGTTCAGTATTCAGTCATCATTGCTTTCTTCAAAGAAAACTTCTGAAAGCAAGCGTGAGCAGAAAAACACGCATCTCTTATCTCTCTTACCTAGTCTCAGTCTCTCAGTTGCCAAGCTCATTTTTTATTTTGGGAACCAGATGATCTATTCGACATGGCATCGTCCATTTTCTGCCTGAAACAGGTGTCGAGACGTTTCTCAACAGATTTTTACTGTGAGAAGTGACTCACCTACAAAGCAAAATGCACCATGACCAAAATAGTCCATTGCTAATGGTAACACAAAACTGCCTATCTAGGTCACATATGGTGTAGCGGAGAATGCTGGTAATGTGACTTTTTCTTTTTAATATGGATTTGATATGGATGCTTTACAGGACAGTTTAACAGGGCAAATGCTCGTTTTTGGAGGACTCTTTCAAAGTGCAGTGTCACACTTTCATATCTGACAGAGCACTACACTACCTGCTCGCTGCTCATTTCTTAGCACTAATGCTGGTGGCCAAATGGCCTATTACAACACTAGAATGGGAAGTTAAGTACACGTTAAGTCTTTCGATCATGGTAGAAAGCATTTTTCCAGCTCATAGACTGGCCCTGCACTTCAATTCAAGGCCTTGCATCATTTTACTATTGTTAACACGATTTATTTTTTTACTAATGTTCTCAATATTAACAATTTGTAAAGGTTTTAGAAACAGTGATGTGTAACATCCAACATAACTAGGCCTGTCACAATTATTACATAATTACCTAATCCCAGTTAGCCTTCACAGTTTTAGCCACACATGTTTACCTTACACAAACAAAATATTACTTGGGTTAGATTGAGGCAAATGCATGTAAACAAAAGTGAGCAGAGAATGCATTCAGCAACAATAACAAAAGTTTGTTATTCCATCCATCCATCCATCCATCCATCCATGCATCCATCCATCCATCCATCCATCCATCCATCCATCCATCCATCCATCCATCCATCCATTATCCTCCGCTTCTCCGGGGTTCGGGTCGCGGGGGCAGCATCCTAAGCAATGAGGCCCAGACCTCCCTTTCCCCAGCCACTTCCACTAGCTCCCTGGGGGGGATTCCGAGGCACTCCCAGGCCAGCTGGGTAATATAGTCACGACAGCGTGTCCTGGGTCTTCCCCGGGGTCTCCTCCCGGGTGGACTTGCCTGTGACACTCCCGAGGGAGGCATCCAGGAGGCATCCTAACCAGATGCCCGAACCACCTCAGCTGGCTCCTCTCGACGTGAAGAAGCAGCGGCTCTACTCCGAGTCCCTCCCGGATGACCGAACTTCTCACCCTATCTCTAAGGGAGAGTCCAGACACCCTGCGGAGGAAACTCATTTTAGCCGCTTGTATTCGCGAAGTTTGTTATTTATTTTTTCAAATAAAATATATTTTTGTTAACCAGTGGCTGGCGCTATAACACCTTATAGGACAGCACTGAGAAATGTTTGTTTATTTGGGCTTCAGCTGCTTCTGTGGTCAGTTGGGAGCCACTATGTATCACCTACTTTTGGCTCGTATGTTAAAGAACCTGTAAAATTATAAGCTAAAACATCAATTGTTCTGCTCAAGAAAGTACAACTAGAAATGGCATAGCAGCATGCAAAAACCTCAACACTCATTAAGAATGCAAAGATCTATTATGCAAATTGCAAACCCTGCCCCTTTCCCCAGTCCCCTGCATGCTGTCTGCGTTTAATCAGATCAGACACAGCATAAGCAAAAATAAGCTCTCACTGGAACTTTAAACTTCTAAGCTTCTGTCTTTCTGTCACACCAGTACCAGTCACTTGATTTCACTTGCACACATTTAAGTCTTTATCCTCTAAGCTTGCCTGTGTGCAGTCAGTGAGCCAGAATGACTGTTTAGTCTTCTTGCTCAGCTAACTTTAGCATCTGGCGCTAACAAGGATACAAAGTAAAGGTAGCTTAAGCTAACTGCTTCACATACAAAAACACAGATTTATCTGCTCAGATATGAATGTTTATTCTCTAAACTAGCTTCACGTTCTTTAATGAAACAGGAGGAACCACGATCATGTGTAAAGCTATTCAGGCTTCCTTGTAAAACAAATGTGTGCTGCTAACATCTGGTGATGTGGCTGCCAGACCATGGCATTCAATCCTTTTTGAATCCCAGTTGTGTTGCCCTCAGGATGTGAGGACTGAGGCAAATAGGAGGAGCAGCAAGCTCTCTTACTCCTTCTTGGCTTACGTGTTGCCCTTAACAAGAGCCCATTGATGCTGATTTGTCATCAGGAGCTCAGGTTCATGTCACTTCCCACGGCTCTCGATGGCACTAGGGACTCCAGTACTGGTTTTCTGCTGCCTGTCATGGCTCTGGTTAGTGTATGGCACATCTCATTAGCATACTTTAGTATACAGAAGTGTGACACATCATGAGCTTGAACCTACAAAACGAAGCTACGTAGCACCCCACAAATCACTTTTTTGGAGAAAGCCTGAGGTTTTCATGGAAAATGTGAATACTGTGCACACGTTTCATAGAAATATCAGTCTATAGAACCATAATGAGCCAGCCAGGAGGAGTTAACCATTTCAGAAAACAGGCTCCTCAGTGCAGTGGATCTTTAACAGTTGTATGCAATTAACAAAGACAAATAAATTGCTAAATCCCGTTGTTTAAAAGTGAAGTAATCATCAACTAAAATTTCATGAGCAGCTTAAACAAAATTGGTACCGCCAAATTAAATCGCGTAAACTCCTGTGTGTGATGCAGCGAAGTAATGCATTCTCTATCCCACTAAAGTGCTTGCTGAGTAAAGCCAGAAGGTGTGGAGGATTACAGGAGAACAGTGTGTGTTGTGACTGGCTGTTTAAATTTGGCGTTCACACACTTTCATGGCAGAGCTAATTAGCACCTTTCTAACTTGGCAAAAGGCTAAAAGACATACTGAGAGAAAAGATTCTACATATCATAAAGTCTGTTTACCTAAATACACTCACTTTCAGCTGGTAGTGTATGTTGCTATTATACAGATCCCTGCAGTTCTAAATAAATGGCCGGGCCACATTCAATGATATTGTAAAATACTCACTGCACACAAAGCATGATTCAGTTTTATTCTCTGTTGATGCAACAAGTTATTAAAAATCAAAGGATTATTATGTAACTTTGTAAGGAATTGCTAGATGGCTTAGCTGCAGTATTACAAACGATATTGCTTGGCCAAAGAGAACCATTAGAGTATTTGATCATATTCTGTTTTCATCATTTTAGGAATGCAATGAACTCAATGGTGTACAAATAAAATGATTACATAGGGGTCATTAATGAGAGGGGTCATTTGTGAAGTCCACAACATTAGTATTGGAGAGAGAAACCTCCAAATAAGTGCTGTTAAAGCCTAAGTAAGGTAAGGCCTAGGTAAATTAATCATTAGCATATTTATTATTGCACATGGAAAAGATAACAGTATAATAATAATATCTTTATTAATTTTCATACTGGTGGCAGCTCAACGTGTTTTAGAGACAAAGTTTAACAGTAATAGAAGAAACTGAGATTAATTTAAATTCTTATAATACAATGACACAGATTGAATTAAACAGATAAATACCAAGACATGGTGATTTAATTATATTAAACACCTTAAAATCTCAGGCTAATGACATACAATGGCTTATTATTCAGAAACTATAGGGACTTCAAAGCAAACTGGCGGAGCTATTCATAGGTTATAGAAGTGTGCAATAAAACTTTGGGCCCTGGTCATTTAATGGGTTAAAAAGATGCATTTTCAGATGTTTATTAAATGTGTGTACAGAGCTTAACTGCGAAATAAAAGGTCGGATTGAGTTCCACAGTTCAGAAGCGTAATAACTGAAAGAGTCTCTCCACATTTTCTTTTTTACAGAAGGTGTTTGCAGAAGGCCAATATATGCAGATCTAACATCACATGCGGGCGGATAAACAATCAGACAGTGTGTGCTGTAAGCAGGTGCTTTAAGATCATTTACAGCCTCAAAATCTTGGAGCAGAACATTCAAATCTGTCTTAAAAACACAGATAGCCAGTTCAGTTCTTTCTTTCTTTTTGTTTTTGTTGAGATCTGTGCTGATGCATTTTGTATGAGTTGTAAGGGATGCATTTTTGTTTCTTAGGAATCCCAGTAAGAAGAGTCTTACAGTGATCAACTCTGCTTGTCACAAATGCATGAACAAGTTTCTCTACGTCACTGTGAGACAGAAAAGGCTATACTTTAGTGATAATTCTCAAATGATAAAAAGCCACTTTAGTTACTCATTTACATGCAATATAAACAGAGCTCAGGCAGACTTTTAGCACCTAAGATCAATATTTCAGCTTTCTTGATTTAGTTGAAAGAGAGAATTTTGTGTCATCTGCTGAGAAATATCTGAAAGCGGATAATTCTGTCAACAATATCTCATTTTTCCAAAGGAATGGAAATGTACAACTGTGTGCCATCAGCATAGCTATGAAAAGTTATGTTTATGTTTGTGCTCATGTTTTGATCAACAGGGTCAAAAGCTGCACTAAAGTCTGTCTCAAATATTAATAATAATAAAAAAATAAGATGCTCAGATGTATATCTGTTTTCACATAAACAGTGCATGTATACATTTAGCTTAACTTAAAGTAAATGTGATCCTTTATATTTGTCCTTGAGTTTTGCTTTCCACTCCATCACACCAACGTATTTAGCTATAAAATAATATACGGTGGCATTAAGGCACATAATGAAGAGTAAATGGCATCATTTCAAGCCTTCAGAGGAGCCAAAATCAAAAGCTGGTGACTTTTGTTTTTATTCAACACTGATAATTTGTTGTTTTCTCCATCTTTGATGGAGTGTGGCTGGCATGACACATCTCCCCTATCACAAACACAGGCAGAGACGATGATTTTTTGGCAATATTCACAGAAAAGTCTTGTGATTAACTGCTGAACAAGTAACGTTTCAAGGTCTAAGCTTGATAACAGACAGCATGGCAGCCAGTTTTGCATGAAATTTTCCACCTCGTCACATTCCCCTCTATCACAAGTTCAGTGTGATGGAGCCATAATTATCATTGTTGCTTTTCACAAAAATATCTAAATGGTTGACTTGGGAAAATGTGATGGTAGATAAGAGCAATATGTAACTGAAACTCTTAGAACACACAAGACTTCTTGACATGAAACAATTTAGCATGTCCACTTGACACTGATGACTCCAACCTCCACACAACCCAATAATAATGCATAATTATATATATAAAAAATAATTAATAGTAATAATTAAAATAGATCCAATATTTTGAGAACAATACATTGAGTTACACTGGAAATCTGCTTATTTGTGTTTGTAAAACCAAACAAAACTCATTATAAATGTGCAAAACTAAAATGCGTCTACAGTGTAGCAGTTATTTGTGTACGATCTGTATCAAGATTTCTTTCAAACTAAAGCTGATCACGATGCAAAACCATTAGCAGTCTTACACACATGGAGGAGTAAACACATTTACACATAACCCATTTGAGTGGCAACAACCAGTGGGGAACCTTCAGGACCTTCTAGACTTTCAGAGAAAGCATAAAGATTTCTGAGGTAAAAAAATGTGTCTATAACTTTTGTTTATTTGTATTTAATATAATCATCAAATTTGTTGGATTTAAACGCTGCAGGTAATGTACCAGCACTCTTTCATTATGAAGTCTTTGTTGGAAAGAAAAGAATATCTAATTACCCACTTGAAATTTCTGCCTTCTCCACTGTAGACTGGGGTTCAATCCCCCACCTGGGCAAGCCCCCTACACTATACCAATAAGAGTCCTTGGGCAAGACTCCTAACACTGCCTTCGCCTACTCGTGTAAAATGATCAGATTGTAAGTCGCTCTGGATTAGAGCGTCAGCCAAATGCCGTAAATGAAATGAAATGAAAATGAAATGTGGAATCTAGACAGATACAGCCAAGTGAGCTCTCTCGTTGGATAGGATGTCCAATGAGAGTATTTCAGATGATCCCCTAACATAATTAGGAACTAACACTGGAATCAGCCAATCATGCTCGATTTACAATGGACGGGACTGAATTAGTGAGAGAAAAATGTCACTGCAGACCTTCTGGAAGTCTTAAATACATCACTGACTGTAAGTACGAGTGGTAGCCTGACTAACACGTTTTATTTGGAGTGGAAGCTCCATGCCAGAGCTCTGAAAGAGTCACTGTGAATTTGCTACAAGGTAAAATGTATGTTAATGTCTTTTACAAGCTTCAAGTGCCACAATGGCAAACAATGCTCATGTGTTTTCCCTTGAGTTTTGACATTTATGGCCCAAATTGGGCCTAGCTCTAATAGACACAGTTCACAACTGGAATAACGATTTGATCCACCTTAAGCCTTGTAGCCTGAAGCCCTCAAGAGGTCCATGCGTACTGTTCCCGATGGCCCGGTCAGTCTATCCATGGAAAGATGGAACATTTCTATTTACTTAGGAACACAATGGCAGTCACTGCTGACCAGACATGCTTCTTTTCCAATTTAAGGTTTGAATTAGCTTTTTAAACAGAATGTCTTCAAAAAATCATGTGCTTTTTTTTTGTAACTGTATAGAGAAACACTGATGATCTACATTATTGACCTAAAAAAAATACTTAAAAAGGCCCAACGCATCCAAGCCTCACAATAGAAATAAGACGAATAAATCGGGGGGCTTTAAAAGCGTTTTAGCAATGAATAAACAGAAAATGGCAGGGGAGAATGAGAATGATGAAAGTGGGTGCAGTCTTACTTCACAGCCCAGGGCCAATATGAAGAACCAGAGAGAACGTATGCGGGGGATGGATGTGGGGAGAAGTCTGGGTTAATAACAAAGTAAAGTTCTGCCTCAGGGACGAATGGAAGACTTTGTTAATGTTGTTTATTTATTTTCTCCTCAGTCCTACACAGAGGGGAGTTTTTTGTTGCTGTTTTTTGGGGAGTAGAATTACACAGTGCTGTTTTACAAGGTTCAAGTCTCAAGCCTTTCATGCATGATGTGTTTCCCTGCTTGATGCAGGATGAAATCACCTGGCAGTCAGTGAATATCCACCGGCCTTAAAAGAATAGTCAAGAAAATGTATTTCTCTTCTAGTGGTTGGTGATGGGAGCGGAGCAAATCGGCTGTTTTTTTTTCTTTTTAAGGGTGCTTTTACATATGAAAATCGCTACCTTGGTATAGCTCAGTGGAGTATCTGTGAGAATTCAAGAAAATAAGGTATTACGCTTTGACAAAACAGAAGCAATCTCCTTCAGGGTACAGCTGCAGCACAACATGTTCCAGTGATGGTAGGCTGCAGCAAATTTACAACAGGAAAAGACTGCATTTACAGAATATGTCAGAACAGGTGGAATTCTGGTCTTGGCTCTTCTAGACATTAGGAGCTTTATGTAAAGGGCTAGCCCTGCAAAGAATCAGCTTTAACAATTTATCCACAAGTACACCCCTGGCTTCAGTAAAGGATACTCCCCCTGTGGAAGAAGCAACTTCTAGGCATTTCTATAACCGTCCCATTTTTTGCCCATTCTTTCAACGGTGCAGTGTTTCGTGGGTTTCTTGCATGTACAGCCAGTCTCAAATACCCCCACAGCATTTCAGTGAGATTCAGATCTGGGCTTTGACTGCCTAATGATGCATTTCTTCCTTTTGAGCTATTCCTTGGAGGATTTACTTGTATGTTTGGGATCATTATCCTGTTGGAAGGTCCACTTCTTTAGCTTCAACTTTTCTACAGATGGTCTCACCTTCGCCTCAAGCACTCTCTGGTATGAAAGAGGATTCATACTCACTTCTATGATTGCAACATAGCCAGACCTGCCCCAGGTGGAGGAGTTTAAGTATCTTGGGGTCTTGTTCACGAGTGACGGGAAGAGGGATCGTGAGATCGGCCGTAGGCTGGGACAGGCGGCAGCAGTAATGCGGTCACTGTACCGGACTGTAGTGGTGAAGAGGGAGCTGAGCCAAAAGGTGAAGCTCTCTGTTTACCGATCGATCTACATCCCAACCCTCACCTGTGGTCATGAGCTGTGGGTAATGACCGAAAGAATGAGATTGCAAATACCAGCAGCGGAAATGAGCTTTCTTCGTCGGGTGGCGGGCTACACGCTCTGCGACAGAGTGAGGAGCTTGTTCATCCGGAAGGAGCTCAGAGTAGAGCCGCTACTCCTCCGCATTGAGAGGAGCCAGCTGAGGTGGTTCGGGCATCTGATCCGGATGCGCCCTGGACGCCTCCCGGTGGGGGTGTTCCAGGCACGGCCTAACGGGACAAGACCCCGGGGTCGCCCTAGGACCCGCTGGAGGGATTACGTCTCCAAATTGGCCTGGGAGCGGCTTGGGGTCCCCGGGAATGAGCTGGAGGAAGTTGAGGGGGACAGGGTCATCTGGGATTCTCTTCTCTCCCAACTGCTACTGCGACCCTGTATGGACTAGCGGTCAACGATGATGGATGCATGGATGTACAATTATTTGCCTTTAAACAAGCCAGTGCACTCTAAAATAAAGGTGACAAAGGGATTCTTTGGAGCAATGCCATAACAGAGCCCTGTTTAGTTCCCGAAAGAACATTTGCAGGCTTTTTAAAGAACTATTTAGCTGTAATGTAAGGTTGTATTAAAGTTCAGTGTTCTTGAGGTGTCCCCAAACAGTGCAGACTTTTCTGTCAGTCTCTGGGGAGGATGAAAGACAATGCAATCAAAATACAAAGTAATGACAACATGGAACTGAACTAGTATAACATTGCTTAACATAAGCTTGCAAGCTTTAAGACAAACCGGTCCATCTTAAACAAACCGGTCCACCGGTCCTTTAGTCTTCAGAATAGGGTCATTACGTCAGTGTTCCTCATGAAGCAAACATGTACACTCCTTCAGAACCACAAACACACACATACACTCACACAGATACACACAAACAGCCACTACACACTGGGGGATTGGATTTCTCCTCTGCGCCTGTGAGGTTAATAAGTTTGGCGGTAGCACAGCCTCGACTGCAGCCTGTGAAATGGACTTGTTAGTAGCAATGAGGGGAGCACTGGAAGGTAATTCAATCTCACACAGAGTTTAAAAGGAGCCCTATTACATCAGGCATAGCTGCTGGCACTGGCTAAATGAGTCCTCCCAGCCTGCTCCTGCTCCCGCTAGTGCAGATGTTGGGAAATTTAAACACAGGCCTCTTCAAACAGTTTATAGGCCGCCAATTAGGGCTCTCCTGGTAAAGAAGCTCCCAGTTCCACTGTGTGGCTCCATTGAAATTCTCATGTTGCATTTTACAATTACAAACTACAGTGATTCTAGATTGATATATACCCATTGGCATAGAAAATGAGTGGAGGCAACAAATATTGGATTTCCCACAATTTCCAGAGTGTGTTGTTTAGGATGCAGCCTCACTGTCTAGTGTTAACGTTAGTCTTGTCTCAGTCTTGTAACGCTACAATTTCCTTAAAATTAACCTTAACATAGATTGTTTTGTCATCTCAATTTAGGATAATGCCACCAAAAAAGCTAAATGAAACTATCACAAGACATAACGTTACTGGGTTCATTTGTTTTTTAAGAGTAGCCTTAAGTCTTATTTGGACAGGATTAGTTTTTCATAGGTGGGTTGGGTAATGCCAGTTTAGCTCAGAACATCTGTAATATTTAAAGCATTTAATTTAGCCATTATTTTGGTTACCACAGCCACTTACCTTTATGTCGTAAGTGAATACAGTGCATCATTAGCGTTGCATTTAGCTTAGGAATTCACAACAGTCAACTTTGTCATGAAATCAAACTGTTTGTCAGTAATTTTACATGTTCTGAATTCACTTCGGCAGCACGGTGGCGTGGTGGGTAGCGCTGTCGCCTCACAGCGAGGAGGGCCTGGGTTCGATTCCCCAGCCGGGCGGCCAGGGTCCTCTCTGTGTGGAGTTTGCATGTTCTCCCCGTGTCTGCGTGGGTTTCCTCTGGTTTCCTCCCGCAGTCAGGCCAATTGGACATGCTAAATTGCCCCTGAGTGTGTGAGTGTCTGTCTGCCCTGCGATGGACTGGCGACCTGTCCAGGGTGTATCCTGCCTTCTGCCCGATGACCGCTGGGATAGGCTCCAGCACCCCCTGTGACCCTGACGGAGGAGTGGCTTAGAAAATAGATGGATGGATGGATGAATTCACTTCAGACAACCACAGAAAGCAATAAAACTGGCCAACTTTTTATTTGCCAGCTTCTTGTTCACATGTTCCACCTTAAATGGTGCAGCATGCAAAAATGTCCTAAAATCTGAAATGTGTTTTATTTGTTTTAATGAAAAAAATATTTGATATGTGTACAACTGTTGAAAGCTGTGTTTGCTTGTCATGTAGTCATGCTTGCCAGTCATGCTCAAAATGAGCTAAAATTGTCACTATCGAAACATTTGGTAAAGCTGATCTTTCACTTAGTAATAAAATGGAAAGTTTCAGTCCTAAAATAAACATCATTAAGGTACAGGCTCATTCAAAACAAAAGTATTTTAGTCTGAAGCCCAAATCAGTTAAAAGTCCAAATTGTTTTTCCGACTCTTTGACCCAATGTGGCAGAACGATCCATATAGCCCACATAGTTAATCTGACTATGTGTCCATCATTGGAAAAAGACCACCACAGGTATCTAGGTAGTGGACCATTCTCATCACAGCAGCGACACCAACACTGTAATGTCATGGTAGTGTGTGTTGCACTAAATGTAAATGTACTATTCTCGACCCAGTCCATACAGTCCTTACAGGGAAACTATGCTGCAAAGTTCTGATGTGATGAGAACCAACTTATTTACATAAATTCACATATTCAGCCTACAGCACTTTAGCTTCACGCATTCACACTGACGTTCCAGTGAATGCTCCAGCTGTTTCAGAATGTTTTTTGCACAAGGCACAATGCAGGAAAGCCAAATAGGAGCAATCTCATTTATCTTAGAACACTTTTAAATGCACAGTAACAACACCAGCACGTTTAATTCTAAGAGATAAAGAGAGGTTGGAAAATGGCCATGTAAAATAAAACTGTGACTATTTCTTGTAAATACAACCACACAAATGTTATAAACGTGGATCTCCAGACGACAAAACATAAAATACAAGACAAAGGCAGGATATGGACTGTTGAAAGTGAGCAGTAAGTTTATGTAGATTCAAGCAATAGAATATGAAGTGGTGTGAAAACCCACTTTTTCTGGTACTCAGTATGTCTTGGCTATGAGATATATGGAAAGTAGCATGTAGACCATGGAGCTGCATAGGCATGTGCCTGAGGCATTCAGGTTCAGTTGCGTGACAGTTCCAAAGTCCCCTGGCAAAATGATGGACTATTGGTCGACAGTGTCAAAATCATGATGGACTTGAAAAAAGCGCGAAGCATCCTCCAGCTCATGAACCTTCCTCTAACAGGCAGCCTGGCAGACAGTAGAGCGCTCCAAGTGTGTTTGAGTTGGAGCCTTCCCAATACATGAGTGAGGGGAATCATCTCATGTACTGATATTGTAAATGAAAAGTTGCCCATTCTCTCAGTGCTAGTGCAGAACAAGATGCTGTAGCATATTACCTTAGCTGCTCTGTGGCACGAGGCTGAAAGTAACATATAGAAGTTCATAGTTTTTGCTAGAGATGGCACATCAGTATTGATGGGTCTCTGTATTGGGCCTATATGAACAGAAGCTGCTGGATCGGATATGAGAAAGAAATAAAAAAGCTAAGAAAGCAACTCTATCCGGTTGTGTAACAAATCGATCTTGAAACAGCAGACACTCAGATTGTTAGCTGTGTGTTTCTCTCCATGGGGGAGCAGAGTGTTTGATTGGTGTGAGCATGAGCCTACTTTTAGATGCTCACCTTAAATGATGTGCTTCAGTTAAAATTATACAAGGAGGGGTTCCAGTGACGCAATCTGATTGGCTGAGAAGAAGGCTTCTTTTCTTTGTACATACCTGTATTATTATGTTATGCATCGGTTGCCAAGTAACAGCAAAGTCACTTTATGCTGCTTATAAGCATGACTAGGGCTGCATTCAAACTCCGTATATAGTACACTTCATAGATCATGAAATATTGGCTTTACCATCCACATAAAAACAGAAAATGGACAGACGAGTAGGAAAAAGAAAGAAAGCTTCTGTCAACAGCTATGTTGGCACAACATTTAAACAACCTGGAATTAGCTACAAACAAACCAAATACAGTTTAGCAAAGGGTCAGATGAACTGTGAAATGCTTTACAGACGGACTGGAACAAAAACATTCAGGCTAAACAGGCAGCTAATGAAAAAGCTGAGCAAAACCTGGTATAGTGAGTTTGGTTCTACTCAGAATGCAAAGAATACTGGCTTTTCTGAGGATCTGTGTATATTAAGTGACTTTTTTTTTTTGCTTTATTTTTGTTGTTTTTTTTTTTTGTCTTTATTTTGCTGAACTGTTGCATGGAAGCTGTGGTGCATTGATGCAGATACTGGTTTTGGGTATCGGGTCGATACCATGCTCATTTACTTATACTTGTGCTGCTTATACCGTGTATTGTATGCCAAGTGTACAATAAACAAACAGTTTGAGTGAACAGAACAGCAAAGTATTAATGCTAATACAATGATTTAGTTAAGTAAAATAGGCCATGGAGAGACCGGCTGTGTGCATCACTGCCTGACTTTAGTTTCAGTGCTCAGTGTTAGCAGTGCTGCTCAGTTTCTCTCTTCTTGGTACTTAGTATGCAGCATATTATTTTGAATGAAACAGCTTTATATGAAAGCATTTCGTGCAATGTGAATATATAAATCATAGGTTTTATCCGTACCATACGTGTGGTGTGAGTCACCAAAGGGTGCGTCTGTCTTTAGAGGACATTCAGTGACAGCTCACCCAGCCAATCAATACACTTCAGATATAAAACTCCACAAATGACCTCTTCAGACACATTAGCCTTGGATATGATTCCTGCAGTCACTGTGCTACAGAGACTGATGTTGAAGAAGACAGATTGGGATTCAAAACTATGAGACTTTGAAGACAGAAGTGCTTTTCTGACAAGGAACAAAACCTGCTCTTCTCAACTGCAGGGCTGCTCAGTATAAGGTAACTAATGCAGCATAGCTATTGGACTTAAAATCAGCTAGATTTTAATGATTTAACTGTTAAGTTAGATTGCACACATTTACACTAACAAATAATTAACTCAATAATTGGGGGCAGTCGTGGGCTGGAGGTTAGGGAACTGGTCTTGTGACCGGAAGGTTGCTGGTTCGATCCCCAGTGCCGACAGTCCTTGAGCAAGACACCTAACCCCCAATTGCTCCCTTAGTGCCATGGATTGGGCTGCCCACCGCTCCGGGCAAGAATGCTCACTGCCCCCTAGTGTGTGTGTATTCACTAGTGTGTATGTGGTGTTTCACTTCACAGCTGGGTTAAATGTGGAGGTGGAATTTCCCCGTTTGTGGGATCAAAAAAGAATCACTTAACATCTGTAGATAATCTATAAGGGACTATATTGGATTATTCAAATAAAGCGAGACCAAATATCATCATTTCGTCCACCCCTAGTCTAAAGATTGCCTCATTTGCTGCAAGGCTAATGTTGCTAACATGTATTGGAAGCTTATCAACCATATCATAGCATCATGCGATGGTGTGCCTAAATCATTACACATGGAGTTCAAACCACATGGAGTTGCTTTACCTGTATGCATAACAATATGTCAAATATGAGGACTTTAGAGAAAGATCAGCTGTAACTTTCATATTTCACCATTTCTAGATTGATGTTTCTTTTCTTCTTCTTCTTATTATTATTATTCATTTCAGCCCATTAGGCTCTTAACCATTAGGATCATAACCAATTCATGAAGTGCAACCACTTCTCCCTCTTCCACTGATGCTTCAGCCAACAGTATTCTTAAAGACATCTCACACAGACTGCATTTGACACATTTCTTCACTGCTGATCAGTACTTTGACTGAAAGTGTCATTTCTGAGAGTACTCTTCCTACTCTGGTTCTCACATCCATGAGAAAGGTGGAACATGAAATCAGTCAGTAAAAATGACATTTATGCATGTATTCGTCTGCGCAGCACAGCCACGAACTGCATCGTGTTTCAGTGTGGCTTTGTGAAATTAACACAAATGGCTTCTACTTCAGCACAAGTTGCAGCAATGTGACATAAAACAGTGCAACGTGCATGTAAGTCATGATGCTGTTCAAGGTCTGCGCCAAGGTCAACTACCTTAAAATACGTACTGTACATGTCAAGAAAGTTAAATTAATTTGCGAAAGAGCAACATATTCTATTCTGGTGAGAATGGAGCTGAATAATTAAAGTCAAGGTGATGAATATTTGAAAAGGTTCAGTTCTCTCTAGTCTTAAAAGGCCATTTGGCTCCCCGAGAGCCTCTGCAAAATCACTGTCTCAATTTGTGACGAATCAACAGAAACCAGACGCTCGCGGATAAAAAGGACAATAGCGGTTTTATTATCGCTGGGCAAAAACGTCGTCAGATAGCAGCCGTGGGTCAAATCCAAAAAACAGAGAAAGTTTACAATGGTGGTCATAACACCAGGCAAAAGACATAGTCGAAATAAACAGGCCAAATGGTTAAGAAACACAGATCAAACACGATGGGCAAAAGTACAAAAAGAATCGAGCACAAGGCAGAGTCAGGGAAACAAAGCAAGGATCGAAAAACTGGGTAAATACAATCAGAAGAACAACGCTCAGCAAGTTCTCAAAGAAACTATATACTAAACTCTTCTAGTCATATGACAACATACACAGGTGAACACCATTAGTACTCGGGAGATTGTGAGTGCTGATAGGTGCGCGAGAGTGTCAGAAGTCATGTGATTCCCCAAAGTATTGTGAGCAATGGAGTCTGTCACAGACTCCTAATCAGAAGGAAGTTGTTCTGTTATGTGATCTCCCAGTGGAGTCTGGGAAATGAAGTCCATCTCATCCAGATACGTGACACAATTTCGTCCTGTGTCCTGTACGGAGTCATAGATTCCATTGTACTGTAGACGCTTTCCATCGTGTATTCCAGAGAAAGCTTACTGTACACAAAGAGCCATAAAGTCAGTATTGGAGGTCATTGGCGCTCATTGTGAGGTTATTGGGTTCTGTCCTACAGGACTTGTCAGATCCAAGTAATGCACCAGAAATGTGGAAACAGAACCAGGTGAAGAAACTCTATAATCCTGCAACCATAGATCACAAACTGAGGACAAAGGATATGATATGAAATCAGTCACCATCTGCTGAATTACAGCTTATATATGTTTATATACCAATCTAGTATGTAACTTGTACATTTCCAGGAAAGAAAAAGAAAAATACAATGAAAAATCAAACATGTTGGTCTCGAATGCTGGCTGTTTTCCTTTCATAGGTCACCATTCTCTGACATTGTGGGGGTTCAGGTAGCTTCCAGCAAGGCCAGTGCAAAACTAAAGCCAAATGATCGTTTCAATGATTGCTGAGATTAGATAAATATTTCAGCTTCAGCTCATTCTCTATTGAGATTGAGAGGCTCAGGGGGATTAGGTAGCACAGGACACTTATGGCAAAGTAAACTACTTTCTAGTAATGACATATACCACATATAAAAATTAAAATGATAATGTGACAAAAAAACCATGGTTTTACATCTGCTGTACTCTTTACCAAACTTTTATTTATTATTTCACTGGTAAAAATTAGAAATGGCATAATATCACTTTTTCTTTTACAATAGCAATACCACTAGCAATACCAATACTCATATTAACAAAAGTGCTCTGAACAAAATCAACAAACTTATTAGGAAGGCTGGCTCTGTTGTAGGAGTCAAGCTGGACTCTTTGGAGGTTGTAGCAGAACAGAGGATGCTCAACAAGCTGCGAGCCATCTTAGACAACACCTCACACCCTCTGCATGCTACACTGGATAAACAGAGGACATTCAGTGGCCGTCTGTTACAGCTGTGCTGGGTTAAAGAGCGCCGTGTGAGATCTATCTTATCCCCTGCTGTAAGACTCTACAACAACTCTCCTTACTGCAGAGACAGTACTGATCTCCTGCTGTCTGAACTGTGCTGAACCACATCACTATCTCCTCTCTGATCAATACACACTGTGCAATATATCACAACGATTACTGTAATGGCACTTTCACTATGCACTTTACTTTACACTACAATATTGATGCAACTCAGAGTTAGTTATGTTTATAATATGTGCTTTTAGTTACCTCATGCCACTCAGTGCCTGCTGTCTGTAAATACAACAAATCTTTCTCACATGCCATGTAAATATGTAATACTTTCATTTTATTTCTGTTGTACTTTGACTTATTTCTAGATTTATTTCTATTTTCTATTTTTATATTATTTGCAATTATATGTCTTGCTACTATAACAGTGCAATTCCCTTCCGGGATCATATCTATCTATCTATCTATCTATCTATCTATCTATCTATCTATCTATCTATCTATCTATCTATCTTGTAAGCGATCTGGGGATCTTCACCACCAAACTATATGTTTTTTCAATGGTATTAAAGAATCAGAAATATAATCATTACAGAAGTTAGTTTAAAATGTGCCAGTGGGAAGATGTTCTTTTGTGCCTAGAGCTTATTTGTGTGATGGTCAAGGTTGTCTGGCTCTGAAACTATCAGAGTTAAGCTCCACACATACACACACACACACACACACACACACATAAAGGCATGCACATACACACACGCACATATGCGCACACACACACACACACTTTCACATACACGCACACACACGCACGCACATACACACACATATACGCACATACACACACCCACACACTTTCACATACACACACACATAAGCACGTACATACACACACACACACACACACACACACACACACACACACAGACATACACATACCTACGTGAAAACCTACCCACACATAGATTAGAGGGGCGACTATCACTCCAATTGACGACATTTCGACGCTTATTGGCGATGAAGGTCTGTCTGGTGGGGGTTATTAGTTAGATTAGAGTTTTCTGTGCCTGGAGGTTCTTTACGATGTTCAAGGCTGTTTCTATCAAAGGAATGGGGAGATGTCATGTACAACTTTAGGCTCCATTAAGTCACACACACATACATCCAATAAGTCTGTGCATCACACACACACACACACACACACACACCTTTCACCTCCATTGATTACACTTCACCTTTAGCTTTAGGTAGTATACAAATCAGGTATTATGATGATCTTAGGTGTATTACAATGTGCAGTCGGGTCGTTCATCTCTGTAGGCCATGACAATGAGTGTTTATCTCTCTGGCTAATGCTGATTGGGTGAAGGAGGTCACTTCAGATATGCAGGGTTGTTATAAATTCTTTTGGTAAAATCTTAAGGGTTAGTTCGGGCAGGAGCACAGGGAGTTGGGGCTTGGAGAGATATGCGGGAACTCATTGTCTTGGGAGATGGCAGAAAGAGCGAGTCCACACTCAGGTTTACTGGGGTGATAGGTGCCCTAAAGGCTCTCAAGCCTAATTTTATTTCACTTTTCATATTTAGCATGATTTTTCTGTCTTGATTTCTATTTTTTTCATATTTTCTTCAATATCATGAAAATTGTTTTGTCCAGCAGTTCTTTCCACTAAACTGGCAAAACTCCTTCTGGACTCAGGTTTAGTTTTTTTTTTTACACCACAACAGACACATTTTCCAATTTCACAATCTTACAATGCATTACTATGTCCATTTACTGAGAGACATTTTTCAAAATAAAGGTCTTTTTTTTTTTGAAAAACTACATGATTTTCAGTAAAACGCCTCATTTCTGGACTGCCAAAAAGTGACCTTGCTTTATCCCTTTAGTCATTAAGTGCTTTGACACTTTGGAATATTTTGCCTTCACTTTCAATTTCTTTTTAACCCTTTGTTAGCTGTCCTGGGCAGACCATGCAATGCAGTCTACAGACAGGAAATGAAAGCTGTAGTTTCAAAGACTAAACCAACAATTAATCAAAGAAGTAATCAAAGCTTATAATTGAAACCAACCAAACACACACACACACACACACACACACACACACACACACACACACACACACATATCACTGAAAGCGCTTATGCTCCTGGGTCACAGGGGTGCAGGAGCCTATCCCAGCAGTCTTGTTATAAACAATGAGATACTACAGTTGAGTTATTTAGCATGCTATTTAGTATGTGTGCACTTCATGACATAAAATATTGTATGTGTGTGACAATAGCCCTATACCTTGGCTATACACATGTGCCAACCAACCCCAAAATGAATGTGGCAGACAACCCCACTCGCATTGAGACACAACGTTATATTTACTCTATGTTAGAAAGCTAGCATTACTTACCACTGGCTTTCAAATCATATATCAGAGTAGAGCTTTTTTATGTAAAGAATGTACTCAAGGCAATACATGTGTTGATATCATGATAAATTACATCACATTGTCACAATATGCTCTTCTAAGCATATCAACACATGTTGTCAGTAGGGGAGAGCCGAGTTGGTTGGTTACTGTCTGACACGACAGCAACCCTGTTCTCCTACACTAAAAGAACACTGACCAACTGCATGCTTCACTTCAAAGAGACTATATTGAATCTTGTTTGACTGGATTTAGTGCAGAGCAGTATATGAAATATTATAGAAAAATCTTGCCCATAGGTTTTGATACCTGTTTTGGTTTGTTTTGACCGCTCTAATTCATCGGCTCGGAAATGACATATCTTGTAATATAATATGTTGTGAAATGACTGTGATATTATATTTTTTGCCTTATCACCCATCCCTACCTTTTACACCAAACATCTATAAAAAAAATACATATAAAAGTACAGAAAAAAATTCCGGCTTCAGAATGATCGCTACTGTTTTTACAATATATTTTCTTTCCATTTTTAGCAGCGCTAAAGTAGTAAACCTCTACACCAGTCATGTCTTCACTGATTGCATTTGGGTGTTTGCTGTCGAGCCTTTTGAACATGAGAAAATCAGAAAAAAATGTATTTAGCGATCCTGTCTGTGTGAGGGGGGATTCTCACTGCAGTTTGAATGAATAGTTTGCGCAGGCAGGGATGTACAAGTCCCTCGGGCAAGAGAGAACGGTACTGCGGCATGCAGGGACAGCGCTTATTAAAACTAAAAATGCCTCTTTTTTCATTTATGGACAAGTATAAATGCCATCTTTACTATGCGCATAATAGTTTCTTGTGTTATTTTGGACCTTAGCCAGTCACAAACAAGCCTCTGTGGCTACAACAGAAGATGCAGTTCTCATGCGTTATGATTTACTTTTTCACGCCGCACACACTAACACTTACAGATAGCATCTCGAGCTCATCAGGAGAGAGAGCTGGATGAATTATTAAGCAGGCAGCCAGCGTTGGAGCTTCAGGAGAGACTCATCATGGCCCATCAGCAGGAGCCGGGAGTTCTCTGCATTTCAAACAGCAGGCCTCTGCTCAACGGTACTGCCAGGGAGAAAGAATCTCCTCCACTGGCTCCTGACGCTCCCTTTAAAAAGGCCTGTCAGAGCACACAGTTTTCCCACTGGGACTTTAATGAGAGGTCTGGAGTGATTGCTACTGTGAAATGACTTCACACACGCCAGGCTAAAGCTAACAGCTGTAAGAGCAACAAGCTGCTTTGAGCTTACGGCTTTCTCAGGTACCCAAAGACCTTTTCAAAAAGCTAATCAAATGCAAGTTCAATCACAGCCTCGAAACAATCATAAAAAGAAATGTTTTTCAGAGCAGGGCCTGTAACCTACCAGGCTTCATAACATTCGCCAGCACTAAACCACAAAATAGCATGCAAGGCTCCTTGAGAACCGATTAACAGGCGTTATTATTATTCCCAAATCAATGGGACATTTTTTTTTCCACTTGTTGGCTGAATTGTTCCTTTAACGAAGAAAACTATTTGATGATTTGTTGCTAGCTAGCATCACAGATGTGTTCATTAGCCTAGTTCAGTGGCTAATTCGGTCTGAAGCTGAGCCATTTAGTGCTGCTCTACAGAAGAACAACAACTAATGTAATTCATTTGCTAAGCCCAAAAGTTTGAATTCAGCTAATTAAGTTTAGCTGGAAAAAGCCAACTTCTTCATAATCTTTGTATTATTATTCTACACTCAAAAACCTGCTACTCCTCCTACAGCTTCGAGCTAGAGCCACGAAAATTTACAGGATCGTAGTGCCTATACCCGAATAGGTTGCTTGTGCTTTTCTAAGCGATGCGATGTACGGTTTTTGGAAAATTAACGTTCAAAGTCGAAATTTTTTCCCATTGGGAATGAATGGGCGGAATGTTGGCAGCACGCCATATATGATGTCACAATGGGCCCCTCTCTCACACACAGAGCACAATGGCTCCAACGAGGTCTCCCAGCTTAAAACTCCGCAGTATCAGCACACAATGATTTGTTAAGGTGAAACTGCTTTTAAGGTGGAATTGCACTTAGGTGGCACTGAATTTTAAGGTGGAATTTGTTTTAAGGTAGTACTGAGTTTACACTGATGCTGCAATTGAGGTGGGACTGGTGGAACTTTAATTAGCATAGCACTAAATTTAAGGAGGCACAGAATTTAAGGTGGAACTCTCTATAAGGTAGAACTAAAATTAAGATGGAGCAGAATTTAAAGTGGAACTACAATTAACATTGCAATCAAATTAAGGTGGCACAGAATTTAAGGTAAACACACAATACACACTCAACACACCTCACCCCACACACTAAACACACCCCACACCATACACAATAAACACACCACACACACTCAACACACCACATACCACACACAATAATCACACCACACAAACTCAACACAGATGACACCACACACATAGATAGAGACCACACCACACACACTCAACACACCCACACAATTAACACACCACACACACTCCACACAACACACACTCTATACAGCCCACACAATACACACTCAACACGCCACACACGCTCAACACAGACCGCACCACACAGTTCACACCACACACAATAAACACATCACACCCCCTACCACACACAATAAACACTCAACACACACTAAACACCCCACAACACAGACTCAACACAGTGCACAACAAACACAATACACACCACACACACCTAACACCACAATTAAGACAACTCATACACACCCCACACCAGCACACTCAACACACCACACACCCAGACACAGACCACACCACACACACTCAACACAAATACAAATACACACTAATACAAACACGCACACAGCTTTTATGATCTCAGTAGAAAAGCTTTGTCAGTACATTGGAACACCCTGGAGCAGCTGCCCATGAGCCTAAGGACACCGTGTCCAATGCCAAGCATAAACTAGAGGGGCTTAAAGCCCTCCAGCATTGGGTGATGGAGCAGTAACTGCATTCTCTGCAGTGATGGAGCACTGCTGGATTTGGGATGAGCTGGAGAGGCATTTATGATTCAGAACTAATCATCTAAGATCAGCACTTGGCCTCACTAATGCTCTTGTGGCTGAATGCAGTCGAATTCTCACAGCAGTGTTCCAACCTCTTGTGTGAAGCATTTCCAGAAGAATAGAGGCTGTAACACATGCTCCGCATTAAAACCCTCGATTTCAGAGGAAGCATTGGATGAGCAGGTACCTACAGATTTTAACACATAAATGCTGGCCAACAGTTATCATCTAATATGTTATTTGCTGTTTGTGGCAAGTCTTCCTGTGTTAATGGATAGCTTTTTGTGGAAAGCAGAGTCAGTGCACACAAAGTTTAGTCTCATCTTGTTTTTTGCCACCTGCCACTATAGAAGTATGTATAAAACGTAGTGGGATTAGACTGAAGATTGGACAGTGGCGTTGCCTCACTAACTGACTCCTTGATGGTCCTACACAAGTGAATAGTGACAATGACTACCTTTAAAGACTTAATCATTCAAGATTAGAACAGACAACTAATAAAGTACAACACATCAAATATATTTTCATAAATCTTGTAAGCTAATGAATTGCCATTGGCTACTTTTTGAAAGAAAAAAGTCTTCACCAACTTTAAAAATAACCTTTAAATAAAATAACATAAAATAAAAAGATAATAATTGCATTAGGTTATGATGAAAAAAAATAACAAAAGCCATTCTGAATGAGCATTTCCTACTCTAACGATGCATCATTCATTCATTATTCCTGACCCATCACAGGCCTGCACCTGTCTTTAAAATGACTTGACTTGCATAGCAGTTCTGCTGTTTTCAGGTGCCAATGTTTCAACATTCCCCGCCTTTCTGCCCACCATCACGAGTTTAGTCCCTGGCTGTTGACGAGGGGTCGGGTCCACCTCCTGCCATCTCTGTCTGGCAGGATCAGCGAGGGTCTCGCGCGCCAAAACCTCGACGAAGAACGGGGCCTACCTCAAAGACTCTTTCATTTCTACTTCAGTGTTGACTTTCAACTTGTAAAATTCCATCGAGCCTATAAAAATGGTCCTTCTTCACTCTTGCCTCCTGATTCTTTCTGTCAGAACTGGATTTTGTGAATAAGTTCATTTGCAGTGCTTCACAGTGAAGCTCAACGTTTCCACTTTTCACCAGCAGCACAGATTCTAACCAGATGAAAAACCACAGAAGTTGAAGTGGTAAGAAAAATGGACATAGTAGGTATGAGCCCCCCAAAATCCTGGGTGTGTTTGTTCTCACAAACTAAAAACTGTTATTTGCTCTGCAGTTTGATTCTGCAGGGGTTATTTTTGAGCTTATTGGGATACTTTGTTCTTTTTGCTCAGTGACTGACTAGGCAAAGCTAGAATGGCCACTAAGTGCTGCTTTCCACAGTCTGAAGCTGTGCTCCTTGGACTTTGCTCTGTAATGACTTCTTGTTGTGAATCATAAGTGACACAGCCTGGTTCGCGTTCCTCATGTCTGGCGAGTCCACTCTCCCGAGCCAGCTCTAAAAAAAATCCTTTATTTTTTCAGTCCAGACCAACATTGTTAAAAGCATTTTAAACATGTCTGAAACAACCCATTGAAGTGTCTCTTTGTGTTCAGTGCTGTGCAAAATCTTAGGGCGGCCGAGAAAATCGTGTTGCTTGTAAAGACACATTAAAATGAATATACAACAATAAAAAGAAAGTCCACTGACTGCTCTAGCATTCAGTGTAAAGCTTCCCAGAAGAGTAGAGACTGTTAGTGTAGCAAGCTCACTATTAATACCTTCATTTCAGAAGAAATGCTGGATAAGCAAAGGTGTACAAACTTTTGGATGTACAGTGTAGCTTTAAATATCATTTTCTCAGGTTGTCTGACTTTTGCATTGTACCTACTGCATGTTACTGCAGCTTTGTGGCCATTCTGTCTTTGCGAGAGGGGTTGCGTTTGAAGAGTGGGCTTTATTATCCTGTTGGCTGTAGATACAGATGACAGCACCCTGCTGGGCCTCCTCTTCCCCGCGGCCGCATTATGGATAATTATGACACAGGAGACTCCCTCGCTTGTAGATGAGCAGGACACGACAGAGTGCAAATATGTCTTATTGACAGCAATTAGGTAGCAAATCAACCAATTAGTTATTCTCTGCACCCTCCCTTGTGTCGTCACTTCTTTTACCTGAGGGAACGTGAAACGGAGAGGACAGCTGTGGGAAAGCGCGGAGTCGCAGGGGAATTCTGTTCCAGCAAGAAGCGAAGTTACTGCAGGAGAAGTCCAGCCATAATGTCCAGAAAATCCAGAGCACAATACCCAAGCATTTACAGTGTCACTATAACAGTATCATAATTAATGTACACATTCATATACAATGCCATGAAGTAAAACTAAAATAAATGCAACAACGATCTTATCAGTTAGACAAATGCAAACAGTTGCAGCTGCAAACAAGTTTCATAAAACAGCCATTCAAAATGCAGATAATGCACCAGGTGATCATATTAAATGCTATAATTTCATATCAATTAAAAAAGCATGGAAATTAAAACAGACCATAGATGATTGAGAATGACTTTTTTTGTTGTTATTGTTAATTTTGCTGTAGGCAGTATAAATGACTGCCAGGGCTCTTGGGCCATGAATGCGCCCTGAGTATTTACTGTGCAAAAATCAAACACCACCCTTTATTTATTTAATTTCCAGTCAAAATGAACATTATCCTGAAAATGAATAACTTACTTACGTTCTGATGATCAATGAGGTAATCCAGGTGAACAGCAAAGGAAAAAAGTGAAAAAACTTCCCAAAAGTGAAGCTCAAAAAATGATTAAAATATATTAGGGAAAATGAGACTCATAACTCATAGGCAAGACTTGGTAGACCACCAAAGCAGTCACCATCAGATAAAAAGTACTAAAAGCTTATATCTTTGAGAAAGAGGAGAAAACCAAGCTCCACTCCTGCTTCATATACTGTATGAAAAATACACAGGTGTTTCTGTCCATCCTTCCACTGTGAGAAGACCACTCAGCACTATGGATCTAAGAGGTTATGCAGCTGTTAAGAAGCTGTTACAAAGAAAAGGAAATAGACAAGAAAGAAAACTTGCAGGTCAAACAAAGAAGCTGCTGATGTTCCCAGAATAATGATTGGATCACCCCAAACCTCAACCTGAGTATATTTGGGATTACTCGGGTCATGAGAAGCAGAAAACGTCTAAGACTGAACTTCTAGCCAACTTCTAAGACTGAACTTTGGAGTTGTCAGAAATATTGCTGCAGATTTCTTTAAAAACAGAAAGCAAGTCTCCTGAAAAGAATGGAATCTGTTATAAAGGCAAAGAGTGGACACATTAAATACTCATCAGCTTGATGTTATATTTGGAGGTTGAGGCTTCTGTGTAATACTGCTAAATATATGTTTTGTTGGTTTTTTTTTTGTTTGTTTTTGTTTTTTTGGCTGTTGTCAGAACAAAACCTCATATCTCCATATCTTGCCGTTTTTCAATTTTTGTCATAATTTGAAAACGCCTGTTGCCCTTTACATTGTGTGTATTTCATGATGAATGGACCAAAAGAAACATCCCAAAATGACTTGGAAAAAAGTCTGGTTCCATTGACTTACATTAAAAGTAAAGTAGGTTTTTTCCTTCTCCTGTAAATTTACCATTTTGGACATACAAGGTTTTGTTCCGACAGCAGTGATATGAAGCTCTGACTTTTTCATATGCTTGTATTTTTTATTTATCACTATCAGATGTACAAAAAGTTCAGTGAGTCTAGAAACGTTAATTTTCATTTTATTCTTGCATACAATTACATATGTCACTTAAGCCCCACCCCCATCTTTGGCCCTGAAATGTTCAGATATGGCCTCAGTCTCCTGAGACATTAAGACTAATGGAAATAACCTTTGCAGAGCTTATTGAGTAAGCTTGCATATTTGCTGGTAATCAGGTAAATTAATTAGCTAACTGGCTAATCATTTGTTAAAATGACAGATGTTTGAACAGCTGCTTGTACTACTGTCATCATTTGCTCTGCCTCATTAATAAAGCCAGTCAGTGTCATTGCTGCTACATGCTTTACCATAGCCTGCAATTAAAATCTAATTACACAATTAATTACATTGTAATGTAATAAATTATGTCAAGATGAAATTTACATTCTGTATCCACAGGTTTAAGTCTGTACTTATGTACTTACAAATTAATCCTCTTCTACTTACAATAACAGATATGGTATCAATTCAGAAATAATTAATTTAAAATTACACCATTTAATATCACCAGCAACTGCACAGGGTTAAGTAGGTTATTATAGTGTTTTAAAAAAGTAGTTTGGAATTTGTCAATGTCTTCCAATTATGAGCTTGATTTCTCGTGTGGGCTTGAACATAGCCATGAAATTCATGCAGGCTTCAAACAGCTAGAGGAAGCATTTTAACTTGACCTACAATTTTCCCTGAGACGGAAGACATACTCTCAAGTTTATGAATAGCTCTGGGTCAAGACGGTGCAGAGCTGCCTGTCATTGTCACGCTTTAATCAGCATTTAATCGACATGGACATGTTGACGAATATCCAGACGTGGCATTTGTTGTTGTTGCGTTTCCTATAAAAAAAGCAATCACTGCCATTTAATCTCCCGCAATGTGCTACAATAGCTGTCAAAATAAGCATGCGGTGTTGGCCCTCTACTTTTATCAGGCTTCAGACACTCCAAGTATTAATAGTTTGTCTCTCTTTTAGTGGGCCAGACGCGAGTCAGGGGCTGAAGTGTTATATAGGCCAGTGTCTGCTATGACTTTGATGCTGGGCATGTGTGTCCCAGTTCCGTGCAACGATTGTTGAATGGCGCCTGCCGTTTATAGAGCAGCAAGTCCGACCCAGGACTCAAGGTGATGAAGAATCTGACAGTGTTGCTGGCAAGGCTCAACGCAGGCCGTACTAGACATCTCATAACTAATGATAGCTCTTTGCTTAAGGACTTGTCAACGTGTCTGGGTTGTATAAGCAAATGTTCTATTGATTGACCTGTTTGTTTGTTGCTACCCTGGTCAAATGCTTTACTTCTGTATTGCAACCTGATTAGTCTGTTTTTGGTAAATCAGTTGAAAAAGTCTCTGATGGGCCCTCAAGGCCTTTGTTGGCAAAGCTGGGATTACGTTTGTGAGCGTGTGAGAACTTGTTTCTCCAAGATAAATGTGTTGGCGAAAGTGATAATGCCTCTAAATCTCGTGCTCAGCGCAAAGAAAATGCAGCGGCTGCTGAATAGAGCGGCAGACGCTGCTGTCCAGATACAAATAATCTTGTTTCTCTGACAAAAATCCCCAGTATGCTAGAGAGACCAATTTAGAATGGATCTCAAAAGGGGCTGTTTTTTCCTTTTCTCTCTCTTTGCGGTTTCCACCAAATCCCTCATCACAGATGATGTTTAGTATGGAGGGAACAATTTCCCATGTCTCTGCAGAATGGTTTAACGAATCTGTTTAACTAAGAAAGGCATATGCACAGTATTAGAAGCAATCGATCACTGTTATACTGGAGTGTTATGTGGCTCTCCTGCCAAAGTAAATCAATTGGTCTCTCAAGGCAAGAGAAACTCAGCAGCCGCTATTTTTTCACTGCCGTGGATTACTCCGGTAATCCATGCTTATTCCACTCATCTGTGTCTATAATAGTCCAAACTGGCATGTTGATTCATGCCTTCTTGTGTCTTTCTGAGCAGGTCGATAGCCCTCGAAGAGTCGCTAAACGACAGATTCGGTTTGAATTGGAGAAGGGGACAGGTGTAAGGACGAGTAAAAGGGGGCCGTGTTGAACATGAGTCACTGTAATTGCCTTACATGGCAGCCAACAGGCGGGTAATTATAGTCTGATCAATTTACACACACACACACACACACACACACACACACACACACACACACACACACACACACTTATCTGGACAACAGTGTTGGGAGAGTTACTAAAAAAAATCTATTACAAATTACTAATTACTTCTCTCACATTGTGATTATATTACTTATTACTTTATGGAAAAAAATTTACTCATTATTTGACTTCTACTTTACTCTCTAAAACCCATAAACAACTGTAAGGTAAAACTAAATTGTAATTTCAGTATTTTATTTATAAAGAAACAGCCAATCATGCAATCACAGTAAACATCATCTGACACTATTCAAAACCCAAGAGACTGGTCAGTAGAAAAAAGAGCTGCATCAAAATAACATCTATATTAATAAAATGCAAACCTTGCAGAGCTGTTTCTAAATGCACTGACCGGAAGACCCGTCCCTTCCACTTTTTGAAATTATGCTAATTTTGTTAAGAAGTACATAGCGGAGTTGAAAAAAACTGTCTTATATCAGTTATTATATAAGCTAGCTATCAAATACAGTTTAACTCTAATCTCAAAATAGATTGTTCATTCATTTAGTTTTAGTCAGTTATGACAAAAGAATGACTAAACCTGTTCTGGAGGTGATCACAACACTACTTTTTCTATGGACTAGATTCATCCATCAGTCTGCAAGATGGTAAAGCATGATTCATCACTCCAAACACATTTCCACTGCTCCAGAGTCTAGTGTTGGTGTGCTTTACACCACTCACCACATAACAACACTTACAGTTGACCGTGACACATCTAGCAGGCCAGAAATTTCAGAGACTGACTTACGGAAAAGGTAGCATGCTATGGAAGTGAAATGTTTAAATAAGTACTGAACTCTTTTTCGTTACAATCAGTGTTTGCTTATGGAGATTGTATGGTTATGTGACTTTATACATGTGTTTATTGGCAGAAACAGATGAACTCATTAATTAGAAGGGATGCTATGCTTTTCACCACAGTGTATGATATTTCTGTTGGTAATATTATTTGTTTTTAAATATTAGCATATAAAGGAAATAAATATGACAAGTGTAACTGTATAACGTTTTACGTATTATTGTTTATTGAATTGCTTTAAGTTTGAATTGCTGTATGTAAGTTATATAGTCAGGAGACGTTGCCCCCCTACCCCCATGCTCCCATTTGTCTGACCAAATTTGCACCCCTGTCTGAATGACAACTGAGTCTTGTCTATTTAGGTGAAGTTGCATCTCTCTCTTCTTCAGCACAGGGATTTTTATCCATTAGTATCATTGTAATGTGGCTATATGCTTATGTGGCTTGAATAGCACATACATGCCAACCTATGTTGGGGAAATTTGTGTTTTAAATGCATCATGCATAAGAAATATTATTCTGAGAGATGTAATTAGTGCAAGTAACACAGTTACAGAGGAACTGTGAGTACAGGAATTAAAACTGTACTCAAAAATAGTTACATTACTGCAACATGTTACAGTGTACTGCGTCGCCTCCTTATCTGATGGACATATGGAAGCGATAGCTGTGTGCTCTGACTTCCTATCTACGGACATTTAGAGAACGACTTTCCAAAAAGTCTTAAACTGCACCATCTTACATTCAATGAAGCGAACAAAGCTATCAGCCTCATTGTCATAATGACTGGTTGTCCCAGCTATCATTAGCACTGGGTCTAGCTTCGATAATGACCGTAACATTCTTCCATTCTGCTCTTTTGATACTCTGACATTGCCCTCGCCTGGCTTTGTGCTCAAAGCTGGCTGTGCGCCATTTACCACAGCGCCTTCTGCCTATTGATTAGCTTTCTGGAAGCTGTTCCAGTCTGCAGGGTACGGCTCAAACATCTGCTCTACATTATTTAAACTTGAAGCAGAGCTAACTGACCTGATCTCTGGCACTGTTGCTCTTACTCAAGACATTATAGACAGCTGAATTGCAAATATTGATTCTGTGAAATTGTTAAAGACTGAACCTCTCTCCACAGGAGTTTATTCTATCACTCCTAACAATCCTTTGTAATCACAGTAATTTGATTTCTATGCACTGCTCTACAACGTTCTCGTATTTACAGTCACTGACCATATTATCAGCTCCACTTACCATATAGGTGCATTTTGTTGGCCTACAATTACAGACTGTAGTGTATCTGTTTCTCTGTATAATTTGACCCCCGAAGGACCATCACACTGCCGCTATATATGGTGGTGGATCATTCTCAGCACTGCAGTGACATGGTGGTGGTGTGTAAGTGTGAGTGGATCAGACACAGCAGTGCTGCTGGAATTTTTAAGCGCTGTGTCCACTCACTGTCCACTCTATTAGATACTTCCACCTAGTTGGACCAGCTTGTTAATGTAATGTCAGAGACGACAGCTCATCTGTTGCTCAGATTCTGTTAGTTATCCTCTAGTCATTCATCAGCAATCAGTGTCTGGCCAAAGGACCAAAGGACATTGTTGGCTGGATATTTTTGGTTACTGGGCTATTCTCAGTCCAGCATTGACATTATGGGCCAGATGTGCATATGAGCACAGGTGCAGCACAAAATGTTCCTTAGTGCGACCACAATATGCACCCACAATGCACACAGATTTGATATATATAGACTAAGACTGCAGCTTATCATGCAAACTATGCACGATCCCATCCACTGACTGTTCACTTGCGAGGTGCAGGGGTTTAAAACGCACAGTGTGACTGGATCCATCAACAAGACCGACCAAAGCATCGTACAGGGGTGCAGGAAAATAGAGTTTGTGAAATTCATATTTAGAATTAGTCTATTTGTTCTCTAAGTACAAGATGTATAAAGAATTTATTTTACTGCAGGCATCACCATAAACAAGAAATACAGTTAAAGAATGTAGAAAAAGTTCTACCGTGATTATACATAAAACTAGATGTGCATTTCCTGAAGGAACTGCAAGAGTGCTTGAAAAGAGCTGCAAGTGTGTGTGTGTCTGTGTGGTGTGTGTGAGAGGGAGAGATGTATGTGTTGGGGGGGGGGGGGAGAGTCATTCAAATGAACTGTCACTCTGTTATTATGCAGCTCTTAGTGGAGAAGCCTTGTTTGAGTCCAATTTGCACCCTCTGAACAAACAGTCATAACTCGGGCAATGTTTACTCTATCGCTTAACCGGATAGATAAGACCCCTTGAGGATTATTTTGGTGTAATGTTGTGTGTATTGAGAAGAAAATGTCTGACTTATGATGAGTTAAACACAGAGAAAATCTTGAAATAAGCAGATTCTGATTTTGAGAAATTTACATGGGAGTGAATGGGGCAGTTTTCTGTGCCTAGTGTCAAACAAATGCTCATAACTCTGAAGCTAATGGATAAAATGGTGAGATATTTTGAGGTTTCAGAAAGGACAAGTTTCCCAGGGAAGTCTCCACACAGTACTGGGCTTTTTGCACTATGGTAAATGGACCTGATAAAATGGACAAAGAGTGCCTGATAAAGTGGCCAGTTACTATATTTCTGATATAAATTTGTAGGTTTGTAGTCCTTTCACTAGTCTGCTTGTTGCACCATGATTAGATGTTTTCTAATGAAGTCAGTCTCCCTCCTATTCCCCCATAGCAAAAAATTCTGAATTCTGGCCTGAGCTTATAGCATGCCTGCAGAGCCCCAAGGAGTCTCAGCTCACCCACCCTCTCTCTTCCTGTGTGTGTGTGGGAGAGAGAGAGGGAGAGAAAGAGAGAGAGAGAGAGAAAAAGAGAGAGAGAGAGAGAGAGAGAGAGAGAGAGAGAGAGACCTCCCGTTTTAGAGTCCCCATACGCCACTCAGAGCCTCTGAAGAGCAGAACGACTGAGACCTGCTCAGCAGAGGTAATGGAAGTGGCCAGACACTCAGTAATTGGAAACTTAATCACGTAAAGGCAGTCAGGGCTGATGGGGGGGAAATGAGGCCCTGTAGGAAAAAGGAAGGCAAGAAATGAAAACGGGCACAATCAACAGATGCCCTAGATGCTGTTTGCAAGAGGCATCGTAAACCATGTCTCCCACAGTGGTTGCATTAATATTAAAAGGCTCCTCATGTAATGAAATGACACGTTAACGTAACGTTGGGAGAGACAAAGAGGCAGGATGCAAGCGCAGTTCCTTGTTTTTATTGAAAGCCATGATGAAAGAATCAACAAAGTAACTAAACAATAAGAACACTCACTAACAAAATACTACATAGACTACTAGAAAACAAATGGGAGATGACAAGAACAAAACACCAAGCAAACACACAACTGGGGTATGAATACACACTGAACCAAACAGAAACACCTGGGACTAATGAGAGAGCAGGGATACAGACTATAGACAGGTGAAACAGATGACAAGAAGGCAGGAACAGGGAGGAGACAAAGACCAGAACGACAACAAAAGCATAAACAAACTCATATGGAACAAGAGAACAACGCTGAAACAGAGAAAGACAAGGACAGGGCAGGACAGGATGTTACAGTTCAATCTATACTACACCATCTTTATCTGTGTCCTACAGTTTAATCTCCAGTGAATGGCAGATATGTGTATGTTTCTTTGATGCGCCATTTGACATTTAGGACAGAAAGCAGAAGGATAGGGTGCTTAGAAGCTGTTTTCTTTGTAGCATGTTTCACTATGGTGCTCAGGTGCTCTGAAGTAAGCAACCTGTTTTCTCCAGCACCTGGAAAGCTGGGCCTCGGGGGTGGAATCAGAAAATCGGATTCATTTCGGAGAGAAGAAAGCAAAGGAAGGGTCTGTGAGGAAGAAGCTCCTATTCGTTCAAGGGCACTCACAGAGCAGTGGCGCCAAAATTGCTTGATCCAGATTAACTGCATTTAGAGGCTGGAAACGTCCACAGCAAGCCAAAGCGCTCTCACGGGCAATCCACACCTGCTGCTGTGAGCCTTCCGCACACTGTCACGCTCAGCAGAGTGACCCAAAAAGAGTGATTTTGCCGCCTGGCACAGTTGCAGACTCTTGCAGAGAGAGTGAGAGAGAAGGAAAGGGAGAGAGAGGAGAGTGTGAGTGTTTGCGTGCTCACACACTGGTGCAAGTGTGATACTTTGTTCCTGCGTGTCTCTCTGTGGTGTAACTGAAGACTCATGGAGGGCAAAGCTTTCAAAAGACACTGTTTCCTTTCTCCTCCATCACTTTTCAAGATATCTCTGATCTCAGCTCTCACCTGAATCCACTAGAGGAGTGCATTCAGGTGGAGAGGAACTTCAGAAGGCTTGGTCACAGGCCTGGGGTCAGCCCAATCAACCAATTATCATGCCGTACTAAATCCACTATTTTTTATATGCCAATATTCAAAGTTCAGTACACAACAAGGCACTCTTGCATGTTATCATTGAAGATTAAAAATGGCTTTTTTTATTGTTTTTTCAGGTGAAATCAATGTAAAATTGTTAGAAAATCTGCGGCAGAAAAAAAGAAAGATACCCATGTGTCATTGCCTTGATCAGGGTTTGAAGTGAACTTTGAATACTGAGATCGCCAGCCTTGTTACCAAAGAGCACTTTATTGACTCCCGGTGATATACCTGGAATAAGTGACTTAAGCATGTCAATAAGGGACACAGCCATGTGTAGGCCTTATTGATCAGAGGCCTACCCCGGATCAAGCAAAGAAAGCTGTCATTGTCTTATGACAAGTTATTTCATTACACTTTCTTCCAAGCTCCACCTTCTTTCCCTCAGCCCTCCAGTCATTGTGTAGCAGCTGTTACTATCCACCGCTGCCTTCAGTTCATTTTCAGTATGCCCGTGTTTGAATGTGAATAACTCCAGTTGAGGTTAGAGAACATAACACAAAAGCTGACATGGGCTTTGTGAAAATGTCAAAGCAAACATCTAACAGTCTACTGAGTCATCAAAGATTGGTACATCTGACTTTAACTTTATTATTGGTTTACTTTCATTTGTCTTGCAGTTTAGCACTGATAAAACAACATTAACCATCTGGGTCTAAAGGCATCTTCTCAATTTTCTAAATCTTCTTAAATTCACCTTTAAAGACACTTGCATATAACATGACATCCATATGTTTCATATCAAAATGCTACTTTCCAAAACTGCTGCAGCAACATCAGTGGCTGCAAACTTTTTGCATGCCATTTCACGTGCATTTCAGTTTCCGACGTGATGGGTCAGTTCTTCGTGATTGCCTGAGTGTCCATTGGTCAGTTTCATACAGTTTTGATGTGCAGGCAAGCTCGTGGACCCCAGATGGTTAAAAACAATAAAAATAATTTCTACATTTGAGAGCTTTTATTGCATGTACTATACAGGAGTGATTTAGTCTGTTATACTTGGTACTAAGGAGTCTGATAAGATCAGCTGAAATTCATCATCAGAAGCATGGGAGAACGATCTTGCTTGCAACATTGATACTTTGACCAATTGATTTTTTTCAGTTTCAGGTTCCTATACCATATTATGAGACCAAATATTAAAATAGAGTTAAAAATAGCTCTTTAAACAATGTCTTGAACATAGTCGCCTTAAAAAGTGACTCTGACTGTATTTTTACTGATTGCTCCATAATAACATGCAGAACATTTCCAAACATGCTAATATATACTTTTTACAAGCCTACCCTTTTTTTCTGCTTACGCTAGTGATGCAAGTTGTGCAAACCACTACACCACATCCATTAGACAAAAAAGGTTACAATGATTAATGTAATAGGTTTTTAATGCCTTAATCTGTACTGGCTGCACTTTACAGATGTGCTGTATGTTGTATGGACCTGTCCAGGGTGTATCCTGCCTTCCACCCAATGACTGCTGAGATAGGCTCCAGCTCCCCCGGCGACCCAGAAGGATAAGCGGCTTAGAAGATGCGTGGATGTGTGTGTGTGTGTGTGCAAGTTGTAGGAAGATACATCAGCAGCCTTCGTGAATTTGGTGATTTGCTGGCTCTACTGTTTATTCTCTCCTCAGCGTCAGGCTCCTTCGGAGAGATCTAAAATATATTTCTCACCACATATATTATTTCTTAACAGTGAAGCATTAGCTGCTTTTGTGATTGTCTAATTTGGCAGCTATTGCTGGCTATTAAAGCCAGGAAGGCAGAAAGGATCACGGTTGTGGTCATTCCAATAGGCAAACGCAAGCAAAAGGGTAATCCGAAAAACAAGGTCGAGTTCACAAACAGTGTAGTCCAAAGCACGGAGCCAAAAACAGCCAACCAGAATCGTCACTGGTCACGCGATCTCCCTCAAGCTCCTGGGAATTGGAGTTCGCAACATTGGCGGAGTCTGTCCGAGGCATGACTCAAACAGGTGTGACAGGTAACATGTTAAACAGAACAGACAAGCAAACTGACTGTTAAGAAGTACTTAGCTAAGCAAAAATTAAAATAAAAATACAACAAATAGAATAAAAAAAATACAGACTAAAGGATGATAAATAATGAAGAGCCATGGATAAGCTTAAGAAGAGTATGCATATCTGCAGATATGCAGATAAGAATATCTACGCATACGATGGTCTTAAATTATCACCACCTGTATCAGAAAGGCTCAATCACCACTAGGGCGGCAACATATACATTGCAGCTGAAGATTGGCTAGGAAATGAATACCTCAGTCTCAAAAGTTTCTGTTCTTATCAAGTATAGAAGATGTAATGTAAGGTTTTTCATCAGAGAAGGGCCATTTTGACAGATCTGTCTGGAGAGCTGGAAGAACACTCTGCCCCACTGGCATTGACATCTTTGGCTAATGTGTAACATGTCCTTGGCATGATGTTTTAGATTAGAGGTTTTATGACAAGCAGAATTTTCTAATTTGAATCAAGGACAAGTGGAATGTGATTTCTCCTGGCCGGGGGGGGGGGGTGAAGGATAGGCATCTGTTAGCTGTTCTAATTGTTCCAGCAGGCAAAATGAGTGCATTTTAAGCAAACAAGCTCTGTCTTTGGGATTCAGTGCTGGTTGAAATATCCTGCAGATTCATGCCACCGTCTCAGTATTGATTACTTGACTTTGATAATCAAAGAGTCTTCACAAGGACCATCACTGTCACCGCAAGCATCATAGCCGGGCCGCTATTCTTGCTGGAGGCCTCTTTGATTACGAGGGCTTGTGTGCATTGTTTGATTGAACTGCCTCTGCACTGTAGTAATCCCTTCTGGTTCTTCTAGAGAACAGAGCTGGGGTTTCTGCTATCCCTGTTGTTCGCCTTCATCCAGTGGTCTGTGTCTCAGCCCTCCTGCTGGGGATTTGTCACATTGGCTGCCTTGGCGGCCACTCTCAGCCCTGCCAGAGTCTGTTTACATAATGCCAACTGCCCTCTCTTCCGTAGTCTGCTTTGAACAGCCGTTCCCTTGACTGACTGCTGCTGGTTCCTGTGATCCCCTCCCCGTTTGATGTGTCCCAGCCGCACCGCCGCACTCCTCAGAGCATAGGAGCATACGCATATCACATTTCATTAGTGTGACGAATACGGCAGGGGCTGTTTTTGCTGACGCGTGAAGTGTGGTAGAATGAATGAAAAGGATGAAATGGTTGTTTACAGAACGAACTAGCCTGGGTGGAATAAGCAGACTTTATTGAGAGCTTTTGAAACGTGGAAGATGTTATCAGATGCTTGATAATGAAGCACTAAAAGGCTCCATTGATGGAGAACAATGGCGGGCATGATCACAGACACAGAGTAAGGTGGCAAAAGAGCCCTTTGTGCTCTTGTCTTTTAGCACGTTTTCCAATTAAGGTGAAGAATATTACAGAGGCTCTGGCATAGAAAATCATATTTACTTTTTTTCATATAGTTCACCCTCTCTGCTTTTAATAGACCCTCAACATCTTCTGAAGCTATTTCAAAGAATGGTCCTGATGCTGGCGTTGCCACGGCAACCTAAAATCTATAAACTCCCCTGCACAGTTTCCTAGCTGAGCGGTGTGATTTTTTTTTCTTTCTTTCCCACCCCATCTACCCATAGTTTCTCTCTAGCACTTGTACTTGCTGGATGCTTCATGCATTTCTTTTATGGCTTTTATGGATTTTATTTCTTTCGCAACATATATAAGATGCATTGTGCTCTGTGCACAGGGTGTCTATTGGATGTGAGTGTAAATAAAGCTTGTTACATGCAATGATTCGGCAAATGTATTGTTTCTTTGTAACAGTACTTCAGCCTTCTGGGGGATAACTATCTCCTCTAGCTCGTGGTGCTCATTCTGTGGGCATTAGAACTGGTCCTGAGAGATTTCAGGACCATCAACAGATGAACAGAGCACACTCAGAGATGTGAAATATAGCCTACAACTCGCTGACAAACAGTGCATGATTTATTCTTTTTTAGGCTTAAAATTGCAGTTAATAGATAGTGTGTCTATCAGAAAATCAACTCCTGGCTGCGATGGTGTTGGTATCAGATCATGATCTTGCATCTACTAAGAGAAATGAGAAAAATACTGTGATTGTGTGAACTAAACATAGCTCACATCAGGAGACGTCCTAAAGCTACTGACCTTAACTATCATTTTAATCCTGGATTACTTGTTATAAATGTTTCATCTTTGCTTTGCATTATTTTGTTTAAAATAAATAGATAAACAATATAAAAACAATTCAAGCTAATAACTGCAGCTTGTAGATGAAGCATCTGTTGGCAACAGAAGCAAGTAAACTGAATATTGTAAATGGGAACTGTTAATACTATATATAAGTATCGATCAAATCAAACTGGCATGTTTGTTGTACATTTAACTCTAATGCATGCATTAAGGCAAATACATATATGTTGCCTTTAGGACACAAATGATGCAAAGTATGGAGAAAACAAGATTTTTTCATCTCAATATTAGAGAAAAAGAGAGTACGTATACAATTTGTTGGAAAACAAATAATTATATTTTATGTTATGTTACAATGACACTACACTGTGGTTTAATAAACACAAATGACTCTTAATACAATGCAAAAACAATCAAATAGGAATCAAATAATTTCCAAGTAATCAGACCTGGCTTTCACTTTCTGGGCAAAACCAATGGCAATGGTAAACAGACAGTACAGTGAATGCCACACAACAGAATTGCCTGGAACAGCCATCATTGCAGCATACATGTGCATTACTAAATAATGTAGACTTCCTAAATAAGCAAAAACACAAATTATTCTAAATGAAAAACAAAGCAATAACTGCAGTGTTCTCTCAAGTGGCTAAACCCTTCTACTGGCAATATCCATTCCACTCTCACACAGTGTTGCTTCTAGGCAACATTCAAGCAATTCCCTTATATGACACAGAATGTTACAAAATTAACTTTATGCTCCAACAGATGTGAAACATATTTGGAAGGATGGAAAATTATGTTTTTCTAGGGGAAATAGTCTGGTGCAGAGGCATGTCGTCCACAAGCTCCACCAGGCCAAAGAGAGGTCAAAAATACAAGTAATGACAAAGTACAAGCATCTTAATGGGTTGCTCAAATGCGTCTCTTCATTATTAACCCTTCGACTGCCAATAAACAGAGGTCACGTCGAGTAAGGAAAATGGATTTTTTACCCTGAGGCAACATTGTGCAGTGGAGGGTTAATGGAAATTAATGGTGCAGTGTGCTTTCTGGGATATTAAGCCAAGAACAACAGCACATAACACAAAGGCCACAATACATAATAAAACTAGCAAATAAAATATACTATCATTGTAAAATGAACCATGTATTATAAGGACAGACACACATACAGAAACCAACATTTTTTTTAAGATGAGGTTTCTTGAAAAGGGTTCATTACAGTGGTCAGTGATGTGATCATTGAGTGCTGTGACCTCTTGTTGTGCTTGTTAATTCTTTAACACAAGTTTCCTCTATAACAGGGATCAGAAAAGTTTTCCATGTTTACCACTGTGCTGCATCACCACTTTTAACTTAACCCAAACATGTATATATTGTTCAGCATTAATGGCACCTTCACAGATGTGCACGTCACCCATGCCATGTGCACTAATGATGAAAGCACCCCTATATCACACTGGCTTTTGAACTGTGCACTGATAACAAGCTGAGTGGTCTTTAGCCTGGAGTACACAGTGTCCATGATTTCCAAAAAGAATTTCAAATGTTGATTTATCAGACCACAGGACACTTTTCCATTTCATCTCATTCCATTTCAAATGAGCTTGGGCCCAGAGAAGGCAGCAGCATTTCTGGATCCTGATTATATATGGTTTCTTCTTTGCGTTTTAAAGTTTTAACTTGCATTTGTGGATGCAGCGACAAGCTGTTTCCACAGATTGTGTTTTTAATAAGGGTTTCTAAGCCCATGCAGCGACTTCCACTTCAGAATCAGGTCTATTTTTAATGTAGTGCTGCCTGAGGGCCCCAAGATCATAGCAAACAAATACTGGTTTTTGGCCTTGTCCCTTGGATACAGAGATTTCTCTAGATTCTCTGAATCTTTTAATGTTATTTTGTACCATAGATGATAAAAAGCAAAAGTTCTTTGCGATTTTATGTCAAGAAATGTTATTCTTGAACTGTTGCACAATCTGGCTGCACAGCCTTTAAAAGAAAGGTGAACCCATCCTAATCTTTACTTCTGAAAGGCTCTTTTCACATAACTGATTTGTTGCCAAAAATGTTTTAGCATTAAACAACTTTACCAGCCTTTTGTTGCCCTACCCCAACTTTTTTGAAACATGTTGTTGACATAAAATTTAAAAATTGGCATATATTTTTCAAAAAAATATTTCTCAGTTTCAACATGATATATTGTCTTTGTACTACTTTCCATTAAATATATGGTTTAAATGATTTGCACATCATTGCATTTTGCTCTTATTTACATTTTGCAGTGCCACAGGTTTTTTGGAAATACAAACATTTGTGAAAGAATGGGTCATTCTAAAGAGCTCAGTGAATTCAAGCCTGGTACTGTAACAGGATGCCACCATTGCAACAAGTCAGTTTGCAAAATTTCTTCCCTTCAAGAAATTCCACAATCAACTATGACTGGTATTATTTAAAGGTGGATGCGTTTAGGAACTACAGCAACAATTTTTAGACCATGTAAAGCTATAAAGCGGGGTAACTGAGTGCGGAGGCACGTAGCATATAAAAGTCACCAATGCTCTACTGACTCAATAACTGTAGAGCACAAAAACTGTGTGCCAGGAGCTTCATGGTTTCCACAGCCAAGCAACTGCATGCAAGCCTTATATCACCAAACACAAGGCCAAGTGTCAGATGGAAGGGTGTAAACCACCACCCCCCTTAGTTCCAGCTTTGATTCCAAGGAAAGACTCATGCTTTGTGTGAACAGTTTTGGGAAGGCTTTTTCCTTTTCAGCATGACTGTGCCTCATTGCACAAAGCAAGGAGTATAAAGGCACGGTTGGATGAGTTTGGTGTGGAAGAACTTGACTAGCCCACACAGAGGCCTGACCTCAATCTTGTGGGATGAGGTGTCACAAAAGCTCCTGTAAGTGTAATGTGTAGATGCTTTTGTGTGCATATTTGGCCATAAATATTTGTAAATATGTTTTTGTCAGAAACTGAGCACGGATTAATGCCTAGACGACAGCAGAACTGATGAAGTCTAACAAGCGTCATGCATATGCTCAAAATTAAGAGTGGCCAATATGATGATATTGATATCATAAAAAATCCTGTCATATAGCATCACATGCTTTTCTGAGAATATGGCCAATATTGTCAGTACTTAAAGAACAACAGCATGTCTCAATACAAAGAGAGCATAATTAGGCCAATTTAGCTGGATTTAGTGCAGCACAGTATGTGAAACCTTGAGTATGTTTATTGTACTAATTATCATATTTTTGTATTTTTGAAAATAGCAAAACTGATTCTTTTTTGTCTGTTCCAACTTATCAGACCCCATAAAAAGCAAATATTGTGATATTTATTGCCCATCAAAATCACGATTCAGTCAGTGAGATGTAAACAGAGTCATTCAGACTGGTTTGATGTGAAATGGCTCATTCTAGAGAAACTTACTGGCTAAGATTTCTTTACAGAGGTGCTGACTTGACATGACTTGACTTATCTTGATAGGAACCAGGCATGAATGAATACTTTCTGAGAGTTTATGTCGTGTTGGTAATGGTAAAATAGTGCCAAATCTGAGGGAAAAAAAAAACGTGCACTAATTTCCCCTCTAACATTAACGCATTAAAAACAAAAATAATAATACATTTTAGGCCTTAGCTCAGAATTATCATGAAACAATGTTATGGGCATGAGTCAGCATATTTTTTACCATTTATGTGTCATAACTGTCTATGATGTACCTTTTAGTGGCTTTAAACTCATCACATGTCTGCCTTCTGTCTGTTGAGAATGGTTAGAATGAGATCTCACATGTTCAATTGTGCAGAAATTTTGGAAAATCTGCCAAAACTTTAAATATCTTTAAATATGTTTCTGCCATATCGCTCACCCTGTCACTCTGGCCTTTATCCATGTTTGGTCTGTGTGAATTTATAGATATTAATACATGCCATATTTGAGCTTGTGTGCAATTGTGTAATGGAAATAGTACCATTTCTCCATTCATGAGGTTTTGAAAAGAAATAGTTTAGAAATAGTAAAAGAAAAAAATAGTTTTTAATGTAGATCAATCCTGTATAAACTTCTCCCAGGAACAACAAAATGAGTTCACTTCCTAGACCTGGTAACTGCATGTGCTCCTGTATTCTGAATTAGCTGCACTTTGCCAAAAACTTTCTTGAGTAGAGCAGACAAGAGAACACTGCAGTAATAACGTCTAATAAAAGCATCCATTAGTCTCTGTGTCTGGCCGGGAGGAAAAGAGGTATTTTGCAAATTTTGCTGAGCTGATAAAAGGCTGATTGTGTGACATCCTTATTGTTCACTGCAACATTCAGACAAAGTCCTGTATATGTGTGTGTTTCTGGAGGCCTTTTTAAAAGAGATTTTCTCCCTGGATTTCACCTTCTAATAGCTCTGTCATGTCCATGTCCAGTTGCAGTAAGTGGAGTACTGTCCACACACTGTTATTCTCAAGACACTCAGCCATCGGCATCATTGGATCAAACTGTACGCTTTAGTAATGATTAGTTTTGTTAGTATGACTAGTAAAATTGATCCTTCTTGATCCTATTGCTGAAGATTAAAAAGTCCAGGACACAGTATTTTTACACAGTAGTTTACAGATGACGTTACACAACTATTCACTGAGTGCTGAGCAAAGCAGCCACGCTTTGCATGTATTATGAATGTCTTAAGAGAAGCTTATGTTCTATTTATATGGACAGTAAGCATTTATTTGCTCAGAAAAACACTCATTTTAAAATAAACACAAAGAAAATGAATACAGTAAGTACTGATTTTATGTGCTTCAGTGTTTTCATTTAGCCATTTCCTCAGCCCAAAGTTTTTGTATTTATCATCCGACGTCTGATCTGATTAATCAGTCCTTCAACTGTTGAGACATTTGTACAGTACTGTGTATGCATAGACCTCTGTCCTAGGTAATATATACACACCATGCTCAAAAAACTAGTTGATATCTTGTGAGCTAGAGGGGTACTGAGCTGGATTTACCTTCAATACCCCCCATATTTCATTCATTTGGTCAAATTCCATCACCAACTGAATTCAAATAGTAATGAAGCACTGATTAACCAAACCAGGTATTGGATGGCAGCTAATACTGGGCTGCCACAAGGGCAGGTTTGGCAAAACATGAAATTTACACTTTTTTTTATGATTTTTATATTTGTATTAGTATTAATGTTTTTTCTTTCCCCTGAGGAAATACATGTTTACTGCCAAATTAAACAGTTGTTTTAAAATAAATTTCACAGGTGTCTACAGCACATCATATACACTTATGAGCACTTTATGAAGAGCATCTGCACACCTATTCAGTCACGCAATTATCCAAAAAGCCAATTACTTATAAAATCATGTGACATTCATAATGTGGTATAAATGTGATCTAAGTGACTTTGATTGTTCAGGTTGCCTCTGATTGGTTGTTGGTGCCACATAAAGCTACCAGTGGTGTGGTTGTGCCTTGGGAAAAAAAGAAAGCTTTTAATGTTACTTGCATGTAAATAAAGCATATATGTATTTTAATACTGCCATTGTTTAATTACAGAAATAAAATGTACATTCACAAAAACAAATGATCATCTTTACTTGACAGACAAGTTTAATTCACAGACCTCTACATTTTATTTAATGGTTGGTATTGTTATTATTATTATGGTAAAATACTGTATATCAGAATAACTAATGAAATTGTTAAATTACAGCAAAAGCAGGAAGGTGTTAACTCAACTGACCACCTTTTACAACAGTGGTGATCAGAAAAGCATCTGTAAATGCACAACACATCAAACCTTGAGGCAGGTGGGCTACAACAGCAGATGACTACTTTGAGTTCCATTCCTGTCAGCCAAGAACAGGAATCGGAGGCTACAGTAAGCACAGACGCAGTTAAACTAAAAAACCTGAAGACTGGATAAACTTCATCTGCTCTGGTGACTATCATTTCTGCTGAGACTTGCAGATGGTAGGGTCAAATTTAGGCATGAACGGCATGAGTCCACAGACTCAATCTGCCTTAGTGTCAACAGTTCAAGTTGCTGGTGGGAGGGTAATGGTGTGGAGAATGTCTTCTTGGCCCACATCAGGCCCCCTAATAGCAAAGGAGTGTCATTTGAATGCAACAGCCTATCTGAGTATTGTTGTTGACCATGTGCATCCCTTTATGTCCACAAATTACACGCATGATAATCCACCTTTTCACAAGTCATCTCAAACTGGGTCAATATGGCCCGAAAAAGGCCTCTCCAGTCACCAAATCTCAATCTATCATTACAATGTAATGAGGGGGCGGGGTGACATGTTAATATGGACTAAGATTAAGAGGCCCTTGTTAGTCCCACAATGGGGACACTTTACCTCCTCAATCTAACCCATGCAGTGAAACACCAAATACATGCTAGTAAAAACACATAAAGGGGGCAGGGAGCACACTTGGCCGGAGTGGTGGGCAGCCGTATCTGCAGCGCCTGGGGAGCAGTTTGGGTTTAGTGCTTTGCTCAGGGGCACCTCAGTCATGTACTGTTGGCTCAGGGGATCGAGCCGGCGACCTTCCGGTCTCAAGACTGGTTCCCTAACCTCCAGCCCACGCCCCTGGAGTTCCTAAGGAATGTTTCCAGCACCTTGGTGAATCCATACAAATGGAAACTGCTGTCTCTGTAAAATAAATCCTGAGAGCTTGAAGTGAGACTGCATCCCTGTCCTTCAAGGCCACATGGTGAGCAGTTAGATCCCTTTGTTTTTGTACCTGTAACCGAAAAGTAACTGTGTCTGAAAAGTCTGAAAATCAATGTGTAGCATTAAGAACTGTCACTACCAAAACACCTTTTCTGCAATTAAGTAACTTTTTTGTGTTTTAATGAGAAATGTCATGCTTTTATGTGCGTGGCTGTTCAACGCGGTGTTTTCTAGTTATGTACTGGCTGGCATTTTGGAGTTATGCTAAAAATTAGATTAAATTTCACTCCCAAAACTTTCGCTAAATTTGGTAAACTTTAGACAGTGTTCAGATTGTTTTGATGTTTACAAAATAAAATGTTCATTTTAATAAAATAAAAATAATCAAAGTATAGGGTCACTCAAAGCCAAATAATTTTAACTCCAAGTCTTTTAACGCCAAGTTAAAAGTCCAATCGGTCTTAAACTCTTTGAACCAATTCAACAGAACCACCCATATGGCTTATAGAAAATAGCTTATTAGCGTATAGCATAGCTGTTAGAAAAAGCTCGATGGGTCTTACAGAACAGCACTAGGACATCATCTCTTTCGGATCTTCAGGGATTTTTTCTGCCTAGTGGCACTGATTTTGGCACCCCAAACAAATTTTCAACATTGCGAGAGACGTTTCGTTGCATCATGAGTAATTGGAGCGGCTCTCGTGCTGTGAGAAGAGTTCTTCTGATCCAATCTTAAAGCTATCCCAGAGGCTCAGATCATTTCCAGCATGTTTCATATCACTAGAAGACCTTTGGTGCTGCTCATGTACTGTGACATGGTTAACGACTTGTTTTGCTAACCAGTGAAGCGAAACCTCCATGGTGCCACACTGCATGTTTTGCATGCTGAGAGGATGGAAAGAGAGAGGAAATTGCAGCAAAGATGATTGCACTTTTTACCTGGAGCTTTTTTTATACAAAGTTCAACTTGTTTCATAATTTTGATGTGCTACCCTGCTGTTGTAGCTCTAAACTACCTACCAAAAAATGCATCTTCCTGGTCCTAAATGGTTATCTGCACTCTAACCCAAAAGTAGTAGCTTTTATGTCATGTACTTTCATCATGACTTGATAACACACAGCAAGACCAGTCCTAACTTTTCTGTTATCAATGCTCTGCTGGCATCCTTCCTCATATAGCTTGAGGCAAAAAGGGTTTTCGTGTTTAAACGGCTCCATCCAGGACCCTGCAACCCCATTGAGGACCCTTTATTGTACGAGTGCATGATGGCAAGACTTTTATCTGACTGTGGTTGCCATGTCCTCTCCTGAGATTACCCTCCTCCTACATGTCTCATCCTGGCCTGTGTTTCTTAGTTTGCCCTCTTCGTTGCAACTTACACTGGAAAGCCATCAGTCTTGCCCTGGTACAGTGCTCTTGGAGATTTGACACTGGAGGTAATTGTTAGAGGCTTCTCCTTCTCTGATAGGTGTCAGAAGGATTCGTGCCTCGTATCCAGGTGACCCATTTGTTTTTCAATGTTCAGACAGCAAGAACAGAAAAATAAAACAATTTACATAAATTTTAAGGGAAAGTCATGACAGTATGTGTGGAGGGTGCTGTGCAGAGAATACTACTCCTTTTCTGAGAGAGCTGCATAGTTTTCTGGAGGAGCTGTGGTGCATGTGAATATTCCTGTGACTTGTCAGGATAATTATACCCATTAAATGCTTCAGAGCTACAACTGCAATTAGTGTTGCAGGTATCTGAACCCTCCCATCAGGTGATCTGAACATGCCTGTACTCTAATGCTGCTCATCTCACTGAATCAAAGATTCCTCCTTGATGCATATTATATATATATATGTGTGTGTGTGTGTATGTGTGTATGTGTGTGTGTGTGTGTGTGTGTGTAGCTGCTTTTGTATCTCTATTTTTGTCGTTTTGTCGTCTGTCACTTTGCTGCACTTTGTGTAAAAACTCTCTTACATATTAATGTAAGTTAATATAGATTTTATTCCAAGTGATAGTGGAGCATTTCTACTGGTCCATTCATCATACAATTTTCACACAATGTAAAGAACAGCTGGTATGTTAAAATGATGAAAAAAAAAAAAAAAAAAAAAAAATATATATATATATATATATATATATATATATATATATATATATAAAGCCACTTCTCCTCCTGGGTTACTAGTCCAAGCACTCATTGGGCAGAAGGCAGAAAACACACTGGACAAGCCGTCAGTCTATCACAGGGAATATTAGGATTAATACCTCATTATTAATATTATCTTATTATCTCAGTTACTATTTTAAAGAGTTTTTGTGGGACTGCAATTTAAACTAATCTGATAGAATAGCCCATATGGCCTGTATGGGTATTAAATCACCCCACAGAAAAGGGATAATGTTGTTGAGTAAAACACTTCTTCCGTTACTTTATTTATACTACTGTAAGTATTCGGTTGAAATCCAGCTTTTACCAGAAAGTACTTCGCCCCGAGCTGTGGTTTGTACCTAAAAACACCTTGCAGACATTTAAGATTATGACTGAAGCCTGATAACCAGCTGGTCTCCCTCAAACACCTATATGCACACACATATACACATGCACACTCACACCTTTCAGCCTGCCTCCCTAGCGTTGGCTGGAAGTGAGGGAGCTAAAATGGAATGATAGATGCCACTCAGGAATGCCAATTACATGGGCTGGGCCCCTCAGCATATGTGTTAAATGGAGCAGAACGTTCATCTCGAGCTGTATCAGGCACCGGGCCTGCTTGACTGCTCAGTGGGCGGCAGGGGAGATGAGCCGTGGACAGGCTAGAGAGAGTCACCAGAGACCCATTCAGAACACCTCGCTCCACCACCGAGACACAGGCGTGTGCATGTCCACATGTCTTGTCAAAAGAAGCTCCGCAACGTTTGACAGAAAACCAGCTTTTGATACAAATAATAAAAAAAAATATCAGGCTTCGATATTTCTGGAGGCGAAAATGATTGCAGTTCAGATTTAGCAGGGTGAATAATCTAATGTATTTTCTCTCACTGTGACATCTGCTCGCCAGAACATTTGGTCTGCAGGTCCCAGCTGTATTCAGGTCTGGCATTTATTTTGTTTGTTACTGTGAAATTTATCAGGCAGTCTAATGACGTGTGGCTCTGTGCTCGTGTGTGAACTCTGGACTTTTCACTTTCGCACTGTTCTTTGAGGGTAAGATCTTATGATCTCTCACCTTATTTCTCTTCATCTCTTTATCTTTGTTTTAATTATTAAAGTGTTTACTCTTTTACATGAATGGTTGCAACTGTAACATCTGCAATTTCCCTCTGGGATCAATAAAGGATTCTGATTCTGATTCTTATGAACTATGAGGATTCGAAGGACCTTTTTGATGGAGATGTGGCTCATGATCTTGATATTTACCGTGTTTTTAGGTCATGAGTGTGAAGTGCTGCATGTGAGCTGGAGAACCTATCTCCTTGATATTTCCCTTGTCATCACGATCTCATATATTCCTTTTTTAAAAATCTATTTGGGTTCACACTTCAATTGCTCGCTCTTCTAGCTATATACACTAAATGGCCAAATGTATGTGGACACCTGTGGACCAAAGCACCTATTCAAGCTCATTGGACATACCATTCCCATTTGTGCCTCTTCATTCAAAAGATCATTTATGAAGCACTGATGTTAGACAAAAAAAATCATCTCAAAGGTGTTCAGTGGGGTTGAGGTCAGGGGTCTGTGCAGGCCACTGGAATTCCTCCACAACTTTGTGCACAGGGGCTGTCTTCTCTAAAGTGCTGCCAAAAAGTGGTAGCATATCGCTGTTGTCAGAACAAAAAATTGTATCTCCAAAATGGTAAATTTACAGTAGAAGGAAAAAAATCTACTTTACTTTTAATGTAAATCAATGGAACCAGATGTATTTCCAAGCCATCTTGGGCCATTCCTTTTGGTCCATTCATCATGAAACAGCGATATACTTGTTTAAATTGTATATACCCATGACCATTATACCTCCTCTACCAAACTTTATGTTGCCACTATACATTCTGGTAAGCAGCGTTCTGCTGACATCTGACAAATCTGGTTTTGCTCATCATTCTGGCAGATAGTGAAGTGTGATTCATCATGCCAGAGAATGGTTCAACTGCTCCAGGGTCCAGAAAATGCTTGCCATTGCGCAAAGTGTCCTGTTGTTTGGCCATGGAAACCTACTTCACAGTTTTTTTGCTGATGTTGCTTACAGAGGCTGTTTGAAACTCTAGTGTATGACGCAACAGAGGATAGGGGAATTGTACATGTTATTTGCTTCAGCACTCAGCAGCCTGAGTGTGTGAGTTTGTGTGGTCTGTTGCTTCTTGGCTGAATTGTTGTTGCTCCATTTCACTTTAAAAGCACTTACAGCTGACCGAGGCAGATCTAGCAGGGCAGACGTTACACAAACTGACTTGTTGCAAAGATGACATCCTATGGCAGTGCCACATTTAAAGTCACTGAGCTCATCAGTACGAACCTTTATGAACCCGGTAAAACTCAAAGCCAACCTCACAGTGATTTGCTGTGTTAAGATTATTAAGGCAAACTTTACTGGGTCCCTGGCCATGTAAGGGCAATAATAGCCTAGGAATGGTCAAGATTATGTCTTTACGCCTTCTTCCATCTATATGTAAAAGTTACACATGGTCTTAGTGAAAATTCAGCTTATGACCAAACATCCAGAAAATTATGAAAGACTTACCTTATTACCAGGCATTAGCCTTGTTGGTGCAGCCAGTGCCAAGTTTAAATTTTCTGATCCTAAATAAGTAATACTTCTTTGATCCCACAACCAGGAAAATTCCACCTCCACATTTAATCCATCCGTGAAGTGAAACACCACACACACACACACACACACACACACACACACACACACACACACACACACACACACACACACACACACACACACACACACACACACACACACACACACACACACACACACACACACACACACACACTTGCCCAGAGCGATGGCCAGCCCTATTCACGGCGCCCGGGGAGCAGTTGGGGGTTAGGTGTCTTGCTCAAGGACACCTCAGTCATGGACTGTCGGCCTGGGGATCGAACCGGCAACCTTCCGGTCACAGGGCCAGATCCCTAACCTCCAGCCCACGACTGCCCCTTAAAATCTGTACTCCAGGTGAGGCAAAATAGCAAGAAAACTGGTTACCTTATGTTAAGCTCTGCTAACTTGTGTAGGTTTACAGTGTATAGTGTATACACTGTGTATATATTATCAATAGAACTAGAAGTGTCTATATTATCAATTTACTAGAATCATTTTATAAATATATATTTATATAAATATCTGCAACAAAATTTGTTTTATATTATTGAAAAGTCCAAACCTTTTAACAGTGATTCTAAACATCTGAACTGTGTATATCCCAAACAAATAAATCAAGCTCCACTTAGATATGTTATTCAGTGACTGAAGAATGAAGGAGTAGAGCACATTTCCATCTCTGGTATTTATTACTCCTTATTAAGACTAGTGTTCATGTAATGTGTGCACTATGCTCCCTCTGGCCATGTCCGCTGCTGAATGGCCTGAATGAAAACCCATATACACATGTCATATATTGAATCTGCTAGTCCATCACAGTACTGGTTCACTGAAGGGTCACTTTGCCCTACCTGTACGGTCAGAAGACTTTCAAGAATACTGTAACCCTCCATTCGGGCAGTGTCATTCTCTGATCCCATTAAGTACCTTTCACTGTTGATTACACAAGGTCTTGCTCTAATATCCACTGGAGTGTTTTCCTTCAAATAGGACCATAGTTCAGGTTGCGGAAGAAGACATGAATGCTTTTTGCACTATTCTAAAAAAATAAAATAAAAAAATTTGAGTGACAGAGTGACATTTTCACATTTTAACAGCTAGTCTTATGACCATTAAATTTTACATTTTTTCATCACTATGAGACATTTCAAACATACTTCTATGGATATAAATAAAAATGATTTTCAGTAATCTTTCAAAAAGTTGTGAAATATTGTAAATGAATGGTGGCATACAAGGCCAGAGTGGGACTTGTTTTCAGACAGAGTTACATGATGCAGACCAGCCAACCTCGAATTCTTCCTCATTTCTTACTCTTATTTATTATTTACATGCTTCACTGAGATAACCAAGAAGGGTCATTAGTGATGAAGGAACAGTGGCAATTTTTTTTTATTGAATGTGACAGTCATGACAGTCAATATGCTACAATATGCAAGTTCAACAATTTTACAGCCCATCTGCTCGGATATGTCCTCATCCCCCTTTAATAGCTTTTTGTTTTGTGTCTTGTTGGGCAGCACCATGGGTTTTTGAAGCTTATACTGCAGCTGACCGTCTTCACATGATTCATGGAATTTGCTACATAATAAGTAATGCAAAAAAGCCAGTACCAGATATGTACCTTTGCACTGGATTTGATACACTTATCTCTCAAGGCTGATGTCAGCTCCTCATTCGCATTTCCTTTACACCTTAAAAAGTGCAGTGGTTTCCCACTAGCACCCATACAGGAGTCTGGATTTAACCTCTGTCTCATTTAAGGTGGAATGGGCAATGAGAATAATAAGTTTGCCGATTGTAGGAGAATCAGTTGAGATCAGCAAACCATGGCTGTACCACTTGAGGTGGGGGGTGCTGATTAAACCCCTGAAGTGCTACAGATATACATTAGGATATACAGGCTACGTACCTTTTGTGACAATCATCCTAAGACCCCTCAAACTAATTTCTTAATTTCACACCTTTTTGCACCAGGACTTTGAAGCAGTGGTTTTCAAACTGGTCCTCTGGGATTCCCAGATGGTCCAGATTTTTGGTCCAACTTAACTTGCAACACAGAGTTAGAGCTAAAATGTGGACTTTCTGGGGGTCCCTGAGGGTCAATTTGAGAACCACTGCTTTAAAAGTACAAAACCATTTCCGTCCCTCCTTAATCAAAATGAATCAACTAAGATTTCTTTTTTTCATAATGCTCACAACATTTAGAAGCTTTCTGATCTGTTGTTTTACTCTTCAGAGTACTGAAAGGAAAAGTACACTAACACAGTACCTCAATAAAAACCAAACTGTTCAGTCCTGAGTAGCCCAGCTTTAACTGCATCATTATACATTGTGTAATATTTACCACGTGGTTAAATTTTTATTTTTTCAGACTATTGGCTGATGACCATATTTGCTTTTCTCTTCAATTAAATATTAATCTAATTTTAGACTTCATTAAGCTTGTAGTAGACAGGAGTCAAAGCAGTCATCATGATGTGCAGAAACTGCTGTGAACTGGTTTTATTACAGCCTCTAATTCTGAACCCACACAGATGTCACCAAACGGTCATAATTTAACACAGATGTGCACAGCTGGGGCATGTGACCTGTAACACTGACCATTTCCCAGCACAGTGCAATAAACCCATCATGTTTATTTTGCATTTTAAGTGTATTTTTTTAATCTTTGACCTTTTTTTTTTTTACAGTGAATACGTTTAGGGACTTTTGGGTTCATTTAGTGAAGGTTACACATTATTGCACAGCAGTGATGTGTGAGCCTGAACGTGAATGTGGTCTCCTGCAAAGATGTCCTCTCACCCTTATCCAGTTTTTATTAGCATCCTCATTAGTTAACATGGTGCTTAAAGCTACTTTTCAAAGTGGACAAAATGTGTCTAAACTTTTGCTAAAAATGGATTGTAAGTAATCCATTTTCCTAAATCACTATTTTTCAGGTATATCTTTCTGTTCATCTTAGCTACATTGTATTGCTAGAGTTTGATTAATGTTTAGTTAATAATTTGGCTCTGTGGAATAGTTGTGAGCATTTATTCAGTTAAAGCCTTTAGAACTTGGCCTGGACAGCTTGATAAACTTGTGGTGCTGAATTGCTGCAAAATTGCCCAGATCTCAATCCAACCGAGCATCTGCAACAACAAATGGTTCCACCTCACAACTTACAGGACTTAAAGAACCTGCTGCTAATGTTTTGGTGCTAGATACCACAGGTCAGATTGTCTTCGTTCATGAAATAAGATGGCACCCACCGTGGCAGACGTCTTTGCGTGCTCCTCCTGCAACCGACGCTATTTATTACTTATTTTAACTTTAGTATTTATTTTAACTATCTTTTTATTATACTAACTAACTATTTATTATCTACGGCTCAGTTAGTTACAGTAAAGAGGCACTCCTGGAGATCGGTAAAGTTCATCATGAACTTACCTTTAGCCTCTCAGACTTTCTCTTACGCTCGCACTCCACCGGCACCAGCCGGCAAGGCCCAGCAGCACCGGCCTCGGGTGAGCGGCGCAGCCGATGAACAGAGCGGCCAAAGCGGAAGCGGGGCAAGAGAGGTGGGCTACATGCTAGGCTAAAGGCTAGGGCTACACGACCACCGCTACCTAGCCTGCTGCTAGCTAATGTTCGCTCCCTCGAAAACAAGCTGGATGAGCTGAGGATCAGAATAACAACCCAGCGTGAGATCAGAGAGTGCTGTGCTCTTATCCTCACAGAGACCTGGCTCTCGGACAGCACGCCAGACTCGGCGATCCAGCTGGAAACGCACTCCATCCACCGCGGCGTAGGGGAAGAACAAAGGCGGCGGTGTCTGCATCCACTTGAACAACAGGTGGTGTACGGACGTAAAGACTGTTGAAAAACATTGTTCAGCTGACTTAGAGCTGCTGATGGTGAAGTGCAGAGACTTTTATCTGCCTAGAGAGTTCAGCTCTGTGCACATTCTGGCTGCTTACATCCCGCCACCCGGACGCCGCGTTCATTGTGACCGGCGACTTCAATCACTGCAACCTGAGGACTTTTCTCCCCAAGTATCATCAGCACGTGAGCTTTCCGACGAGGGAGAGTAACATACTTGACCAAGTTTACAGCAGCGTGAGGGGGGCCTACAGAGCCATGCCTCGGCCACACTTTGGACAGTCCGACCACATCTCCGTGTTCCTCTACCCAGCATACAGACAACTCCTCAAGCAAGCACTGTGAGTGAGTAAAACTATCAAAGTGTGGAAGAAGAAACTGACTTAGTGCTTCAGGACTGCTTTGATAGTACAGACTGGGATGTGCTCAGAACTGCTGCTATGAATGAGGACTGTACTGTTGATCTAGAGGACTATGCTTCTGGGGCAATGGGCTACATCAGCAGCTGCGTTGAAAGCGTTGTCCCTACAAGGCGCTGCAGAAAATACCCCAACCAGAAACCCTGGTTAAACGGTGAAGTTCAGTCCATGCTACATGCCCACCATGCTGCGATGGTCTCACGTCCAAGAGACCATTCCAAACACTATAGACCCTCTTCAGTTTGCATACCGATGGAACAGGTCCACAGACGACGCAGTGAACACAGCCCTTCACACAGCCCTCACACACCTGGAGGGCAAGGACACGTATGTCAGAATGCTCTTCATTGACTACAGCTCAGCATTTAACACGGTCATCCCACACAAACTCTCAGAAAAGCTCCTCACCCTCAGACTGACACCTGCCCTCTGCAACTGGGTGCTGAGCTTTCTATCAGATAGACCCCACTCAGTCAGAGTCGGCAGCCGCACATCCAGCACAAGAACAGTGAGCACAGGGGTCCCCCAGGGCTGTGTGCTGAGCCCCCTTCTGTACACACTCTTCACGTATGACTGCGTGTCCTCCCAGAACAACACCAGCATCATTAAGTTCGCTGATGATACTACAGTCGTTGGACTGATCACTGGTGGGGACGAGACAGCATACAGGAAGGAGGTGGCTGAGCTGGTACCCTGGTGTCATAACAACAATCTCTCCTTGAATGCAGACAAGACCAAGGAAATGATTGTTGATCCAAGGAGGAAGCGGGAGCTGCACACACCCCTGTATGTTGGTGAGACAGAGGTGGAGAGGGTGAAAACCTTCAAATTCCTCGGCTTCCACATCAGTGAGGATCTCACCTGGTCTCACAATACACACCTCATCATCAGGAAGTCCCAGCAGTGACTGTACTTTCTGAGAAGGCTGAGGAAATTTGGCATGCCAGCCAAAATTCTCAGCACTTCTACAGGAGTACAATCGAGAGTGTTCCTACCAGCTCCATCACGGTCTGGTATGGTAACTGCACTGCTCAGGACAGGAAGGCTCTCCAGCATGTGATCAAAACTGCCCAGTTCATCTCAGGAGCAGCCTTCCCCTCACTACAGGACATTTATCACACCAGGATCATCACTAGGGCTCACAACATCATCAGGGACAGTACACACCCCCAGCACAGACTCTTCACACTCCTACCTTCAGGCAGACGTTACAGGAGTGTAAAGTCCAGGAAAACTAGACTGATCAACAGTTTCTACTCACAGGCCATCAGGCTGGTGAACACCTCACTAACTACCTCTTCCCCCCTCGCACTCTGAACTGGTTTAACCTTGCACTCAATAACTGCATCTTACCTACACTGTACTGCTGCTGTTAGAACAACACTGTTTACATCTATTATTGCACAGAGTAATATTGTTTACTGTTTACATGTCACTTGATGCACTTCATGAACAGCTGCTCAACCTATTTGCACATACGCACATGTAACTTTAATTTTATTTCAACTTTGCACATACTGTACACTTTTTTGCTTTTACTTTTTACTACTGTTTTTTAGAGTTATTCTTATATTTTCTTTTTTTATTCTCTTAAGAGTTTATATGGTGAATGGAGGAACAGCAAAGTAAGAATTTCATTGTACAGTGCAACTGCCTGTTCTGCTGTGCACATGACAATAAAACTCTTGAATCTTGAGTCTTCTAGGTCTTGAGAGGTCATGTAGAGTCTTTGTCTAGGCAGGTCAGAGCTGTTTTGGCAGTACATGGAGGACCATCTTGATGTTTTGTCTCATCAGTGTGTATACACCTTATACAAATGGAAAAGTTTGGAATCACTTGCCAATTGAATAGTTGTATTACATTTTAACTTCTAGATAGAAATACTTTAAGCTAGACACCATAATGTGTTCCAAGTTTTTTAATAACTGGAAAAATAGCAAGGTTGTAATTATTTGCTTAGTGTAATTTCTTGGTAAGTTATCTGCCTGAGATTTGATTGCCATGTTTCTAATATGATGCATTCTGGATGGTTTACAGCTTTCTGCTAGGAATCCATCCATCCATCCATTTTCTAAGCCGCTTCTCCGTCAGGGTCGCGGGGGAATGCTGGAGCCTATCCCAGCAGTCTTCGGGCGGAAGGCAGGATACACCCTGGACAGGTCGCCAGTCCATCGCAGGGCAGACAGACAGACACAGACAGTCACTCACACATTCACACCCAGGGGTAATTTAGCATGTCCAATTGGCCTGACTGCATGTCTTTGAACTGTGGGAGGAAACCGGAGAACCCGGAGGAAACCCACGCAGACACGGGGAGAACATGCAAACTCCACACAGAGAGGACCCCGGTCACCCGGCCGGGGAATCGAACCCAGGCTCTGCTAGGAATCATTTTTATTTATTTGTTACTCATTTTCAGAGTCAGACTAAATGCATAAATCCAACCTAACAAATATGCTAAATGCTATCAGTGGTAGACAGCAGTACAGGTTGCTTTCTCTTTCAGAGTTAGGCTACCACAAAGGGTTCATAGAGTGCATAACTACAATAATGAGAGCCAGTCAGACAATGTTTACGGACCATGAAATGACCTGACACGTCACAAAATAGGCCTGCATTCACTAAAAATCTGTGTCATGTATCTGTGCTAAAGACTGAGTGTCATGCAGACACAGGGAAAAGACACTCACCAGAGATTTAAATGGATGCTGAAAGAGGAAAGGTTGTGCGGTGTCAGGCCTTTCCTATTCATAATGCTTTGTACATTTGTTGGTCTGTAGTACGTAAAAGCTCTTTCTGCATGGCTGGGCAGTCAGCGAGCCTGACAAATGAGCCATGTTCACACTGATGACTATATCGCTGCTCCTGGGAGACGTGGCATTATAAAAACACAGGTCTGGTTGACAGGGCTGCTGCTGGCCAGAACAAACTGTTGTCTCGCTCTGAGGAGCGAGAGATGAAAGAGGAGGTAAGGAGGGAAAAACCTGCACAAGGAGTGTTTTTCATTGTCCTGGACACTTGGAAGTCTCACCAAGGCCATTAAGAGTCATGTCCTCCACGCAGTTCTGCTGTACTTTCACAGGGAAATGGAGGACAATTTGTCCCCCATTAATGATTATGTCCTGTATAATGACACTTCTGCCTGCTTATGGCCTTCAACTCTTGAGCCCATGTATTATACAGATTTAATAGTTCTATGAACACTCGAGGGGTGATAATGGACCATAATAACCATTAATAATTGTAATAATCATTCAGTGGTTGTCATCTATTGCAAAAGATAGGGACTTTTAAATCCTTTAAACACGGGGCTGTTCAAAGTGTGGCCCAAGGGACAAAACTGGCCCAGAGGACATTTGAATTGGCCTGCCATGAAGTCAGCCCTGGTCCAATGAGCAAGGAAATGTATTTGTATACTCAATGGGACAGATTTACTAAAAGAGTCACAAATTGCCAACAGTCTACTGACACTTTGCACTGCTAGGGCAATATATGTGTTTGGCTCCTAAGCTTTTTGTATGTTTCTGCCATGTATAAGAAAAAAAAAGGTCTGTTTTAGGTTCAAACTGTGACTTATTTTAGAATACCCACAAAAAAAAAATCTACAATCCCAATTCCAATGAGGCTGGGACATTGTGTAAAACAGAAATAAAAACAGAATACAATGATTTGCAAACGTTATTGTTTTTTGCAAATATTCACTCATTTTGAATTTGATGCCTGCAACACGTTCCAAAGAAGTTGGGACAGGGGCGTGTTTACCACTGTGTTACATCACCTTTCCTTTTAACACTCAATAAGCGTTTGGGAACTGAGGACACTGATTGTTGAAGCTTTGTAGGTGGAATTCTTTCCCATTCTTGCTTGATGTACAACTTCAGTTGCTCAACAGTCCGGGGTCTCCGTTGTCGTATTTTGCTCTTCATAATGCGCCCCACATTTTCAATGGGAGACAGGTCTGGACTGCAGGCAGGCCAGTCTAGTACCCGCACTCTTTTACTGCGAAGCCGCGCTGTTGTAAGAATGTGGCTTGGCATTGTCTTGCTGAAATAAGCAGGACGTCCCTGAAAAAGACGCTGCTTGGATGGCAGCAGATGTTGCTCCAAAACCTGTATGTATCTTTCAGCATTAATGGTGCCTTCACAGATGTGCAGGTTACCCCTGCCATGGGCACTAACACACCCCTACACCATCAGAGATTTTGAACTTTGCGCTGATAACAATCCAGACAGTCCTTTTCCTCTTTGGCCCAGAGGACACGACGTCCATGATTTCCAAAAACAGTGTGAAATGTGGACTCGTCAGACCACAGGACACTTTTCCTCTCTGCGTCAGTCCACTCGGCGTTTCTGGGTGGTGTTGATATGTGGCTTCGCTTTGCATGGCAGAGTTTTAACTTGCACTTGTAGATGGAGCAACGAACTGAGTTCACTGACAGTGGTTTTCTGAAGTGTTCCTGAGCCCATGTGGGAATATCTGTTACAGAATGATGTCGGTTTTTAATGCAGTGCCATCTGAGGGATCGAAGGTCACGGGCATTCAATGTTGGTTTTCTGCCTTGCCGCTTACTTGCAGAGATTTCTCCAGATACTCTGAATCTTTTGATGATATTATGGACTGTAGATGATGAAATCCCTAAATTCCTTGTAATTCCTTGCACACTTAGTCCAACAGTTTAAGAAAAAGTTTCTATTTGCCTCACGCAGTTGCACACAAAGTGGTGAACCTCACCCCATCCTCACTTGTGAACGACTGAGCCTTTCAGGAATGCTCCCTTTATACCCAATCATCACACTCACCTGTTTCCAATTAACCTGTTCACCTGTGGAATGTTCCAGTTCCAAACAGGTGTTTTTGAGCATTCCTCAACTTTCCCAGGCTTTTGTTGCCCCTGTTCCAACTTCTTTGGAATGTGTTGCAGGCATCAAATACAAAATGAGTGAATATTTGAAAAAAAAACAAAACAAAGTTTATCCGTTTGAACATTAAATATCTTGTCTTTGTAGTGTATTCAATTCAATAAAGGTCGAAAAGGATTTGCAAATCATTGTATTCTGTTTTTATTTGTTTTATTTATGTAACATCCCAACTTCATTGGAATTGGGATTGTAAATCATCTTTAAAATAAATACTATTAATACTTGTTTATTAACAATTTTAAAATCAGTGCTATCCCATAAAACAGGCTGTGTATAGTGTTTTTTAATTCAGTGTAGTTTGAACTTATGTAGCACCCTCGCTTCCCTTCCCCATGTCCAGGTCAGGGGTTACTAAGCCGAGAGGCCCTGGGTTCTCTTTAAGCCTTACAAAGTAATAAAAATAATTTAATAAACAGATGAATGAGTTTATGCTCAGTTTAATGAGCATAAACTCAACTGCTAAGTATAAAGAGAATAATACTCAGTAACTCAGAAATATGACTGTACACTTAACAGCTCAGTATTTACGAGTAAATTCTATACTGTAACAACTCCAGTGGAAACCCAAAGTATTTTTAACCTTTGTTTTAAAGTAAATGTGGGCCCACACACACACACACACCCTTGTTGCAGGCCCGTGACGTGCAGGCCCGTGAAGCCAGGGGAATTCTGAACAATGCAAAAGTTCATAACGCTATCTGGTTAGTGTCCTCCTCAAATCATGAGTTAGCAGATCTCCAGCACTCTGGCTACAGCTAACGAAGCTGGTAGAACACATACAGTCACTAGCAAGGCACATACACACAGCAAAGTTGGTTCACTGTGTTTTTTTTACCTTAAGTTAGTCAACTGTCAGTTATTTACTGAACACTAACTCAATTTCAGTAACTTGTTCAGCTACATGCCGTACACCCCCAGATTGACACCCTTGGTCATTTACAGCTGTTCAGCCAATGATTTAAGAGTTCATCTAACCTGCTGACACAAAGCACATGTTAAGCTAGTGCATTCCAACCTAGCTTTGCGGGGAAGCTCTGCTCTTAAAGAAACAGGAACCTATTTTACAGAAATTAGCTTTAATATTTTCTATGAACTAGGAATGCAGTTGAACATATTTTTTAACCAGGCTACACCCTCCCCCATCCAAACGTTTGGATGTCCTCATCAGACAAATAAACACAAAAACTGAAATACACTGCTCAAAAAAATAAAGGGAACACTCAAATAACACATCCTAGATCTGAATGAATGAAATATTCTCATTGAATACTTTGTTCTGTACAAAGTTGAATGTGCTGACAACAAAATCATACAAAAATCATCAATGGAAATCAAATTTATTAACCAGTGGAGGCCTGGAATTGGAGTCACACACAAAATTAAAGTGGAAAAACACAACAGGCTGATCCAACTGTATGTCCTTAAAACAAGTCAAAATGAGGCTCAGTATTGTGTGTGGCCTCCACGTGCCTGTATGACCTCCCTACAACGCCTGGGCATGCTCCTGATGAGGTGGCGGATGGTCTCCTGAGGAATCTCCTCCCAGACCTGGACTAAAGCATCCGCCAACTTCTGGACAGTCTGTGGTGCAACGTGGCGTTGGTGGATGGAGCGAGACATGATGTCCCAGATGTGCTCAATCGGATTCAGGTCCGGGGAACGGGCGGGCTAGTCCATAGCTTCAATGCCTTCATCTTGCAGGAACTGCTGACACACTCCAGCCACATGAGGTCTAGCATTGTCCTGCATTAGGAGGAACCCAGGGCCAACCACACCAGCATATGGTCTCACAAGGGGTCTGAGGATCTCATCTCGGTACCTAATGGCAGTCGGGCTACCTCTGGCGAGCACATGGAGGGCTGTGCGGCCCTCCAAAGAAATGCCACCCCACACCATTACTGACCCACTGCCAAACCGGTCATGCTGAAGGATGTAGCAGATGGTCTCTGTGGATAGTCTTGACTTCACCTCTACCATTCTCATGTTTGATTTTGTAAACTGGAAGGTTTGGCATTTTTCCCCACCACAACATAGGGGTTAGGACTCCACTTGCATGCCAGCTTATGTTTCCCTCTTAGTCCCAAATTTCAGAGCAGTACTCAATCGCCAACTTCCAGTAAGTGGAATGTTACTCGCTGGTCATAATTTCTCTTGTTTGAATGTGTCAATCAGCTGCTTCAGAGGCAAGCTGGTAAGCTTGTTGCAAGTCATCCTTGAGCTTTGCAACATACTGGAAATGATTGTCACCATCTTTGCCATTGGGGGATAGTAAAGTTTGGTTGAACCTCTCTGGTTGCGGACCACCGCAAATGCTTGTGAACAGCGCGTGAAATGGTCACTAACTAAATTATCACTAACACGCTATTCATGCCCTTGGAGTCTGGTTCTATGGACAGAAAATCAATGTAAACGAGATCCATTGGTCCGCTGCTCATAATCTGACAAGCTGATTTTCGTGTGACCACTGTCCACAATTGTCCACAATTCTTTATGTATTCTTCTGCATCTACCGACATTTTCAGCCAGAAAAACCTGCTCCTAAGGGAATCGATGGTTCTCTCCAGCCCAAGGGTCCCCGTGTTGTTGTGCATAGATTTTAGCACTTCTTCTCAGAATTCCTTTGCCAGTACGAGCTGAACAATTTCCTCCCCAGAAGAATGTTGACTCACACCATGAAGTAGCCCGTCTTTCATGATCAACTTCCCCATCTCTCGCTTCATACGAGCTAGCTCTGAGCTGGAATCAATGCTTTCCAGCCATTTTTCATTTTTGAGGCCCTGCATTACTGGTCCTATCACAGCATAACTTTCTTGAGCTCCTTTAACCTCTGCTCTTGACATTTGTCTCAGTGATATAAATTCCAGCTGAGCTGGGAAGGTGTAGATGTCTGGCACACAGTCAGGAGACACAGTTCACTGGTCCACACACCTCATGGGAAGCTCAGAAGTATCAGGAGCACTCACTTGTTGGCAAATGGACTTCACACCAGACTCAGTTAAGGTTTCCATTCCCCAGAGCTCTCACCAGGCATGTTCCTTAAGAGTAGGTCAGCGTCTATGTTGTACTTGCCTGGCCAATGCTGGACATCAAAATCATATGCCGATAAAGCAGCCAGCCACCTGTGCTCAACAGCATTGAGTTTAGCAGTCATGAGCACTTAGTTCAGAAGATTATTGTCCGTGCGTACTGTGAACTTTGCCCCATATAGGTAATCATGTAGCTTTTCAACAACAGCCCACTTTAAGGACAAAAATTCCAGCTGGTGAATTGGATAGTTTCTATCAGATGGCTTCAACTTTCTGCTGACATAGGCAACTGGTCTAAAGCCTTCAGGGTATCCTTGATAAAGCATGGCACCAATTCCCTTTAAGCTAGCATCCACATGCAGGATGTGTGGTTTTTGGGGATCTGCAAATGCCAACACAGGTGCATGCATCGGGCAGTAAATGATCTGCTGGAATGCATCAGTGGAAGTCTGGTCCCATCTTTCACCAAATGGTTCAGAGTCTTTCCAGTACACTTTGTTTTGGTCTTTGTGTTTTTTGCCCTTTTTAATACGGGCATAGCCCTTTGTGAGCTCTGTCAAGGGCCTGAGTAGAGTGGAATAATTAGCTACGAATCTTCTATAATAGCCACAGAAGCCTAGGAATGATTGCAGGGCCTTCAGGTTAGTGGGCTGGGGCCAATTTGTGACTGCCTCAATTTTTGATGGATCTGGTGAGATATCATCAGCTGACACAATGTGTCCCAAGTATATCACTTTGAGCAAGCAGATTTGACACTTGTCAAGGGAGATCTTCAGTCCAACCTCTCACAGTCGATCAAGGACCTTAAGCAGACTCTCCATGTTCTTTGAGAGACTGTCCAAAGACAATCAAATCATCTAGGTACAATAGAACTTGTAGTAATGCCATCAACTGCTTTCTCCATCAACCATTGGAAGGTAGCTGGAGGTCCCATAATCCCTTGTGGCATTCTTTCCATCTGGTAAAAGCCTAGTGGACAGATAAAGGCTGTTTTTTCCTTGTCTTCCTCTGCCATGGCTATCTGAAAATAACGACTTCACAGGTCAAGTACAGAGAACCACTTGCTCCCTGATAAGTCATTGAACGCATTTTCAATACATACTGTAGTGTACTGATCTGGGACAGTTCTACTATTCTCACAGTCCCATTATTCTTCCTCACAACTACAATCGGAGTGGCGTAGGGGCTGCGTGACTCTGATAATACATGGAGATGTTTTCTCAGGTCCTCTATATCTGCAGGGGCCAGATGGCAGGAGTGCTCCAAAGTTGATCAGAATGGAATCAAACTCAGGAGAGACAACTTTAACAGACGGAATAGTTGTGACTGACTCAGTAAGATGCATGCAACCAACTACTGTTTCTACTGGTATGGCTGTTTCTTTCAAAGACTCATTCTTAACAGAGACTTGGAAAACGTTCAGGGCTAGGGCACAACTGGGGACCACCATTGGCTGGAGTAACACCCCTGCTGGAAGCGGAGCTGTAAGGGAGTCATCCACCATCAGAATTTCTTGGTCAACTTAGTGCTTTAGCTCAAATTTGCATGTACAACAGGAGGCAGAATCAAGGGACCTGGGCCTTGCCATTTAAAATAGCCGACTACATCCCCTTCATCTTTCACAGAAACTGCTGTGTCTTTGGAAGTCCTATGCTTGTCCTTATCACACATGTCTATTCCAAGAGTGAGAGCAATGTCAATGCCAGTTTCACAAGTTGTCGAACATGACTAGCGTTGGTTCCTAAAATGACAGGGGTCTGATCTGAAGTTTTGAGACTCAGAAAAATAAGAGCAAGGGCTGTCACAGTCTTTTTACTACCCAAGACTTCCAATGGTCTTCCAAGATCTACCACAACATAACCATGGTAAGGATAACTGAGGTTGGATTCACTTAAACCCCAGAGACCTAGTCCAAAAACAGAATGAATAGGGACATCTGACAGGAACTTTTGATACCAAGGCTCAAAGATAATGGTTACTTGTGAGCCGCTGTCAAGCTGTGCATTACATGGGTGCCCATTCACCTTCAGTAGCATAATGCTAGGTGGACCAATCAACCCAAGACTTGTGTTTGGGAACAACACTTTATTTCACAGCACAGTTAACTTCTCCACCTGCAGTCTCATCAGTACGATGCTTGCCTTTGACTGACCTCAGAGCCTGGATAAACTTTCTAATAACTTTTGCCTGATTTTCTGAGTTTTGACATTTTGTCACGAAATGGCTGTCTTCACCACAACGATAGCAGAAATGCTGCTCTGCACTTTTGGCTGCTGCTTGGGGAAAACGGGATGCTGGTTTTGAGGCTTTTACTTTTGAGACGGAAGCTAAAGAACCAGTTTCAGTGATCCTATTATCAAGCTTCTGTTGGAGTCGCTTGACTTGTTTATTCAAACCCATCAATTCCATCCAAAACTCCAAGTGTCTGAGGAAATCAGATAGCTTCTCACCTGGTTGCTGCTACATCAGAGGAAAGGAGAAATACAAGTCATCTCCTGACTCTGCACTTCCAAACACACTTTCGAGTGCTTCCAGGAACTCCTTTGGGCTAAGGTTAGGGGTAGTAGCTCAAACTGTTTTGACCATTTTGAGTGCTGGCCCATAAGACTTTCCTCTCTGTCAGAGCAGTTGCTTTCCTCAATCACGAGCCTTCCTTGCTCTAGCCAGAGCTCCAGTTGTTCCTCACCTGCTGGAGTATACTCTTGAAAAGAGTCAGAGTCTGCGATAATTACCACCTTGTTTTTGAGGTTTTGTCTTGTCTAATATACCAGCAACAGCTTTCAAGATGGACTCTGTTGAGCTGGTGGGGCAGTTAGGTTGAGGGAACAGACTTTGAAGGTCATCCACTGTTTTGCCTTTTGTTTTCCACTGTCTTCAGCAAATTCAACAAATTCTGGCTGATCTGTGCAGCATTGTCTGGGGTTCTAGTCACTGTGACGAGGCCACCTTTCACCACCCCGTGCAGACTGAACTTCTGCTGGAACAGGCGTTGCAGCCAGACATTCTCTACATTCGCAAAAGACCATGAGATTGCTCAGCTTTGCATAAAAAGTTCATCCTCTGACAAGCACATGACCAAGGCATTTAACAGTCTGTAGTGTGTCTTCTGTTTCTGCAATGTCTGTGTCTTCTGGGACAATACCTAAAAGCGCATTAGCCTCATCTAAGCCCTCACCCGGCACCAACCTTGAAGTGCTTCAACAAGCTCTGTTCAATCTGCCATTTTCACTAGTAAACAGATCTTAGTTAAGTTAGCTAACAGCCCAACTCTATCCTATCCCAGCGCTGCCTCCATTTTATGTAGTGCCCTCGCTTCCCTTCCCCATGTCCGGGTCATGGGTTACTAAGCCGAGGGGCCCTGGGGTCTTACAAAGTAAAAATGTAGTAAACGCATTTTTTTAACCTTTGCTTTAAAGTAAATTTGTTTTTCTACCTTAAGTTAGTCAACTGTCAGTTATTTAATGTTATTTAATGAACACTAACTCATTTTCAGTAACTTGTTCAGCTACATGCTGTAGAACTCTCTCCAGAACTTCTCAGAACCTTTTAGAACTTTCTCTGCTCCTCTATGCTGCTCCTCTCTTGTCTCTCTGCTACATTTCTCCCTGTTTCCCTAAGTTCCACCCCCAGATTGACACCATTGGTCAGTTACAGCTGTTCAGCCAATGATTTAAGAGTTCATCTAACCTGCTGATACAAAGCACATGTTAAGCTAGTGCATTCCAAACTAGCTTTGCAGGGAAGCTCTGCTCTTAAAGAAACAGGAACCTATTTTACAGAAATGAACCTCATATTTTCTATGACCTAGGAATACAATTGTACATATTTTTTAACCAAGCTACACTTATTATTACTACTTACAATTTAGACGAGGCTAAAGTCAGCTTCTTATTTGCCAGCTTCTTTGGATTTTACTACTCCACCTTAAATGGTGCCTGAGTGCCTCAGTAGTCTGAGGCACCGAAAAGGTATCTGTTGCAATATTTAAGGTGGAAAGGGAACATTTGATCAAGAAACTGGTGAATAAAAAGCTGATTTCAGTTTGTGTGTTTTAGGCTATCAAAATATCCTACGTAAGTTTTATGTAGAGCTCTACCTGTAAGTATGTGCTACAGTAGGACATTTCAACAAGGTAGCACAATTCATAAGAACACTGGGCAAAAACAGTGGGGAATTTTCAGGGGAGCAGTGATAATTAGAGTGTAATGTATTTTGCCACTATTTAAAGTAAAACTGCACAATCTGATTGGTGCTATAACATGGTGTTAAAATGCAATCAGTAATACGAGCATCTTACTTCAGCTTTATCAAATAGATATACACTAAAAGCAAAACTAGCAACTATATCAAGCACACAACCAAACTCACAAGCCAGTAGAGCAATTTCTCAAAAGAAACATCACACAATATACATTCAAATAAAAAAAAGAAAAAAACCCTGACCCTAATACAACACTATGTGCTAAGTGAGCCCACCAAACTTGCCAAAATATTCATTTTAGTTTGCCTTTATGATCAATAAAATCTTCAAAAAAGTCTTCCCTTTCTTGAAGTGAATCTTCTCAGTAGTTTTTTTCCTTACATTCTCTGTGAAATTTGATGGAGAAATCCCTTTCAAAGGCCACCGGAATCAACTGGGCTTTGCATTTGTGCAACATGCTGTGCTTGTGTTCAGAGTTTTCAGCATAGAGAAGGAGTTCTTGCACATTGCTGTAGAGGCCCCAAATGTCAGTGTTTGTGAATGCATTCAGTACACAGGGCATTGCCTCCAAAGTGCTAGAATAACTCTGAATGAGTTTTTCCAGGGTCAGGTTTTCACCATTGGACCCTATTAGTCGAGGTAGAAAATGGTGAGCAGCAACAAACTGAGCCTCCACTACAACTGTCTTTATTAGATCGAGTAATGGTTTGACATGTCCAAGAAGTTTGGACTGCCTAGATCCAAAGCACTCAAACCATCCACAAGCTGGCTGTTACATTCATTGAAACGCGCAGCCATTTTCCCAATAGGAGAGTTTATACTGCTGAAGAGCAGCCTTTTGCACTTTTGCTCATTGTCATCTCTGTGTTGATCAAGTGTCCCCTTGACCACGTACTGGTGCATTGTACACACCAGTCATATTAATTTTGGGGAATTTGGGGAAGCTGGATCTGCTTCTTCTCAGTTTGTCCAGTTTTTTGTAATTCAGCATCAAAACCCAAACTCTGAACAGATCAGATGTGGTTTGAATGAGTTGAACATGTGCGATTAAAACTGTGTGTTCGCCTGTCACAACTTGCTGGAAGGGATCGAGCAGCCCCAAGATTTTATAATTCGTATAGGCAATAAATTCGAAGTTTGCTGCTGTAATTGCCTTTTGTAGTCCAACAGCTTCAGTTTTCCTGTCAGCACTAGTTCTGCTGATATCAAGCTCAGTCAACAGCTCAGCAAGTGTGTCAAGTGAATTTAGTATCACAGCCACAGTCGAGGTGGCCAGTCCAGTTTGATCCAGTAGTTGTTGGGAAAATTCCAGTCTCAGTGAGCCATATTGGTTGTGCAGGGGATAAAAAACTCCATCAACAAGTATCAAAATAAACGTAGACCAAGCAAAACATGACTGAAGGCCTCCAAATGCATTTATAATTCATTTAACACAGAACTAGCAGCTTGTCCTCCCACCCACCCATCTGCTCGCTGGCCACTGGCCCAAAGCTCAGGCCTACCAGCAGGTCCAGGTCAGCCTACCAGTACAGTGGCAAACACTGTACTGACAACCACACCATGACACCACACAAAATCACTGATGGTGTTGTTCTGCATGTTTAATTTTGTGCGTACATTCACCATATGTGCCAGTCAAGTTAACCAGGTTAAAAGGTTTTAGAGGTTGGTTGCTTTAAAAGAGGGCGTGAAGCTGCTTAACAGAACACGATGCAGTTAGTGTGCCAAAAATCTATTGGTAAACAAAAACACGGAGGCTGTTTTCTTCCAGGAACATTATGTTTGTAGTCTGTAGATGGCCATATGTTGTAGACAGTCATGTTACATTAACCACTAAGGAGAATAAGTGAGGACAATATTCAAATTCATATCTGCCGCAATCCAAAAACTGTAGATACTAAGGCCTTGGTGACAGAACACACAGCAGAGTTTCTCAGTATGTCAGGTTCAGGGGAAATATTTTGTCACTTCTGGTGACATTGTGGCTAGCCTGCCACAAGAACAACTGCTCTATGCAGAAACTATAGAATATACTCCACAGAAAACCCTCCGAACTTCCCCTTGTACCTTCTCCACCATGTTTATTAAACTAGAGGTTTGCTGTCACATTCACTTTAGTGGTCTAGTCAGTTTAAATTGAAAAACTACTGAGGAGAGAAGATTAAAATAGATAAACAACACAGAGTACTCTACTCCCTCAAAGGAAAGTGGCCTATTTAAGTCTATAGACTTTGCCAGAGCATACTATTAGTGTCAGTTTTTTTATTGCAGTAATCCACTGATAGGATTGTTGCAAACTTTATAAGATGAAATATTCTGCAGAAGACCCATAAGGAAACTGGGCTGGATTTTCCCCTCAGTTTTAACCAAAAGTGGTTGCCCAGCAATGCCAGGTGTCCCAGCCTGGGAGCTAACACGAATCCAGACTCACATTTTTGTCAAACCTTCACCCATGGATGGTTCACCAGTGTTCTTGGAGAGACACTAACTGATCACTTATGTGTACAGGACCTAATAGATGCCCTCAATTAGTTTACAGTGGGTGTCAATGTGGGCAAAGGAAATGTATTGTCCTTCCCACCAATTAGAATATGCAGTGTGGAGTTAAAACCTACAGGGTGAATTAACACATACAGTTTAGCTACAGTTGAATGCAAATGAACATGCTCTTTTGCTGTATGGCTGTTCATGTGGAAGTGGCTTTGTTGTGCAGCAAACTTGCATATTTGGGTGAAAGTACAAAAATGGAAAAATCAAACAAATTTTTACGATTTGTTCAACAAAAAGTGCTTGCATTCAAGAGAACCACACAATAATGGCTTGATCACCACCTCAACACGGAAATGTTCCTGTGTTCTCAGAACACGCCAGGGTCATAATATGGTTAAAAGTAAGATCTAGAGTCAGGCAGGCCTGGATCTTCAACTTATGGGCCCCTGGGAAAAAAATTTGACAGACCCCTGTCTGGCTACTTTCTTCAGGTGGTCAGGGATTTTTTATGATATCGCAGCAAGGGTTGTGCAGCACCATGATGAATGCATACTTACTGTGGTGTTGGGCAGATCATCATTACAAATGCATTTTTTCCAGGTGAGACAAAACAATGGCAAAATAATACACACAATTACCTCAACAACTAATTCAACTCTTCCCTATGCAACCTGCATCCACTGTTGACAAACACAACATTCACCCAAATTGAGATGACAGTGGAGAAACTCCAGCAACCTTAAAACCTCAAACCATTATACATCCTAAGCTAATGCGTATTACTCTAAACAAGGTGTGGACATGATTATGGACCATTTCTTTCTTACCTTTGATTCCTTTGATGTGCAGGAGTAAGCAGTTCACAGATCCCTGCTGACAATGATACAGCATCCTCTGCCCTGTGCGAATATCAGGTCTCACTTTTACAGATCCACAGGCACTTTTAAATGTCTGGAGGTTCAAATTCAAAGTACATTCACAGGAACACTGAATCACTGCTAAAATAAACAGTGATAGGGGGAGAGAATGAAACAGATGTTCAGAAATGACCTTGAGAAAGACTTGATCATGACTGATTTTTCACAAAAGCATTATCATTCCACTGAGCTATGTAAAGACTTATTTTATGCTGCAGCTGTTACTACATTTCTACTTCAGCACATACCAAAATGGAAAATGGACAAGCTGTGCAACTTCTGTAAGATAGTATTTGACCTGCAGCCTTTCTGTCAGCAGCTAGGGGACTAGGGGAGATTCTTCAGGTCTTCATGGGTCTATTCCGTAACTCAAAAGGCCAGATACCAACATTAAAGCACACTTGACACAATTGTTGGGGCTTCTTAGCTTTGCATTTTTCCTTGATGCATACAGCTTGTGACCAAATCAGTCATGATGGTATTGGCATTGGCAGAGTCTCTCTATTGTTCTATAGCTCAAATAACAATTAAACCAGTAACCAATGCAACTATTCCTTATACAGCACGCAGAATGAACCTGATATTATGATGGTCTCATGGGTCTGTATAGAACATATAGAACACCGAATAAATAAATAAAACCAGCCAATGTGAAAAGAGGTCAGGAGATGTACATATGAGATGTGTGGGTATGTATACGTATGCAGATATGAATGTCTGTACGTATGCAGGTCAGATAGACATGTACTATAAAATACATCATAAAAAACAAAACAAAAAAAACCTGTATAGACTTTTGCATTTGAAGGGGATTTCTAGTATTAATGGATGGTCAACAGCAAGCATCAGTGGCACTGTCCTATTTAAATGAACTGTTCTTCAAACTCGGTCAGCTTTGGTCATTGTATTTGTGCTAGTCTATCTAAAATAGAGTGACCCATTTCCACTGACATAAGATCCTAATACATTTCTGTCTGTACAGTTACACATCATGTAGGGCAATGGACATGTATGTCCTATACTTTGTTCATCTTCTAAAAATGGATCACCTATGGGTTTTTTTCAGCCTTTTTAATGTAGTGCTATAGACATTTCTGACCTGAAATTTCAGTTACATTTCTCTTCTGTCCAGGCTGTATCCCTCTGCTTTACTACAAAGGCACAGGCATGCAGAGACTGGCATAAAAACAACAGATGACACTTTTCCTCATGACATGAAATTGCTGCCACGGCACCATGCACCTGAGGACTGGGAGATCATTAAAGCTACTGGCAGTCATGGAGAATGTAAATTCCCTCCACACTTTCAACTCATGCTTTTGTCTGTGCAGCTGCCTTGAAAGACCACAGAAAAACAGAACTGCTTTTACAGACCACAAATGTGTTTCAGTGTCAGTACATCTGCAACTGGGATTTCTATTCTTTTCTATGCTTTTCTCTTCTTGCTCTGTTGCGTTCTTCCTAACGTTCTACATTGTCTGTCACTGAGATGCAGTTTTCTTTTTATATAATGTGTTAATATTTTGTCCACTGAAAAGGTCAAACACTCAAAGCATGCTGCATACTCGTGGCCCATTACATTCGCAAATTCTATTCCAAGGTCCGCAGCCGTGTGACAAATGACACTCTGGGAGGTCTCGTCTGCTATGTGGAGGTAAATTATCATAATTTCTAAACAGCTTCGCACTGACCTTAATTATTGCAGGACTATAATCAGCTCCCATAATGAGGCCATGCCCTAGGCAGGTGAGACAGACTTTTGGCAGCTGAAACAATGCATCGTGGGAGAAGCAGGACTATCCTTGTCACCAAAGAGGGGAACTTTAAAAATTACAACAGGCAGTCACACTGTTGATATGCACTTTTACCTTGCAATCTAGGTTAATACTTTAGCGTCTCAAGCAAAAAATAGCACTGCTTCAGGACAAAATCTCTTTTTTTTGGTCTTAAAAAATGGAATGTATTTTGCGGCTGTTCCATTTCCCAAGTCATCTGTAGCAGTTTATATGAAGTGCAACAGCTAATGCCTCTTTTGATTTTGGCCTTGGAAGGAGATAAGCCGTTATTGACCTGTGAGGTTTTGCGGTAATGACAGGAATCTGTTTGCACTGAGACCTCTGTCAGCATGCCAATAAGATGACCTCCCCCATCCTTCCATCCTGTATCACAGGCTTTCTACAGGCTTTCTACACACACATGTATTTGAATATACTTCTTTTCCCTCAGTTTTCAAAATAATCTTTGTCCACAGCAGCTGTTCTTTTTGAAAACCTCTACATGTAATGCAAAAAAATGACTTGAAAACTGGCTTTCATTAGCAAATATTAGTGAGCAATATATTTGATGTCATATATCTCAAGAAGAACATCCTGAGCATGTGCAGTGTGCAAAATACAGGGTGCTCTGCAAAGCTGGAGCAGAAATGTGACAGTTCTGTGTTGCAAATGATGTAGACTTGACCTGCAGGCCATCAGACTTCTGTGATTCAATATTTTACAAACATTTAAATCCAGATTTTTATGGAAGCCACTTAGAAAAAATGCCTTACAGTATGTGATAACAGCTCACTCATCAGTCATATCTCAGACAGGATCTCTGCATACTCCATAAATGAAAACGGCCAAAGTCATGCGCAAGTTAGCAGCATGATGTTAGCCTTTTCAAAAAGCTGTGTTTTGCCCTTTCACACCAAAACACTGGAAATGGACTTTTCAAAATCTCTATCCCGAGGAGTGCATGAAAACAACATTCAGTGAAAGGCCAAAATGCAGAAAAAAGCAGCATTTTCAAAAAAATATCTAGATACAGTATGTGTGGACGGAGCCTGAGTTTAAAAAAGGTCAATTTGCCCCCTCGGTCTAAGGAATCATAGTAGAACATCTCAGCTTTTGTTCAGGAGACCAGTGAAATAAGTAGTGGTGCATCTAGCCGTTTGGTTTATTTACACTGAGTATCAGCCTGTTCCATTTTGTTCAGACAAACATTTACAGAAGACTGCTCACAGAACCTTATACCGATGGCTAAAGATAAAGGAGACCAGAATAATTTCCTTTTAAAGGTCAGCGGTGCCCTTTCATAAAACGGCCAGGATAAATTTGGCTTTAATTAAGGGCCAAGACTCCTTGGAAAGAAAGGGCACTTTTTCTTTTGCTGAATGAACCAACTTCGGTGCTAAATGATTATAGTAGACAAGCAGATTAACTCTCATTAAAGAGAGCAAGAGAGTGAGCTGGGTGTTTTTATTAGCTGATTAGGGAACTCATGGTGGGAGTATGGACTGAATTTCTGAATACAAAGACTAGGACTGATAATATGGATATCATTTTTAATAAGCTCTGTAGTAGTGTCAAAAAGTTTGTCTCATTCAAGTTACATGTTTTCGTTGACTTTCTAAGTACCCATACTACAGAGGACGCACATTTTACTACACAGATATTGTTTATGTTCTGCAAAAAAAAAAGTGGCCTGCTCAAAAAAAGAGAAAAATAAAAAATAAAATATACAGAAAAATGTCCTATTTAAGTTCATGTGGATGTGGATGTGTTAACTTGTGCTGTGTGGCAAAAGTATATGGACAACTGACCAACACCTGTACGAGCTTGTTGGGCAATCCATTTAAAAACGATGGGCATTTATATGCCTTTGCAATTGAAACAGCCTCCAGTCTTCTGATGTTGGATGAGAAGTCTTGGCTCACAATCAATGTTCCAATTCATCTCAAAGGTGTTGAATGGGCTTGAGGTCAGGGCTCTGTGCAGACCACTGGAGTTTTTCCACACCAAACTTGTCAAAACACGTCATTCCTCACTTCGTGCACAGGGGCGCGGTCATGCTGGACCAGTAAAGGGCCTTCCCCAAACTGTTGCCATAAAGTTAGAAGCAAATAATTGTCTAAAATATGTCTGTGTACTGTACTAAGGGGCTGATCCCAAACCCTGAACCCCCAACACCCCCACCCCTGACCACTATTCCACCTCCATCAAACTAGGCAGCATTTCTCCTGGCATCTGCCAGACTCAGTCTTCCACTGAACTCTCAACACATTTCCTGTGGTGGCATGCCTTACACTACTCCAGCCGATGCCTGGCATTGCACACGGTGATCTTAGGCTTGTGTGCAGCTTCCTGACCATGGAAACAGATTTCATGAACCTCCTGATGCACAGTTCTTGCGCTGATGCTGCTTCCCAAGGCAGTCTGGAACTCTGTAGAAGGTGATGCAATAGAGAATAAGCACTTTTTACACACTACGTGCTTCACTACTTAGCGCCCTACTCTGTGAGTTTGCATGGTCTGTTGCCTAGAGGCTGAGCTGATATTATTCCTGGATGCTTCCTTTTCACGATAATAGCACTTACAGTTGACTTACAGGCAGATCTTGTAGAGCAGAAATTTCACAAACTGACCTTTGACAAAGGTGGAATCCTATGACAGTGCCTCATTATATCTTCAGTATGACTCATTCTACCGCCAGTTTGTCTAAGACTGCAAGGCTATGTGCTTGATTTTATATACCTGTTAGCAATGGATGTGGCTCAAACACCTGGAGAGGTGTTTACATATGTTTGGACATATGGTGTATTTTCACCTAGAAAATCAACAAAACTTGTCATTTGACCTTCAAACTTAGGACACACATACAACTGTAGGTAAGCTATGCAGCATATTTTAGAAACTCTGATCTGTTTTATTCCTTGTAAAATCTGTTTTTCTCATGATATGTACAGCAAAGCAAAATTCAGAAAAGTTTGAGAAGACATTTATTGTAAAGAAGTATTGTGACATGAACAATACAACAGTGCTTCATTTTGCAACTTGCACATAGAAATGTTACATACATTATCTTAAAAAAAGGCTGTCATCCAGTACAGAAGATCTTTATCCACAGGCAGTGGGATGAGATAAGGAATCCCATGGTTCTCTGGTTTGCCCATAGTGTTATAGTGTCTCTATCAAGAACACATTTAGGTCCATATAGGCGTGTGATTTATTGAATATCGAATGGATGTACATTTCTGCAAAAGACACTGACCACAAATAATCCTTCATTAGATTACACTCATGTTATAGCTAGTTCCAGCGCTTGGTTCGAATATGCCTATTGTTATGATTGTTCTCAATGCATAATTGGATTTCACTTTTGATATGTCAATTACAAAACAGACAACTAAACTTGACAACTTACTCTGTTCAGCAACTACTAAGCTACTTAAGGAATATCTAGTTACTGTATCACTATTTCGGCATTGTTTTCAGAGTATACCATATGGAAATATGTTATCAGTACTGTATGTCATGGGTCACATATCCAGAATGTAAAAAAAAAAAAAAAGGTTTCCTACATTTTGTTCTTGAGGTATCACATTTTGCAAAGTGACTTTGTTAAAAAAATCAATGAAATAATGTAACAAGCCAACAGCTGTACCAAAGACTGGAGCTATTGTTTTTCTTGAGTAAACTAAGGGGCTGGCGCATTTTACAGAAGATAGTGGCAACCCACAAAATGTAACATAACATAATTGCCAAGACTGTAACCATGAAATACACAGCCATTTACTGTGCAAGCCCCTCATCTTCCAAACATGCTTTAAATGCACTTTAATTACTTGAAAAAATGGGTCACAGTTCTAGTGTTTCTCTATTGATATCAGCCCTTTTGCAAAATGGCATAATGCATTGATAATGTTGTAGCCCATTCTATGAAAAATCATGGTGTCATCCTCTGGAAAAAGAAATGACATAGTAATGTGTCTTATTTAACATAGTTTGTTATTCCACTTGCACTGGCTCTTCTTGGTTGTCACTGTTTGATGAACGCTAATAAATGGCAAATCAGTAAAACACAGAAATAAAAGAGAAAGTAAGCAATGAGCAGCTTAACACTGTGAAACTATGTTAAAGGGGCTCTTACCTTTCATCTAACTGACCTCAACCTGTTAGAAAAAAAAGTTTTCTGCATTTATTGAGAATAGCTGTTTGAACTCAGTATAAATAAGAGTGGAAGAAGCCTTTTCATTATATTCCTCTAAACCCGGGAATAGGAACCATACAAAAAAGCCATGAAGCTGAAGTAATTTTTCATTCAGAGAAATGTTCCTATACTTGAATGACTCTAAGGTGTACTGTGAGTCATTAGGTCACCAACAGTGGAACATCTTAATAAACGTTAAGTGGACTGAGTGGATGTCAAACCAGCAGCCATTATTTCAGCTTTAAGTGCTACTTTGTTGCAGGAGTGTGGTGGTGACGCACAGAGCTGGGGCTTGAGTGGCATGATGAAGACATGCAGTTAAAGTGTCGGCAAGCCTTGCATCATTTGGCAGGGGGCTCAGCGCAACACATGGCAAATCGCATCAGTGGTGCTTTATTTAGCATGGGAAAGAACATTAGTGTGTGGAGTTCATCATCGCATGGAGCTGGTACACTACGTAATGAGTAACTTCCTCAAGGAAAAATACAACGAATCTTTCACAATTCCACAGCTCCTTCATGTTTCTGGAGATGTGCGCAATCTCACCATTTGAAGACCAATGCGTAAGTGTGCATGTTGATGTTCATTCATTCATTGATGTCATGCAGTAGTTCAACTCTTGGAATAACGCAAGTCAGTCATTCAGACATATAAGTACAAATTTAAGTTGACGTAATGACATTAATTCCTTATTTTTAATGCTTGTTCATCTTCCGATAAAGAAGAATTTCAATTATTTCCGAATCATATATAAAATACTCGGAGAACTGTGCAGAACTCACAGATTGCACTCCTTTTACTTAACTAAACAGCCATTAAGTACAAGTGAGCCATTTTTCAGAAGATTCTGAAAGGAGATTAATTATACGATAAAGGAAGGAGAAAAAACACACAAGACCTAGAAGACCTCAAAAACGGTCTCCATCAGATAACCAGAACCTAAAGCTTCATCTTTGAGAGAGAGGAGAAAATGAAGCTCCACTCTTGCTTCAGCTCTGAAAACATCCACAGGTATTCATGTCCATCCTTCCACTGTGAGAAGACAACACCACTCTATGAGTCTGAAAGGATGTGTAGCTGTCAAGAAGCAGTTACTCAGAGAAAGAGAACATCTCTTGGAGAACATCTTTGCAAATCAAACAAAGAAGCTGCTGTTGTTCTCAGAGCAATGAACTGACCACTTCAGTGTCCAGACGTCAACATGCGTGAATTATGTGTTTACTTCGATCGTGAAAAACAGAAAATGCAAGGTGAGGAAAAATATCCCTGCAGAGTTCTTCATTCTTTCTCCCAAAGAAAGAAAGAAGGAAAGAAAGCGTGAACACTAAATACTAATATCATATTTAGTTGTAGAAGCAACTGTGTAAATTTCTGTTAAATATAGATTTTGTGTTTTTCTTGTAGATACTAAAAATGAATAAATTGTACTTAATGGCTGTATTAATGTGTATTAATATGTTTATTTTGTTAAAAGCAAGAACAAACATGATTTGGGAAAGCCTTGCTGGATTCTCTGATGAACACTGTAAAGGCCTTATCTATGTAGAGCAGTAAGAACAGAGAATGTGGATTATAAACCTAACAGGATCACGTACAAATACTGGCGTGACCTAAACAAATATGGTGTAACTTAGAGAGCAGTTTAGAGAACACAGGTTGGCCCTTGTTCTCTAGTAATAAGTGTCACCAGATCAGTGTTTCAACCCTATTCAATACCACTGAGCACTCCTTCACTACAAATAAGAGGCTCACAAGTAGACAAGAGACACTGTGCTGCTGGAAGAATTATGTAAAGAAACATGAATCTTAGATGGATTTAGTGCAGAGCCCATGGCCTAATATGTCCAGTGACTTCATTTACAGCACATAACAATTCCAGTGCAGTACATACGGGTGGTCTATTGTCAGGGTATATCTGATTGAAATACATTTTGATATTATGGGGCTCTAAAACACCAAATGGTAGGAAGTAATGAAGTCTCCATTGTTCGTTTGGGCTTATCAAATCTGGGCTACAATCTTCACTAACTGTAATGGCATTACCACTATACTCTTAAAAATTCCAACAATAACAATAAACAAAAAAAGGAACAAAAACATACAGCATGTTTCATTTATTTTCGGGGAGCCCTACAGTCTATTATCTTTGAGCTTGCAGGTACAAAAATAGATGACAATCACATCAGAAGCTAGTGAGTTACAGTAATGAAGAGCAAAAAGTAACAAATGTGTTTCAGAGCACTAGGCATCAACAAGTTCTATTGAAATGTGACAGCAGTAAACAACAGGTGAGCATATATTGTCATCTTTGTTCTTTAGGAAACACCGTATGTGCTTTTTTAAAAAGCGCAAAGCGCTTAGATGCCAGGTTTCATGGAAAGGCACAGGCCCAGAGTTTCGTCAGATTAGAATGTGCTGCTTCACTACAGAGAGGTTTTGATGCAGTTTGTCTGGAGACCTATATCGCCATTAACATGGCTTCGTCATGTCCAAAATCATCCATTTGGTGTTCTCAAAACTTTTCACATTTGACTATGGGCTCTTGACCACATGCTCCACAATTGCGTAGTCCGAATTACAGTATTCATAGACTTGCTGCACAGAGGACCACTGGTAACATTGCAGCTGCTGAAGAACCTAATTGCATTGAATATCTGGCATTTGAATGTCTTCATTTGGAACACTTGCTCCCTGCTGGACAGCCTCTACTATGCTCATTTTTGTGTCATAAGCTCATTACTATAGGTCATATTGTTAAATTGCATTATAATGCAGAGATTAAAGTAATGGACAGAGAGAGTACCGTTAAACAAAATAATGGTTGCCCCCCCCCCGAATGAGGCAGAAGTCCAGTGCCATCCTCTTCCGTGCACAACTGTTCTTGGACGAAAGGGAATAAAAGCACACAGACACCCTACACGCACGGGGCCATGCAGATGGCTGAATGTACCTCTGCCAATGCAGGGCTTTGACACGCCTCTTCTTTTTTGCTCCTCTTTGCTCTCAAATCCCTCTCTCTCTCTTACAAATCCTCTACTCTGGCTAGGGGTCAGCTGGCTCCATCAGGGCCCCTCACACGGTCACCTCTGTCTTGCTGTTGGTGACATAGTAGGGGTGTGGGGGCAGGTAGTGCTGGCTCTGGGAGGAGGCTAATTCGTTGACTTGCTCCACCAGTGCACTGTGCCTCTTGGGGCCGTATGTGTGGCGGCGGCCCAGTGTCTCTGAGGCCTCCCAGCCCTTTAGCATGCCCGTCGTGGCGATGGTGTTGGAACTGTAGGGCAGTGGGTGTGAGCTGTGCACCTTGGTGCTCTTGGCTCTGTGTCCGTTCTGCTTTTGGCACGGCATCTCAGGGCTGTACGGGTTGGTCGGCTCTGGCTCCAGCCGTACCGGCTGCAGAGGAAGCGTGCCTTTGGCCGTCAACTCTGCCATGTGCCTCCGGTTTGCGTAGAAGTTCTCATTTGCTTTCTCCGCTGGGAATGTAAACGGATAAAACAGGCTAGTGTTAAAAAATGGCTAGATTAATAGGTCTGATTTGTACATAGTGCCTTAAGGTTGCTTTAAGAAGATGTCACTTACAAAATAAATCTTGGTGGGACCTATCTTTGCTTCCACGAAAGTAAGATGTGATATATGATACACAGGAGTTTGTGGTGTAGTGTACTGCGGCATAGTATAGTGGCACCCTAGGTTTCAATTCTGTCTAGGTAAGCTACACCATGACCATGCTACGTCAATAAGAGTCGTTGGGCAAGACACCTAATGCTACATTCATCTACATTTGTACCTTGTAACACTGCAAGTTGCTCTGGATAAGAGCATCTGGCAAATATGTGTGTAATGTTTACAATAAAAAGTCATTAACAATAAAAATAAACTCCACATAATGATTCTCATTTTCTATCTATCATACAAGGCTATTTGCAGTTAGGATTTTAGTTAAGAACCTTGCTGCCTTACTACTACTACCTGCAATGTAATAACATAAAAACATAAAAAGTGCCAGCCATTATATAACAGTCCATTAACTGCATATGTTCAATCAAACTGACATTCAACAAAAGAGAACAGTGTATGATATGAAGGACTGTCTTAAAAAAAACTCCACCCTTATGATAAACAGTTTTTGAAAAAGCAAATGGAGAAACAAAAGCACATTTTATGCAAACATGCAGCGGTTCTCCAATGAGAACTTCCTTGGAGCCAACACTGCACACATCAGACCCCTAGACATGTATTCTTATCTGGATGCATGATGAAAGGTTTTCATTTACATAGCTACAAGGGGAGGGGGTAAAAAACTGGGCGAGCTGGGGGAAAAAAATGTTGATATGGCAAGTGTTTTAATAGGCTCTACATAAAGGTACTTAAATGGTCTGAAGGTGTGAAATGTCTTTTGAATAATTCATTTTGCCCTAGATTTTTCTTTTCTTTTTTCCATTATTAATGTGCATGCACTAAATAATTAATATTTGGAATGTTATCGTTACGTGAAAACATGAAGCCCTCTGGCAATTGGTAGATCAGTCGTCAAAAATGGCTTAGGGTTTCAGGTCTCTTTTGAACTTGTCAAATCCACATGAATTTGTTTGTCCAAATTTTTCGTGCAGTTGTGTCAGGCGTTTTGTGCTTCCTTGATCATCTGTCGTTAGGGTTTAATCTTGTTCTTTCTGTGTTTTCTTAGCCTGTCCCCAGCCATTCAGAGCTGAGATGTAATTTTCCTACCGTTCACACACCAGTGCCCACGGAGCGTCACCTTGAAACTGTGTAAAGCCCTAATTGGGATAACCTCCACACGCTTGAAGTCTTCATCGGTTGTCCATGACATTTTAGACTTCTTAATTAAATATCCTTCAGGTGACCTTTCTGGCAGTACTGACAGCCTCTTGAGTCCCTAGCATGGATCTAACACCTTGCTACAGGGAGAGCAGCCCCACCAAACAAGTGAAGCAGCGGCGAGACCAGACTGATCGCACAGGGAGAACAAGGCCCTTTCATACACGTCGATACCCCAAGATTAACATACATCAGGGAGGGTGACCACCCAGTCTCTGGCAGTGGTGGCCCAAACTGTTTAGCTCTGTAGCTGCTGCTGCCGTCTCTCTAACTCCCAAGCCTCCTTTGAAAAGCTTTGCTTCTTTGTTTCCTTAATGATCCGGCTGCTCAGGCAGTACTTCAGTGGATTACCAGCGGGAAGTTTCAGCTGTGGATGAACGTCAAAAGGAGAAGTCCACCATTATGCATAGCGTTTCTTCATGCTCAGACAGTAGTCAGACAACTGAAGGGTTCTGATAGGCGAGCTTTGATACAGATTAATTGATTTTGGCTGAGCTCATGCAGAGTAGTCCAAGTTTTAGTCCAAATGAAATGTTATCAGAAAACTCACTAAAGGGGAGTTCATTCCCATAGGAATGTCTGATACTGGCCCCTTTTATGTGCTGTGATACAAACTATCAGACTCATTTTTTGCAACTGAATAAATGTGAAAGGCAGGCTTGAAAAAAAAGCCCTTTTCTGTCTGTGTTCAGAAATATCCACCAAATTAAGCCTTTCAAAACAAATAAGATGATAGTTTGCATTGTACATGCTAGCACACCGCTTCATTTATGTGAGAAAATTCAGAGGAAGCAGTGTGGCCCTCAAAGCATAGGATTATTCTGTCCCTTCTGTCTAAAATAAGCAAGCAGCCACTATAATTGAGATATGTCAATTGCAATTCAGATGGAAAGCACCATACTGACAGTGCTGGCAGTGCCTCTCAGCTCATATTTGTTACTTAGCTTGGCAGCAGAATTCATGTAATGTATTTATCAGAAGAGTAATGCAACAGACCAAAAAATAAATAAAAAACATTCAGACTGAAGCAATAATTTTCTCCTCAAAAGCCCATTTGGGCTTGCCAAGGCCTGGACAAAATTGAATGATATGAACTTACACAGTGCATTTTTGCCCTCCTTTCACAAAAGTTAATAAGGGGCTATGAATTTCAAAATTTGGGGCCATGCCTCTACAACAAGCACTGAAATACACAATATTGCAAGACTAATCAAAGGCCACTGGTGGGCCAGTGAGGTATTCTTTGAATATCCATTGCAAAGAAACCTCTGCATTTATCTCTCTTTATATGTCATGATTAATCAAGGCATTTCTCTATAAAGCACTGTTAACCCTCAAACTGTGTCATTAATTATTCATTCTGGGAATGTGGTAATGGCCCCTTAAATGTATTTAAATCTGCTGCCAGAGAGGTTGCGGTGCATGCATATCCACCTTGGACACAATGAAATGTATGAATGTGTAGAGTATGTGTGTCACCATGTACTAAAAATACATCAGGCTTCTTTTATTGCTGAATGTGCTGTGATTTCACCAGAGCAGATGTGCAAGCTCATGCAGAATGCAATTTAGATCGATAAATATTTACTATTTGTCTGGTTTTATCAGAGCAGTAGTTAGATGTGACTGATCCATGTCTTTTATTCTTAATCATTTGCTTACTTTTATTAAAAAAAATAGATGTGAGACTAATATAGATGAAAACTCAAGAGCAGTGAAAAGATGACAAGTTCAGAAATCAAGCCCCTGTAGCAGGGTCTGGTAGCATTGTTCCTGGGGAGAAAGTTGTAATGAGCTTAACATAAAATTCTGGTGCACGCTGAATCAGGATTTTTAGCACATGTCTACCCTTACTCTGATTTCTTTCAGTCTTCTCAGTGTGCGCGTGTGCAAAAATTGACCACTCTCCCAGAAACAGCATTTAACACAGCACTGGTGAGACGCCAACAAATCCTTTTGGAGCGATGCTGAAACTTCATACTTGATGGAATGAAGAATTTGAATATTCTTTATCTCCTAGATAATGCATGTTGGTATTTTCAGCTAAAATAACTCAAATGTAAAAAAAAAAAAAACAGCATTTGAATTTTACATCACGTTTATGTTGTGTCCTCTTCTGTGAGTTTATTAGCTGATTGCAAAGCAGAAATCCAATTGCTGCCTAACTCACATAGACCCAGAGTCTTCCCATTATCTGATTTCTCAACTGCATGCAAACGTGTTGAACAAATTACTGGCAAAATCACATTTTCTACAGTTATCGGATTATTAGGTGCATGAAAACACAGTCATTGATTTCAACAACTGCGCAAATACAGTTCCAAAAACTGTACTATTTGCTAGCTACTAAAAAAAGTCTAAATATGTGAAAATGTTCCTGTCTTGTTTTGATAACGTTATCTCATTTCTGATTGGCCCATAAAAATGAAATACTATATCTCTGGAATATGAACTTGTGAGCTGCTGCTGTGCTGTGTTTGGTGGGCAGGAAGATTCATTTGCTGGCAGTAGAGCGCTCCCATAAATCTACATGACTCATGTAAATGGCATATTCATCATTCAAAATCACGAATTTTGCTGAAAATTTAAATAAATAAAAATCCATGAATCTGAATTTTCTACGAATCTATAAATAAATGCAAAAACAGAACTTTATTACTAACTGAGGAAAGTGGATTAAAATGAATTATTATATTATATTATAGTCAGGTTTTTGCATCAGCCTTGAAGTTATTATTCAACTAAACATGATGAAACGTGGTGCTCAGAGGTAGATCAGTCCTTACACTTTCCATAAAAGATCATAATCATAGTGCATAAACCCTGATCAGCCCTTAAATGCATACCTCAGGTCGCTTGTGACCCATGACTTCATCCAAACTACCCTCTCCCCCGCCTTCACCTTGTATATCTTCACCTTTTATGTTTTTCAGATATTTTACAGATATATGACAAGCAAAATATCAAAATAGAAAAAAAAATTTACACTGTCATTACATTGTTTTGCTTTTTTCCACTATGGCAGTTTGTAGATATTTCTGTGTCAGATATAAATGCTGGATTACTAACAAACCCAAGGTATGTATAATAGGTTGGTAGAAATAGCCATGCAGTTATGGTTGAACCTACATCACTAATGAAGAATGCAGGCAGTCTTACCCACAGCTTTCAGTGAGGCATACTTGTTGAGCTCCTTGCCAGGCTGTGGCTGCTCATAGGCATGGGACACCTGTCCCAGTTGGGGGTACTGTGTCATAGCCTGCATCAGAGCTGATCCTGGACCAACATTGTTCATCTGGGCGCCCTCTGAAGAGAAGAAAGAGAGAAAACCCAAAAGGATCAAGAACAGGATTCGACTCAGCTCACTCATAATTCTTTTTCTGCAAACAGAACTTTTTTAATGTAGAAGAATGCAAGGCTGTCTGGCGCCACAGCGAATGGATTCAATGGTGCTTCAAGGTTCTACAAGACATTAAAGGAATCTTTCACCAAAGAAAAAATAATGAAATATTTCTTTTTAAGCGCTCCCTGCCTTTTTCAGATCCCAGTTTAACAATCTTACTGGTTTCAATGACATGTTCTTAGTGATTCTTCATTTATTTTCAGGACACATTAGGGATGTTTTCCATCAATGCTCTTTGAGTTACAGCTTACAATATAATGGCCTGTGTGGGGTCTGTCTCATCGACCCAGCAACACAACTTTGGAATCCTTTTTTTAATGCTTCTGCGCAAGCCATCCCCAGGAAGCTGATCATTAGCCATGGATTTCTGGACCTTCAGCCAGGCTTTCTTGTGCTAATCCCCCTCCGATCGAATCCTTTTGAACTGCTAATGTCAAAACATGTTAATGTGAAAAGCAATGGCACACTCTTGCTGAGATAGAGCTCGATATACTTAATAAGGACACATTTGAATTTCTTTCCACATTTGGTGCTACATTACTCTGACCTGAAGCTGCCAAAGCATGTCATCTCGAGAGACACAGCTGGTATAACTCAGGAAACTATTCAGGAGACCATACCGGTCCAGAAGCAGACAGATGGTCAATTGAAGGGTGTAGGGTAGCATGGCAAATTGCCTGGCCCTCTGCATACTGGCACAGGACACAAGACAGATGTTGTGGCCATTATTTCTAACTGCCCTGACGAGTCAAAGGAGTCTGGGAGTGATTCCCCAAACTCTGATGAAGATTTTTGGAACAGTAAATCACCATGTAGAGGGCAGTTTGAAAATGATCATTTAATTTCTAGAAGGAAAAAAGTTCTATATTTATATCATCCAATGTGAAAATGTTTTTGCCCCCTAAACTTAACAAAAGGTACCTTACAATAACTACTTCCTATATCAGAAGATCAGTCTTTCACATCACTGTGGAGGAATTCTGGTCCACTTTTCTTTGAAACATTGTCTTCTACCATCTCGGAGGGTTTTCAAGCACAAACTGCCCATTGTAGGTCTCTCAATGGGGTTAGACTTGCTCTTGTGCTTGAGAACAGCATTTCTGCTGCATAAACCAAGTGATTTGAGCTTCCGATCATGGAATGATGACCGACATTATCCTGCAGGTATTTCTGGTAAAGAGCAGAATCCATGGTTCCGTTAATATGGCATATCTCCCAGACTCTGAAGCAACAAAAGTATCCTCACACCATCACACTACCACCACTATGTTTAACCGTCCATATGATGGGTTTTTTTTTTTGTGTGGAATGCTCTCTTAGCTTTATCCCAGAAGTAGAGGCACCCCTGTCTTCCAAGAAACTCCACTTTTGATTGAATATTGTTCCTTATTCCTTTTTTGTTGCTCTTTGTTAGCAATGATTTTTGTCGCAATTTTCTATAGATACCATTTTTCCTAGACTTATTCTAATGTTGGAATCATGAACGCTGACCTTATCTGAGGCGAGAAGGGCTTTAGATGTTCGTCTGGGTTCTTCTGTGACTTCCTGGATTAGTTGCCTTAATGTGCTTGGAGGAACATTTGTAGGCCGGCCACGTCTGGGAAGATTCAACACGGTTCCAAGTTTGCTCCATCTGGAGATAATGCCTCTCACTGTGGCTTGCCGGAGTGCTTTAGAAATGGCATTGTAAACCTTTCCAGGGTGATACATTTTAATAACTTCAATAACAGTATCTATTTATAATCAAGTGTCGGTACTCGGATTGTCATAGTCTTATATAGAATAAATTAAATACCTTTTCCCCCAGCAACATTTGTTGAAAATAACTGGGAATAAAATCCAATAAACTTTATGATTCATGCTGTACTTTGGCTTTAATGCCTCAGCCATGAAAAACTGAAACTATCTGTTCTATAATTACTGATTTGAAGCTCATAAGGACACGTGTGTGAAAACAGCATTAGAACTTCATCTGCTGCATAGACCAATAAAGATATACAGAGGAAAGATGATGGCTCATTCTGTGTTCGGTCAAGTGAAAACATCTGCTTCATTTTTCCATCACACATCAAAGAAACTGACCAGAGTTTGTTTGGAGGTGGACAGAGACTGATATCTCGGTCCGATTATTTAGTGCACAACGGTGTTCGAATAGCATCATTCTCACCTGTTCCAATGAACCACACTAGTACAGCAATCACATCAGGGCTTGTCTTAATGTAAACAAACCTGCCAAGTGTGAACACACCCTTAGGCATAGGTACACAGGAGGGAGTTTTATGGCTTACATAATATAGAACATGCACTACTGTGCACTCATTCTTCAGAAATAGGTGCACCTATTGAACTCTACTGGGTGTTGTCTTGGAAACATTAGCCTATTTTTTCCCCATTTCTTGTGATTAGCGCTACGAGATCCACAGTCTATGCAGTACAGAGGGTGAAACCTGAAATAATACAGTACATACTGTTGGTCTAAAGGAGAGTTTCCCCCCTGCAGAAAGATTAGTATCTACATTGAAAAGAAATTATTTGGACTCTTTTTGCCATATACTGTAGATTTACTTTAAGATGAAAGTTGTTTTCATTTTTGTGACCTATTTTTTTTCCCAGTATTTTTTTTCCCATAAGGACACACAACCTTCAAGCATGCTTAAGGGTGCTCTGCATGTAGATTTAGCCTGAATGAAAGGAATGGCTATTTAAATCCCATCATCCTAGTCAGTATTTTATCCACACAAGAACATTTTCCCTAATTATCACATTCATGGTCGCAGTCTGATAATGGACTTGATATACCAGGTGTGGAAAACATCAAATTGGAATCAAATTGGAGAAAAGTAATTAAACTGTGCCAAAGTCCTAAGTGCTCGAAAAGTAATATTCATTGCCGTTGTGTAATCAGAAGGGATGACAAAAACATCCTGTTTCTGAGGCAATGAGGCTGTAATAAGTAGAGGTCTTTGCTGTCTGAAGGAGAGGAAGGAAGAAGGCTAGAAAAATGAGAAACCTACTAGAATATGGAAATCAGTCCCTTCAGTAATCATCCTTCAAACACTGACCTTGAAGAACAAAAACAAAACAACATTTTTTAAGAACCAAGACACTCAAATCTCAATGTTTTTCTTTAAAAAAAGAATACCTCACCCACAAATGTTAGCAATCCATACAAGATACTGGCCTGATCTCAGATGCATAAAGATGCGTGACTGGCTTTCATTCATTATTTGCAGTGTTCAGATTTTTTATTTTTTATTTTTTGTCAAGTGATCTTTGAAGTTCTTTAACCCAGCCGTGAAGACCCGCTATGGCTGGTGGTCGGGCTACGTCTGCTCTAGGCACAGTGGTACATAATGGTTTTTCATATCCGCTGACAATGACATATCATCTCTTTGACACAATCATTACTCAAGTAAATGAATAATACAACCCCTGGATTATTAGAACTGAATCTGAAAGACAGTCTTGGCTCTACAATACACTCGCATTGATCCCCATATTATTAGCATTAATGTTGAGACGTACTCTCAGAAATCCAGAAATCCATGCACAAACATTCTTTAGGTTCTTATTTGTTTATGTAAGGCCATTCATAACGCCAAGCATTGATTATGGGTTTATTTGTCCAATATGCACCATGTATTTGCTAAGTAAACAGGCAGCAGATGTCCTCCATACGGAGCTTTATCTGCCAAAAACGTGCTTATACACTTGAGTAACTTGTGGGAAAAGGTGAAGAGGTGGATAAAATATACTACCCATACTTCTGCCCCACATACAGTACAACCCTGGATTTCACGTAATTGGATTCTCTTTCTCTCTCTCTCTCTCTCTCTCTCTCTCTCTCTCTCTCTCTCTCTCTCTCTCTCTCTCACCCAGTTTTATTTTCAGTTTTGTTTGGGATGTCCTCCAATACACTGTTGCCATGCAACCTTCACTCAAGCACAGAATGCAGGTTTTACAGCAAGAATGGCATTGTTTCATTGTCCTTGCCCTTAATTCCCCTGATTGGACACAGTTGGATCTGGGGTGAGGCCAGACTGCTCTGTTTGCACATCATCTGTTTGTAAATCATCAGTTCGCTGTTTGCTGTTGATGTGGTGTCTTTATGATGATGAACAAGTGGTTAGTCACGGGGTGATTGGCCAAAAAAGCTGTTCGGATTTGGGTCAAAATTATTTCTCAAGCGACAAAACCAAGTGGCACGCTGACAGAAATTGCTGTAATTTGTGACCGGCTCTAGAACAGAATAGCCGTTTGTCTGGGGGGAGGAGATGTCGGCTATCGCCGAAATGTCACCCCAGCTTCGCTTCCCATCATTCTCCCTTGACACACTCTTTGATTGGATTTTAGGCCATTTCGGCAGACAGCAACTTAATGAATATGCCAGCTTTAGTTACACATGTTTCTTGGCCTGTGGCTCTGCACCCCGCAGACAGTGCACCTCATGCAGCTGCTAAACACGATTACAGTTTGCTGTCAAAGCCAGGAGTCAGGACTTCTAGTCAGTATCTCACAGACAAGACACGGGGTGATTACGGATGGCACTAAAGCACATTTCTAACTCTTGAAATACTTGTTTTAGTAAAGAAAGCATGTCGAATTACACTAGAAAGCAGAATGTCTAAAAGTTTGTAGACACCTGCTCATTCAACGTTTCTCTTGAAATCAATGGTATTAATAGGGACTTTGCTGCCCTTTGCTGCAGTAATAGCTTCTATTCTTCTGGGAAAGATTTACACTCAAAGCAGCCACAAGAGCAAGAGTAAGTTGAGGTACTGATTTTGGATTAAAGTTTGTTATCACAAATGCCATCCAAAAATATTAGATTGCATGCTGCCATTCCAGAAAACAACAGTTTCAGTGCACCGCAGCCCAGTGCAGCCCTCTAGCTGACCACTGGCACTGGTCATGATGGCCTTAGGCTCATGTGCAGCTGCGCAAGAGTGTCCCATTCTACTGGAAATGAATTTCTATGCAGATAGAAGTACAATCTATGTGCAACTGTGTCAGTAAAGCAGTTGAATTCACTAAATAAAAAGGTAGCTGGATACTTCTGGGTAGTGTATCTAACAGATAATGTAACTGTCACTCGCAGCAAATAGTTTCTACCATTATTAAACAGCTTATCTCTGGCACTAGAATTAAGCTGGTGTCAAAACCGTCAAGTTTAATTGTGAGCTGTATATACAATCTAAGGTCTGCTTAAATGCATTTCCATTGTACGGTTGCTTCATTGCCAGTAAGAACGTTCATTTTGACATCATTAAAAGTGAGTATTAAAATTAATTTATCTGGTCTCATTAACAGGCCTAACACTAGTCAAACGTTTTTACAGAAAATAACGCTAGAAAATAACTGCTCATCTCAGTCTTTCCACACACAGCCTTATTGGTCCACTAATCTGGGTTTCTGTGTTCCATGAGACGCACTGAGGCCTATTCTATTTGTTAGTCTATGTGTCCATCATCAATACTTGTTATTGAAAAGAAATGCTTTGACATGTGCAACTGCTAATAGCTTTAGACTTGTCTTTCAGAATCCAGTTGCATAATGTCTTACTGGTGTTGTTAGAGGTTCTGTTATCAATTCTAATAGCAACTGTTTCAGGCTCTAGGCGATGGAAGTTTGATTCTACTGAGCTACGCAAACACAGCCCTCAGACTTGTGTGGGAAACACAAAGGTCGAGACCGCACCGTCTCAACATTGCCAATACATCTGCCTGATCGTTGGCGATGATTTTTGAAACTTAAATACAATATCCAGCATAGAAAATGAGATATTAACTGCTGATGTTCATGCTAGCTCTGCCAGTGAGCCCCTGATGCCCACTACAGACACACAGATTTCATGCCCACTGCTCTTGCTGTGTAATAAACAGATATTCTTTCTTAACAGCATCATTTCAGCCAGCACATTTTCCTTAGTAATTCATTCTACAAAAACCTGGGCTGGAAAGTGAGCTCACCACTTCAATACACCTAACCAGTTTCTACTCTCTATATTTAAGAATATTTGTTGGTTTCCTGCCATTCCTAGCGAAGATTCACACTGCAGTACTGTTGTTCTTAAAGCAAGTTTTTGTGGGAAGATTTAACATTCCTGAGAGATATGAAGTTTTCTTCTAGGGAGATGCAGTAGTCCCTCAGAGTGTTACCTGAAGAAAAGCCGGAGTGAACAACAGGGGAGTTAGCAGCTCTCCAGAGGGGAGAATGAAGCCTGACAGAAGGGTCCATGAATTAATAATGACCACTGAAACTTTTGAGCAAGTCTGAGAGCAAGCAGAGCAGGAGAAAGCCAAAGCCCACATACAGCACACTTAACCTGTAAAACAGAGCAATACATGGTTTCTGAAGGAGAAGAGAAGGTTTCTCAGAGCTTATTCATACATGAACATACAGTTATTCAACAAGGAGGTCATCAGTCAAGCAAGTGGAGGGCAGAAGCTCTTTGAGGTCAGTCACAGGAGGGTTAGGGGGTGGTAGGTAAAAGGCAGATAATAAAACTTAGAACAACATCAGGAGAACATTTTCTCCAACAGTGTTATTATTATTTTTTTGGGGGGGAGTTCTCAATTCTTTAATGCAAAATCTCAATGCTAAAAAAGAAAGTAATAGATAAATTAGGCTAATTAGGGCCTAATTTCCCACTGGTCAAAAGAGATATGAGTTCTGAGCTAATTACTTTTGAAGAGGAGCTTGAAATGATCTGTTGTGTCTGATTAAATGTGTGAGGCCACGGAACAACTCATTGGAAATGTCTCCTACGTAGCTCAGCTACTGAATAATTTCATGGAAGAGCCTATTTTTTGGCAGTTTTATCACTGCCATACACAATCATTATCCAGTATATTTAGTAAAAACAACAGCATTATGAGTTCAGCACTATGAGGTCTTATGAGTTCTCAAATTTGGTACTACCTAATGGTGCATTTTGCTGAAAGTAGTATATACTGTATATATAAGATACGTAGTATATACTGTATATATAAGATACGTAGTATATACTGTATATATAAGATTAGAAATGAGCAGATCAGAGGGACAGTGAAGGTGGAGCAGTTTGGAGATAAAGCCAGAGAGGCCAGGTTGAGATGGTTTGGACATGTGTTGAGGAGGAATAGTGGATATATTGGGCAAAGAATGTTGGAGATGGAGCTGCCGGGTAGAAGGAGAAGAGGTAGACCTCAGAGAAGGTTTATGGATGTAGTGAAGGTGGACATGGAGATGGTTGGTGTAAAAGTAGAGGAGGCAATGGATAGGGCAAGATGGAGGCAGATGATCCGCTGTGGCGACCCCTAAAGGGAGCAGCCGAAAGAAGAAGAAGAAGAAGAAGAAGTATATACTGTATATATATATATATATATATATATATATATATATATACTGAATTAGTTCAGACTAAGTATTCAGACTTTACCGATTTGCAACAAATGTGTTATAATCTTTAAACTCAAAGCTTTAATGAAGACAGTAAAGAGCTAAATATATACAAAATCATAATTTATAGGCTACTTGCTACTGGTAGGTGGCTGTCCCAAACCTTAACCCCAACATTTCAACTTGTGAAAACACTGCTTACATTTTCTTGCATTGTTTTTTTAAAAAGCTATGTTTTACTTTTATTTTTTAAGTGAAGTTAAAAGATTTATATGTATCATGAGCTTTTTAAATTAAAAAAACCCTTCAATTCAAAAAATGCTGCAGCATGTTTTCATGTCACTACCAAAGCACAGGATTTTCAGTACATAGGCCATATCCTGCATTTTAGAGCAGAAAGCGAGACTGCATCCCTGTCCCTCATAGTCACATGGTGAGCAGTTAGAGCTCATTGTTTTGAAGAAAATGTGTCCCAGAGACTGAAAGTCAGTAAGTAACATTAAGAACTGTCACTAACGAAACACGTACTTTCTGCAATTAAGTCTCTTTGAGCCTTTTTGTGTTTTAAGAAAAATATTATGATTTTATTTGTGTACAAAGGTTGATGCACAAAATGAACTAAAATAGTCACTACTGAAACAGTCACTACTGTAACCTTTGGTAAAGGTGTTATTACCGTTATTACGGAGGTGTTATTACTGCTGTGGTAGTGACAGAATGGAATGTTTAATGACATAAATATAATTACAACAGAGGGTCGTTAAAATCACAAGGATTTTAGTCTGAAATGTGTTTTCAACTCTGACTTAGAACAACTTCAGTAGAACCATCCATTCATATCATACTCTTTTCTGAGGGTATTGCAGAGGCTATGAATAATTATGCCTGTTTAGATGGATTTAGTTCAGTGTGTTGTGTGAATCATTTAATATGAATCCCTGTATTCACTGTTTTTGATGGTTTTTTGTTGCACTAATGGTTCTTTTTTGTCTGTTTCATCACCAAATCTCAGAAAAACAAAATAACTGGAAGCATTTTACGTATCATGAAAATGTGGTGAAGTATCTAGACATTTTACTTTTGCCAGATTGCTCACCACATACTCTCCTTACATTAACTCACCAATGTCACCTTATTTGATTTCAGAGCATTAATAAAGAAGTCACAGGCTATTATAACATCTAAGAAAGTAATGTCTAAATCACATCCACCAGGGACACAGGCACTTATACAATCTATGAAGAACATCATATGGCAGTTCAAACAGCTCAGAAAGGAATCTGTTTTCAAAGAAAATCCTTGACTGTAGATAAGGACACAAAGGTTGTCTCAAGCAACAGACACTGGGTCAAAGTGAGTGGAAACTAGAGATACAGATGCTCTCCAAGATCTCATAAAAAATGCAAAGCAGTATTTTGGGAGCTCAATACCCGTGCAGTTGTACTATTAGAAGGGCAGTGCCATTTTCACACCCAAGCACCAGTCTAGTCCAGTCTTAATTTACCCTGCAAGACTATTAATAAAACTCACTATTTATTGTCATTAAATTGTCATTAAATCAGGGTATAAAATTTGCATACAGGCAGTATGGGCCAATGGCTATAAAATTAAACCGTATTTGGACATGAGCATAGCACAACATAGTACAAGCATCTTGACCCTACCTGGGGTGAGAAGCCCCCCAGGGAAATCTTACATCATCTTACACACACCTGCAAAGCTCAAAAACTCTTCGTTAATGAGCCATGCTAATGATCGCCCGAGAAGCATGTAATATAGCTATATATAATGATAGCTAGCCAGTGAAACCTCAGTGAACAACCGGATGTCCTTATGTCTTTGAGACAAAATCTTTCTAAATAATATTTTTGGGCAATATGCTGAAAGAGGCATTTGACCTCATGTCTGGAGGAACTTTTTGCCCCAGGGGTTTTCTATAATTCCTTTTGGGGGACGAGGGGGTCGCTTAATTTCCAAACGGCCATTAAGTTTTTTTTTCAGTGCCAGAAAAAAGGCAGGAAACATATTTAACATCCATCAAAAGCCTCCAACTTCAAGTGTAATATCAAATCTATGAGTACCTAATTTATCCACTTCCTACATTTGTGTACCTTTCTGCCACTTTAAAGAGACACTTTCACATAAGCTGATAACCAAACACACCTTAGCTGCCTTAAAAACGTCTTTCTCTAAACAGAAATGCAGCTGAAGAAGAAAAAGATCATCCACTTGCATAAGAAAATCCAGCTCCTCTCTTGCTTCAGATCTGAAAAATGATGTTTTTGTCCATCCAGCCACAACTAAATGCTACGAGTCAGAAAGCATGTGTAGCTGTAGGAGACGAAAAAAGGAAATAGACAAAAAAAGAAGAAGAATTGCACCAGAATGACAAAACAGGAAACATTGACTGGACAAAAGTAAGGTTTTGTGGACTGATGAGTCCGTGATAAGTAAATTTAGGATCCCTGCATATAAAATATGTACACTGTATGCACAGTATGTACACCGGTGAAGCAAGGAAAGACTCTGATCTATGTCTACAATCATCAGTTAACCACTGTGGAGCATCAGTGCAAGTTTAGGGATGCATAACACCATTTGTTACGAGTTGATGTTTTATTTTTGTGTGAGGGTATCATGAATGCTGATAACCTCTGTTGATGTAATACCCTCTAAAATGTTTGACTGGGAAGAAAATCTACAGTTAGATAAAGACCACAAGTGATTTGCTCAGAATATTCAAGATTTAGGAGTTTTATTGTCATATGCACAGCATAACAGGCTTTTACACTGTACAATGAAACTCTTCCTCCATTCACCAAATACAATCGTAAAATGTAGCTGTGCACTCCCTGCTAGAGGTCAATTGAGTGTGTCCAATCAGCCTGCCCACATGTCTTTGGGATTGTGGGAAGAAACCAGAGAGCCCAGAGCAAACCCACACGGACACAGGGAGAACATGCAAACTCCACACAGAACGGCCCCGACCAGGAATCGAACTGGGGACCTTCTTATTGTGAGGCAACCCTGCTACTCACTGTGGTACTGTGCCGCCCTACATCAAGCTGTATTATAAAACAAATAATCTGCTGGTGTTCTGGGTCTTGAGGAGCACAACATTTAATACAGTTGGACTTTGATGGTGCAGAAAAATATTCTTGCAGCTTTGAAAAACTGAAAGCAAGTCTCCCCAAAATAATGGAAGCTGTAATAAAGGCAAAGGACACAATAAATACTGAAAATGTCATATTGTATCTATGTGTTGAGGCTTCTATGTAATATTTTCTGTTAAATATGTTTTCTGCTTTTTTCCTGAATTACAGCCTGTCCTGTAAATCAAATAAATTAAAGGCTGGACTCCACCAGTTAAACTTTTGCCTCTGACTTTGGTTTCTGATCAAAGAACTTTCTGTTGGGTCCTTTTGTTATCCGGTGTCGACCAGAGGAGGATGGGTTCCCCTTTTGTGTCTTGGTTCTTCTCAAGGTTTCTTCCTCTTGCTCTTGGGGAGTTTTAGTGTAGTTATAGCCACGGTCACCACTGGCTTGCTCATTGGGGGCTTGGACCCAAATTTTTCTGTATAGTTGCTTTATGTGCCTGTTGTAAAAAGCGCTATATAAATAAACTTTGGCTTGACTTGACTTTAGTCTTGTACTCACACATGCAAATGTCAACAGTTGGACCTAATACAGTTGCACACTTCATAGGCACAATCAGGGATTTCAGTAACCTTAGCACTGACTTTTCCCTCAACAAATAATGTCTCAGTTTTTGAAAGAACATTTCAGGTTCTAAGTACTTTGTTTACAGTTTTGTTTGCTGGTAAACACCATAGTCAAAAACCGTCTTATATTGGCTGTCAATAAGGCATGAGAAATGTACTTAGCAGATGAAGCATCTCATAGGTGTTATCTTAAGGCATCAATGGGTAGACAATGTTAATTTTCTGTAAACAATATCAGCTTTACAAATCCCCATTTGTGGCTTTGAACCCATGTAACAAGCTTTACCAAGCTCATGCACAGTCTTATGAAATCGAAGCTCCTCTTGAGGGGCTCAAAAGAATGTTAATTTAAAATAAGCTCAGTGTCTGCGCTCTCCTAATCACCAAACACGCACAGAAAAACCCAGAAAGGGAGTGTTTTTAAAAGGTGAACCCAGGAACTGGCAACCGTCTGTTGATAAAGGCACTTTCTGTCTTTTCTCTACCTAGACCAGATCAAAATTGAGACTTTCTTTGCCTGCCAACTGGAGGTGGAGACACGCTTCTGAGCAAAAGGTCCAAATGCATTCATGTGAAAGACAAAGTTATGCTGTTCTTTGTTGCCTTGCATATTTAATCTGACAACCTTGCCAAGCATATGACTCAACAACCAATATCTAAAACACTTATTCTGCTGTGAATATGATACGTTGTTATACAGTTCACTACACAAATCCAAATCTATCTTTAATTTACATCTACTGTATCCAGTGACTTCTGCCACAGGACGTTTAAACAGGATCAGATTTAGTACACGCATGTTTATTTAATGACATGCATTTGTTTCGTTTGGCTACGCCACTGCCTCACACTGGCAGCTGATGCCATATTCTCCTCATGGTCAATGATGCAGTCATCACAGCTGATACTGCAGCATTTTCAATGTTCAGCCTCTTTCTGAGGGATAGAGGGAGGTGGCCAGAGATTAAATCAAACCACAGCAGGACTGTGCATTTAAATAAATTATGTTTTGTTCTGATATTTGGATGAACAGTGAAATATGTTTGAATCTGAAGCAAGAGGATTGGTGTTTGATGCATTTTTTAGAGAAGGGAATTCTCGCTGGCCTAAATATGTTTTTACAATAGGCTTGCATTTCCATCACGTTACAACACTGAAAGAAGGTTCTGGGGTCCTGCTGCGTTTTTAAATTTCACAGCCTGTGAAAACATGTGCTTTGAATGCAAGAACCAACAGTCACTGACATAAGGAAGCAGATTTAAAAGCTCTAAACGGGTTTGTTTATATTTGCAGGGTCCGTAAACAGAGGCATCAAAATCTCCGCTATTTTGGCTGACGATGGGAGATGGGTTATATTTAGAAAATGAGACATCTAAAAGGTAAACGGAATCAATGGAGATGAGCCAAACATTTGATATAGACATAACAACGCTTACCCATCCCTGATTGTGGCTTTAAGATGTCTTTCTTCCTCTGCTTTCCTATGGAATTCTTCCAAAAAAGGTCCCAGTCATCATCGGCATGATACAGCCTCATGCGGTTATTATAAATATTCAATACACTGCCTCAGTCTGAAATGTTATAAATATTAATGGACAAAGATCCACACAGCAATACCCATAACGCACCTTCAAATATTCCCAATGCTATTACTCAATAGCGCAGTCAGGCTCCTTGATGTAAATGGTTTACACTGTACCTGGACAGCCTAGAAATGCATTAAAACAGTCTGCTGTGAAAAAAGGAAACCCTTAACGAGAATGTGGTTTTGATATCCAACCTTCCTCACAATGTTTTGGCAAGTTTGAGAAACAAGAGCCCAAAAGTGAAGTGTGCTGCAATGTTACATCATGGTCACAAAGAAATCCCAGATTGTAGGGCAATATTTCCAGAAACTGCTGGAAGCTTGACTGTATTAATGCTCTTTTACAGCCAAGGTTTGCTGTACCTTTGGGAGTCATTGTTTTAGAGGGTACGTTTTGTACACTCTAATGTTTGTTCCTTAATTCTCGAAAGAAATTCACCAGTTTTTGGAAGAGCCTTCATTCGGTTTGAAAAGCAAAACACTCCACAGCTAAAACAGACTTTTCTTCAGACTGAAAATCAGCCATGATTTCCAACCCACATAAACAAACCCTGTTATTACCCTTAATTCAGTATTCCCCTCACTCTAATTCACAAAAAGGTTGCATGAGATTAACCTCAGTGCTGCATATGCTTTCTAGGTATGTGGCATACATGTAAAAACTGGACGGCTATTATCCTTTTCTCTTTCTCTATGTAGACTACATTATGTACAGATTTTTTTTCTTTGTACATATAATGAAAGAGCATTGCAATACATAAAGATCGGACAGATGGAAAACGAGTGCTATGGCCACTTATGCCGGCACACATTTCAGGATAATTGGGCAGATTTTGAGGCAGAGTTGCTTCTTCCCACAATCGCAAAAGGTCTCCCAATATCAGGGTCATCTTAACCAATGATATTTCTAGATGAATCTGCTGTGTGGGGTGTCTGTAATCCAGTCTTTATCGCCAGCCCAGTCTTGATTGTAAATATAATATTTATGACTTTGTGTCTTGTAGTGTGGGGTGGACATCTATTCTCTGATGTGAAATGTGATGTTAACATCATGCCTGAAAGGCCGGCAACCAATGAGAGCCGAGCTAAACTGAAATTGTCAGTGTGTGTGGAAGAAGTTGTAAGCATGGCAGCTAAACTGAGAACTAGATACCTAGTGTGTACATATACGTATTCACATCAAGCTTGTGTTGCAGTCTGTATGAGCCCTGTTGACTCCTTCTTTTCTGCTATGGCTTTATCCACATGTTTCTTGGGTTTTTCTGTGCAAAAAGCAGCAAAAAAGACTCACTGTCGCCCACAGTGTTTGTTTAGAGCTGAAGTCATGTTACTTCTCCTGTGAGGTTTTGAGTCAAAACCACTGGTTGGGACTCTTGTTCATGTGCATAATCTGAAAGTGTGTGATGTTTTATTCAGGGCAAACCATGTAGTGTGGGGATTTTAATGACTTGCAATGATCAAGGACAGGAAAATCAGTGAAAGGTGTTATTATGTGTGGGGTCTCTCACGTTTTCAACATGCGTTAGGTTTTTTGTATATCCCAATATTAATACATAATGACTTTTAGTGTTGTTGCGAGAAATCGTCAATATAACTTCAATTTACAGTGATGTTTACAGTCAAGGAATGACTTTTTCTTTAAAGAAAAAAGTGAGACATAATGTAAAACATTACATATTTATGTGTAGAACCACACATACTCAAATACCTACGCCATTAAAAAAGCAGTACTGTGTAAAATCAGAGACCACCACGTTCATTCAGTTTCCAGTCAAAAAGGCCATTACGTACAATACATTCATTCTTCGGGATCAGAAAAGCAGAAAAATCTGAAAATTGCTCAAAAGCTGCCCCCCCTCTCCCAAAGCACCCACAAAAAGTTTAATATCAAATCTATCAGTATTTAATGTGTTGCTACTACCATTTTCACTTTGTCCTTCCAATCTTAAAACCATCCAGATACAGATGTGTCCCCAACAAAAGCTGTTAACATTAGGTTCTCCCTCATTCACACAAGAAACCACCCAAACACACCTCAGCTGCCTCAGCTTCTTTCTCATGTCTGAGTAAAATGGCTAGATATTTCTGAGATCAGGTAAGACAGTCCTCTTGCTTCAGGAAAGTAAAAAACTATAAATAAATGAAAGGAAAGGAAAAACAACTGGAGTTTCCAACACAAGAGTTCAAAAGCTTGTTAAGAGATATCTAAAAATTTGACTCCATACAACTGTGCAGTACCAAGTAGACCACCAAAACTGTCACCATCAGACAAGACATCAGTATTTGAAGTTTTAGTCTTTGAGAGGTAGAAGTAAATCAAGTTCCACGCTTGCTTGAGAACTGAAAAAAAAAACCCACAGGTGTTTCAGGCCATTATTTCACTGTGAGAAAACTAAATGCTATGGAACTGAAAGCATATGTAACTGACAGAAAGCCATTACTGAGAAAAGGGAATAGACAAAAAAAGAAGACATACGAGATCTGGGGAAGTCACAGTAGGCAGTATGTACATCACCAAAGCGACGAAAGACTATTCAAACCATGTCCACAACCATCAGGTAAACAGAAAGAAATTCATTCTACAGCATGATAACGACCACAAGCACCACGCTGAGAAGATCAAGGCATTTTCATAAAACAAAGAAGCTGCTGGCTCAGAAGACTGAGCTTTAGTGTTGTGGAAACCTATCCTTGCAGATTTCTTTTAAAAACTCACACCAAGAACAGAAACTGTAATAAAGAGTGAAAGCACGAGATACTGAAAAACTTCACTTTATCTTTATAGTTATTTATTTGCTGAGGCTTCTGTGTAATTTTCTGGTGAATATGTGTTTATTGCATTTTTATGGCAAAACATTTGAAATGTTGAAAGTCGCCTCTGACTTTTTCCACACTGTATTCAGTGACTACAGATGTGTTTGTGTGCAGATGCAATTATAACATTAGCTTAATCATAAATACAAGCAAAACTATAGTCTTCAAAGTCCAAATTGTTGGCTATGTTTTCTCCTTGACTTGCATTGATATCTAAATAGAGATTTTAGCCTTCAAATTTTGAGCGGCATTAAAATCTAACACGTATTATATTTAACGTCCGGATGCATGCAGACACCCAGCTCTTTTCCAGCACACTTTAAGAGAAAACTGAGTCTGCTCTATTTCTGCTAGGAGCTTAGAGGCGAGGCATTACTGCTCCAAAGCCCTTTCACAATTATGCTCTGCACTTAAAACTGTTGGATTAATCAAGAAAGAGACCAAATGTGTTGTGTGGAAATAAAGATTAGCACACTTAGCACAGGAACTTTCCACAATTCAAGATATTGCTAATGTAATTAGTAAAATAGTGGTTAAATTGCATTTTGAAAACAATATCTAAGTATGTAAGTAATGAAAACTGTTTGTCTAGGCTAACTCTGAATCTATGTGAAGAAAATAAGCTGTTTTGTGCCATTGGCATATCGCATAAATCAGGCACCTCAAAATACAGCATCAAAATGAGCCTCAGTAAATCATTCAGTAACTCTGCTGGCAATGAAATTATGTTGTATTCATGTACAGAAAGTTTGGAAGCACACTAAAGATGTCCTTGACGCACAGAGGCTGCAGCAGATGAGAAGCTAAAGTCTGTTTAGATCGATTTAAAGATGATAAATACAAGAACTGCCAGTTTCACTTTGGCGGACTAGCTTCTTCAGTGCATGGCTCCACTAGGCCTGTATGAGCGCAGAGAAAAGTGCATGCCTGTCTGCCGCTCTCTGGTGGGTGAGTGTGTGAGAGAGCAGTTATGCTTCCCTGGTTGACCACCTGTAGTAAAAGGAGGTCACAAAGCCACAAGTGCTGCAGCTGCGTGTGGAGGCCTGGGCCAAAGAGACGATCCACACAAGTGCCAGCACACTTCCAGCACAGAGCCATCTGTCAACGGGCCAGCATGGAGCTCCATCTGAAAGCACAGCGTCGTTTACACAGAGTCAAAGTTCCTCCTGGATCACCACGGATAAAGGATGAACTTTTCTTTACAGTCCAGCAATCTGAACTATATCTCATGTACAAACTATACCATACAGCACAATGGGAAATACGTCACTGTTGTTGTTTATTCTCAGTTGTGTAGGTGGGGAGACGAAAGCTCTGTAGACACTCTCTGGATTTAAACATGAACAACTTTATTTCAAATTAACAAGATAGTGTTAAAGCCCCGTGAGAGTCCCGAAGGTGGGATCCCCCACTTGTAAAAGCTGCCTATGCTTTATATATGGTGAATGGCCACAGAAACACACACACATCCACACATTCCCATAAGGAAATATCTGGAAAAGCTTATTCTAACGCAATCAGAGACCCCCGGCAAACACTGTTCTTATAACATCGGCATGCTTATTCTATACATTAGCTCCCTCTTTTGAGGGAGGGGGCGAGAGAGGCCCTCAACAGAGCACACACGCGTTAACAGAGGAAAAGAGAGCCTAACAACAGATATAAAAATATAAACAATATAACAAATACAAGACGAGTGTAAAGACACCTCACTGTCATAACAAAGCCTTCAAAAAGTACCTCCAAAATGGTTACTTTACAGTAGAAATAAAAATCTTTACTAGAATGTGCATTAATGTAATGAGAGTCCAGCCATTTCTACTGGTTCATTCTTCATGAAATGTTCACACGATGTACAGGGCAGTTGTCGCTTTCAAACGGTATAAAATAAATAAAGAAAGAAATAAATAAAAGCGAAACCAAAAACTGGGGACCCACTGATGAGTCCTTAGGCTGTTTTTACAAGGTGAAACTTTCATGCAACTTTAGTTGCTTTAAATCTACATGAAACTTCACCGAACAGCAGATCAAAATAGCAATAACACATCACACAATCATGCCGAGTGGCATGTGTTCAAATCATTGCTTTCACAAGATCAGTGGACGCGAAAAATGGGAAAAGAAAGTTTAGTGGTTGAAAAGGAGACCTTGATGTCGATGACAGCTGTAAGAAACACATCAATTTATTTAGGCTTTAGTGGAGTAAGTGACTTTGATTTTGAATTGATTTGTGAAACTGCTTAGCTGCATAAATGATCTTGAGGTAACTCACAGCATGCAACTAGTTCCATGAAAGGTTAATTGTGTAAAGCTAACACTTTAAGAAGCATGTCACAGCTTACAACATTGCCTGTGAAGTCTTCTGATGGTCTATTCATAAGTGGCTTATTCTCACAAACATGAAAAATGTTGAGATCCAACTTGAGAAAAATAAAAGGAAAAGTCTTTTTTAATACACAGTGTTGCCTGTTAGAGTGATCAGAAATAAGACCGGGTGATTTATTTAACCCTTGTGTGTTTAAAATATCACATGTGGCCAGCGTAGGGATCTCCTTTAGCAGCCGTAGTCAGTCAGCAGCCTGTGCATGTTGTCCACCCTCACACACACATGCACACATATACACATACAGAAACACACACTCACAGCAGGCCATGCAGAAGGAGAACGGAGTTAAGGGACACTGCACATCCCGTCTTTTATTCCCTGCAGGTTCACCCCAGCACCACATGTGTTATATAAATCTGTAGGGGCTGTGCAGTGTGAGGTCACTGAAAATGTGTCGCATACGTTCTCCACAGAAAAAGAGCAAAGGCCAAAGAATCTGACGTTGATATAATAATAAATCGCATCATTTTTTTCTTTTGGTAAACAGTGAAAATGGGTCCCACAGACCCGAGCACAATACAAGGGTTAATTTAGATTAGATTTGATAGAAACACTTCAGTGACCAATGACTCTCATTACCAGAACACAGTAAGATTTCAAAATAAATGTGCAAATAATGTTTTTTTGTTTAACACGTTCTCTTCTCAGTATCTATATGCTGTTGTTTAAGTTATTTAAGGCTAATGATTAAAAAATAAACATATTTAGTTTTCAAAATATATTAATTTGCTAATTTATCTCATTACTGCAACACACTGACAGCCATTGAGGTTCTTCTTTTTACTCATACCACATAACATTTTGTTATATACAACATAGAAGTCAGAATTTCGGCAAAAAGGGCAAAAAAAACTATATAGAAAAATACTAATAATTTTTTGATGTACCATGTAGCGCTCCAATTGATTACATGAATGTATTCTGAGCTGCATGACAACTGACGCTCAAAGATTTATGTTTTGAGGCAATTTGTTTTGAGAATGTCCCAGGTACGAGGATATATGCAGCTTTCATTTACAGTGTTTCTACAGCACTGACACCAAAACAGCAGCTCTGCTCCACTGCCATTTCAGGAGCACAGCTCCAACAACAAATTATTTTGTCATAGAGTACAGTAATGTGAACAAATGGTGTAAATTATGCAGCAGTCATGCTGACAGGAAGAGAAATAATCTAATTTTCCAAACATATATATGCAAATGTGGAACCAGCCCACTTTCTGTAGTTTTCATAAATTCAGTGCATATATTTTAGTGCCCTATTTTTAGCAGATTTCACCTTGAAATAAGTGCAGTACAGGTGAAAGGAAAGGAATCCTAAGAAATTCAGCCTGCATAATTATTCCCCCCTGGTGAGACATAATGTGCTGTTCTATTAGCTCATTCTTTGTAAGATGCTTCCACCTGCTTACTGTAGAACACCATATTAAAAAATATATAATACTAAAAAAAATAACAGATGTCTTTGCCCATTGCCTACAGCAGAAACTCACTGATGTATCTTGTCACCTTCTGGAGATTTGATTTTCCTGAGTTTCGATTCCAGCCATACTAGCTCTTTGACAGCGGGAGCTGTTACAATTTCACTGTAAAATTGAACGTATGTAGGTCTGATGAGATGCATTCACCATGTGTGATGGAATGCATCTAATAAAAAATGGTTCACAGTGAATCCCACACAGTCACGTTTCTCTTGGTTTGATTCACCAGAAGAAAATGACTGCTATATTTTATGCTACCCTCTTCCCAAAGCAGAGGGGCTGATTCCAGTTCAGTGGTGCATCTTGTCCAGATAGTGCTCTCACCTGCTAGAACACAGCAATGAAGGATAGAACACATCACTCATTAACTACCCCAAGCCATACATTTCAATGTAGTTAGATGTAGTACTGATTGCCAGCAATACCAAAGACATGGTGAAAACAAAGTTCTCTCCTGCAGCTCACTGAAATAAGAGGAGACATTCTGTCAGATATGCAGATTATAAACACAGTAGTGCTTGTAAATAGAAGAGGATATTTTTATGGTTTCAGTCTGATGAAAAGTTTTGTTTTGCAGAGAAACACTGGAATTGTCTTCTGATGCTGATATCCGATATTTTTAAGACCAGTAGCACCTAAATGTTTGTCTTGAACTGCAGATTTAAAAAGTGTAATAAATCAGCACGTATATATATACATATATATATATATATATATATATATATATATATATATATATATATATATATATATATATATATATGAGTTACGCATATAAGAGTACAACGACTTTGATTTAACCCACAAATCTAGGGCTCAAGTGAATTTCCCTGATTTACTTTCACTAAACTCAGCATGGTTTTTGCCCTTGTAGGTGAACATCAATCCCTTTTCAGGGATTCTGCAGTATTCATTAGAAGGCTACAATTCAGTCCATCTCCCTCCAGCTCTTTGTCAGGCTCACAGAACATTAATATTGCACTGAATGGGGAAGTGTATGCCTATAATCACCCATAGTCATTTGCAGACCAAGCAGTGGGAGTGTTTGACTGATGGGGCTTTTTGAAGAGGACTGAGTTAAGTCCACCCCACCACCACCACCACCACCCCCTCCCCCTTTTGCTGGGCCACAGCGCTTTATAGAGCTTCATCACACACCCGCATAACGCTGATCCTTTTTCTGCGCTTGTCTCAACAGTGGCTTCAGAAGTGCAAAGAATCACAGTCTTCTCTCCCTTTCTGAAACCAGACTTTGTGTCATAACGCTAATTAATGCTTATTTATATGTTTTGGTTATTTTTTGATCGCGCGTATGTGCACTTTTTTTCTAATTATAAGGTGCAATCCTGCATCTACAGCTATGGCAGCGTGCTATCTGTGAAATAGAGATCACCGTGTTGACTGCCAGCCATCGACACAGCCATCCACCTGAGCTGCTGCTGTACACAGCCACCTACCTGTCAGCATTTCTGCTGGCAGGAAATTAACTGATAATTATTCCAGGAGGAGGCAGGAGGGAAGAAAAGGAGAGATCTCTGTTTAAAGAGGGATGAATGATCTACCTGCCAGAGCCCTCTCCCTCTCTGTTTCCGCTTAAATTCATTAACATTTAGAGCAGTAATTTTATTCAAAAGACGGAAGCTAATGTCCGCACCTCTTTCATCCTGAGCATCCTCTGGGAATTGTGCGGCCATGCTGGTAATGGACAGAATGACGAATGCTTTTTAACACATGGGATACTGTACTGCACAGTGAAGCGGGGTACGCAGTCCACACATTGCTCATACTGTAAAAAAATGTGTGGTGTTCAGCGTGAGTGTGGGAGAAGGTCACAACAGCAACCATCATCTTTTTAATTATCCATCAGCTGAAGCGCGGTGCCCCCTGACTGCCTACCCAAACAAAGGTTTTCTAAGAATCTATAAAAAAATCATGATATAACCACTTTTTCACAGCAGCAGAGGGTGTGCATCAAGGAGGCTGTGTAACTAGGGATTGTCACGATATTGGACAGGCGCACAAGTCTTTATTTACAAGAGCCCCATGACATTTGTGTCCATCTCTGCTGCTCTGAACAAGTCATCAATATTCAGTCATGTGTTTTGTGTGTATGTGCATTTTACTATATGTACAAACCGAATTGTGCATTACTGTGATTTTATCACAGGGAAGGGCATTTCGTAGGCATGACACGAAGCAGATTTCCTAAATATACCTGCTCTGTTGGTGGTCCTGACCATCAATGAATGGGGTAAAGGGGATCTAACAAAATATGCAGAGGTAAAGATGGACTATAGTCAACTAAATGCACCTATATGTTAAAGGGACCTGACAAAATAGCTAAACCATAGACACATGACAGCCTTTTTATTTATAGACTCCCATTTTCAGAGGAACATACGTCCTTTGCAATGACGGCCTGAAATCCCACTCACACCACCAAATGCTGGGTGTCTTCCCTGATGATGGTCTACCACTCCTGTTATGCGGTGCTTAGCAGTTTCTGCTTGTTTCAGGAGGTTTGCCTTCAGTCTTGTCTTCGCAGATAGCAAAATGCATGCTGAGCGAAATTCAGACTGGGTGAGTGGCTGTGTCAATCAAACATATCCACCTTGAAGGCTCTCAAAAAAGTTCACTGTTTAGCTGTATGTTTTGAGCCATTATCCTGCTGCAAGGTGAGGCACCATACACTGTGTTTTGAGGCAGTTAAGAGGCTTCAGAATTTATCTTGCTGCTGCAGTGATCAATGAAGATAAGTGATCCAGCTCCACTGAATTCTCATACCACAGTGTTTCAACAGTGTGGTAATTTGCTTTGGATCTTGATCAAATCCCTTTTTTTTCCACACTTTTTCGTCTTCGAGTAAAACGATATACTATATTGCCAAAAGTATTTGCTCGTCTGCATTCACACGCATATGAACTTGAGTGACATCCCATTCTTAATCCATAGGGTTTAATACGATGTAGCCCCACAATTTGCAGCTATAACAGCTTCAACTCTTCTGGGAAGGCTTTGCACAAGGGTTAGGGGTGTGTTTATGGGAACAAGAAGGAATCTAACTTCTTGTTCTTGAACAAGAAGGAATCTAATTCATCCCAAAGTTGCTCTATCGGGTTGAGGTCAGGACTCTGTGCAGGCCAGTCAAGTTCTTCCACACCAAACTCGCTCATCCAAGTCTTTATGGACCTGCTTTGTGCACTGGTGGGCAGTCATGTTGGAACAGGAAGGGGCCGTCCCCAAACTCTTCCCACAAAGTTTTGAAATTGTCCAAAATCTCTTGGTGCTGAAGCTTTAAGAGTTCCTTTCACTGGAACTAAGGGGCCGAGCCCAACTCCTTAAAAACAACACCACACCATGATCCCCCCTCCACCAAACTTTACACTTGGCAC